>NC_051132.1:2911750-3245816 GCF_014839805.1 Manduca sexta | reverse complement strand
ATTGACGCATTTTTCCGGCATAAATGTAGCTTGAATTATGTTATTTCGGGCTTATCCACGTGCCCTAATCAAAATCCGTACTGTGTTTTTTTATATCAATTTAGCTTGATTAGGATCTCAAAAAATGCAACCTTAAAACTAAATAGACCTATCTCAAAATTGATATATTTTCTGATTTTGTTAAGAAATTATCTTCCAAAGCATGCATAACCCTACGACGATAAAAAGACAAAATCATAGAATAGAAACAGATTCTCACTTTCGGCGCACCCACCCAGTTCACTGCCTTTTATATTGTTTTCAAATCTTGTTATTTGTTTCCCACAAATCGTATTTTTTGAGTTAGGCCATTTTAGTTCTAAGGGTGCGAAATATGAATTCATAAATTCTAAAACTATGGTGCGACGAACCCACATTGGTGTGGGATAACGATTGATAGAAAAAGAAAAGGAGATACCAATTTTTCGGTCTCGTAGTGCAAAAGTACCTGGTCTCGGTCCGTCTGAATCCTGCCTACCCTCATCAAACCTGGTCATTAAATTACTCAATTGAAGTGAATTGGGGCATCTGTTGAAATTGACATGAAATCGATTAGCTGACAGTGACTTTGATGGATGCGGTGTCGACAACGGAATACTAAACAAAAAATACAAACCTTTTGTAACATAAAAATCAGTAATGTTCTATTGTTTTTTAAAAAGATGCTGAAATTGGAAAATTTGTTATGCGGATAATTTCACGGCTTTGATGAAGGTAGGCAGAGGCGTAAATAGTTGACTCACACTTTACCAATGATGTTTCATGATTTGACAGTCCATTGCAATGGAATATTTACACGTTATAAAACAAAGTGGCCTTTTCTATCTGTCTGTATGTTGTCGATTTTCTCAAAATCCACTGAACGGATTTTTATGAAATTTGGTATGGAGATAGTTTAAAACCCTGGAAAGGTTATAGGCTACTTTCTATTCCGGGAATATATATAGCGGGACTTTTATCCCGGAAAACTGTTTCACGCGGGACTAGCCGCGAGCAAAAGCTCGTTAATATGAAATGAAATAATTTATTTGAATCTGTAAAAGGTTATACATTATTTCGATTCCGTTAATATTAAGTCAGCCACCTGTTCGGAAAGCAGTTCCATCCAGAGAAGAACTGGCAAGAAACGTTGCTGTTTTCAAAATCAGTTTAAGGTGTAAACTATAGTATACAGAGAAAAGAAAACAATTGTTTTTTATTGATGTTTAGAGCACTAGGTCTATATGCTCGCAAAATAAGTGGTATTATTAACTTCGTCAAAAGAAAATTATAATAAGTTAAAAATGTGTAAAATAGTTTTATTTTAATGTCTCAAATTCACGTAAATAAACCTGAACATAATGTGTACCCTAATGGTGTCAGAAGGGAGACTTTCAAAGGTAACGCTTGTTTATAAGTAGTTATTAAGATTAATGTTCAAATCCCTCCGCCTACGGGAGCAGCACAGGAATACAAATGACGTATCCAATAACAGGATCTTGACACGATGAGAATGTTCCCTATTAATCCATCTGGAAAGTTAAATCTTTTTGGAATGGAAAAAGTTTCCGAATCTTACGAGTTTTGGTATGGTTTCGGAATGAATTTTAAAATGATACATTGTTTTACACGTGGAAGGTGGGTATTGTTATTTGAAGTGCGATATTTTAGAAGTAGTCAGTTGAAGCAACTGCGTACTTGTCTGATGGATGTTGATTTATTTAACAATTTATTGGGAGACTCTTTTGTCACCAAGGCGCTTCGATTATATTGTAGTTGAATTTATACTTCAAAGATTTTTTTGCCTAGCATTTATTCAGAATAATAGTGACACTATTTAGCGTTCAGTCGCATTTATTCAAAATAGTGATACTAACATACAAATAGCTGTCGTTTATAAAATTCGGACTAACTGTAAATTTTACCCGTCAAAATTCACACACAGATTTCTACAATATTTTTACATATAATAAAATTGTAGCAGTAACCAATGTCTGTACATAGATTTTGAATAAAACTATAATGGGCGGTCTTTATTAAAACAGAAGTCAAAACTGCTTCTACAACTTTTGTCTGTCTGTATGTTTGTACACGTATCACGCAAAAACTACACCATTTAGTTAAATGCAGTTTTTACCAATGCATAGCTAGAGATCATCCTAAAATACAGGCTCCAATTTATCCCGGGAAAAATACAACGGGACTTTTATCCCGGAAAAACACACGAGCAGAGCCGCAAGCAAAGGCTAAATAAATAACGCTCTCTTAACCCGGCGAGCATGTGGTGAAAAAATGTAACAAGAAGTATGAGGCAGGGTATGACATACCCCTTAAAAAAATTGGCTATAAAACTTGTTTCTGAAGAAGTATTATACTATTTATTTTTTGGTATAATAAGACAATACCATCATAACGCATTGGAAATAAAACAATCGCGCCATTTTAACAATTTTATTTTTTTACCTCGATGGAAATAAGTCACTTTGAATTTCAAACAAACACTTTCAGTCTCTTAAAAACTAAAAGGAACTAAAGTAAAACCAGTTTTATGATAAAAAAAAACTTAATCGTATGATAGAATATGAAATAATTTTCTTTATAAACTAAAAAAAATCACAAAAAAATTTAGGAACATCTTAGGAACTGGAGATAAAATCTGTGCAGTTTTTGCAAAAAAACATTGCATGCTCCACACTAATAGCCTTTCCTCAGCTTGTTCATGAGTATTTTGTCTTATGATTATTTTTGTTGGGGTAATCTCTACATCTAATAAAATGACCAGGAACATTTTGAGTCGATGAAAGTGATTCGTTGATCTGGGAAGAAATTCTCTGACGTATATAAATCGAAATATATATTTTTGTCATTTCACATCTTCAGGTGTTCGTAAACTAAAGACAAGCCTAAGTTACTGATGAAATCGGTCCATTTAGTGTCTTTGCCCTGATTTTCACGAAACATAGGACCCCTGGGGCCCGTGGGCCCCCTCTCAGGGGATCCGCAAGTAAAATAAAAGTTAAAAGAAAAACTATAAAGTGCACGCTTTTGCACTCTTGTATATCTAAAAATAAATACAGAAGTAAACTGCTAGTAAAAAACAAATTTAAGAATCCAACTGAACAACATCAACCCAAACATTACGACTTTGGTCGCAAAAAGGTCGCATAAGGTGGCATTAGTGGTCCGCACTAAATAAAAGTTTGCGAAACCCTGTTCTAGTAAGTACATCTTCTATCATAGACCGAAGTTGTTTTTTTTCTATTTTCAACATCCATTTTCTATTAAAATCTACAATTAAACAAAGAAAATAAGTTAAAATAGCAGAAAAAGCAATTTTAGTTTTTGTCACACCAGCTATGAGGCGGGGTATCACGTACCCGAACTCAGTTTGCAAGCGTGTAACTCGAATGCAGGTTGCCGCGACACTGTGATCACCCCACTATTACCTTCCGCAACCCTGTAACTCCAGCTACTCAAAGAGACTATAAGTTTGAAAGTCAGGCACAAAAAATATACGCCAGTAATTAACATGGGGGGTATGACATACCCCGCCACACGCTCGCCGGGTTAATAATAAAATTGAACTAATTACAAATAGCTCAAAAATGAAACCTATAGCATAAAAAAAAGGAAGAAAAAATAAAGGTCGCCAATGGAAATTAGTTTTTAGACGATTCCCACAAATTAACAATTTTGGAATAGGTCATTATTTTATTAAGAGAGCGATAATTTTTCATCTTAACCACGGAGGAAACATATTAATTATATAAAATGTAACGTCTCGGCTCCTAAACTGGCCACAGCTGTTCTAGACGGCTTAACGTCATTAATTAAAGATCTTATATTGATCGTTGGATAAACTATCCTATTTCATGGGCTTAGAGATTATCGGAAGCTTACATTTCCTTCGCTAACAGTATTTGGCAATAGTTATTATCAACTTTTTAAAATAATATCAACGATATTATTTTAAAAAGTCCCGTGTGTTTATCAACCCTACAAAGTGCATCAAATTATAGACAGAATGCATTCTTCATCACAGCATCTAAATATGTTAATACTGCAGTTGATCTCTCAGACCTTGATTTATTTAATTCGAAACTATATATTTTCAAGAAAACCTTAACTAAATCTTGGTTCTCTGACTGTTGATGCTGATTGTTAGTTTTTTTTAATGTGTTAATTGCTTCTCTAAGGTGTTTTGTTTATTTCTAAATTTTCTATCAAATGTACTTCATAATATATATATATATATATATATATATATATATATATATATATATATATATATATATATATATATATATATATATATTTATTATTGTATGTTAGAACTAAGGCATTTTCCATACACATATTTTATATTTAACTGTGAAAACAAGTAATTGGTGTTTTGTTATTTTTCTGAATTGTATTTTGTAACACAGTATGTTCCCAAATAAAATAAAATAAATAAAATATATTGTTAGCATTAAAATATTTTTGGGAGTGTTTTGTGCTACTTTTTGCTATAACACATTAACCCCTTTAAAAATAGACGTTTTTTATCGAAGGACTAAGCATTGCTGTGATAACAAATCTGTTTCTCAGTACTGACGGCATGACAGCCTTCGCAATACGTAAACATAGGGGCGTTGTGATTGACTAATATTGAGATACAACTTGAATCTAGTTGGCTGTCAGATAAACAAAGCTGAACAAACAGCAAGCCGTCAAATAAACAGACTTGTTATCACAGCAATGCTTAGTCCTTCGATAAAACGTCTATGAATAAGGGAGTAAATGTATGATAGACCGAAGCGTATCCATGGTTATGAATAAATAAAAAAAAAGATAGTCCGAGCCAGTTGGTCATTGACAGTCGTATCGGTCGTTTTGTTTATGTAATGTTTGCGAAAGTATATCTGTATGTGACAGTTCATTTTTATTTTCATCAAAATCGCTTCAATTTCTAACAATATCTATAGACTTTGCCAATTATCGCTCGTTTTAACGGTGGGAAAAAAAATAGCATACCTGGGAATTCTATATTATGAGAATACTAGCTTTTGCTCGCGACTTTGCCCGCTTGAACGAGTTTTCCGGGATAATTTTTTTTCCAAACTAATTTGATATGTATCGTTATATGACCAAATTACATAAAATTATAAATTACAGCCTACGTGCTATTCTGATGTATAACTAGTATCACTGTAAAGTTTCATCCAAAGCCGTTCAGTAGTTACGTGAAAGAAGAACAAACATCCACACATCCATCCTCACAAACTTTCGCATTTATAATATTAGTAAATACTTTAAGACATGTGAAGTCGGTCAATCCGCGTTCAGCTAACTGCCGGACCCCACTGTACCTGATGGCAAGTGGAGTCCCATAGGATGTTGACTGACGAGAGATGATTACCCCCTCGGCAGTCGACACAATTATGCCGGTTGGAATCGGTTATACACAGATCTTGGAATGCGACACTTACTTAGGCCACTATGGCTGGTTTTGACACCTTGTGTACGGTGGTCGCTATCTGGGCCCTTATTCTGTATGGTAGTATAAACGCGTAACGCGGCCGTGTCATGTTATCTTCGAGAAATGTGCGTGGAATAGTATTCTGTAACTGTTGTGTTACGTGCTTGTTACGCACTGTCAAAATAACGTGCGGGATAGAGAATAAGGCCCCTGAGCGGATATGAAATATATCCTACCAGCATACACACTCTAATTAGATCACTGCATTGTCACTGACAAGCAAAATCATGTTCAATGCCATGTTACGAGATGGAATAACAACCGTTAAGTAATTAACATAGCAATGAACATAGCATCACGTCTCTCCTTTCAGAGGTAGGTACTGTTGGATCACATTCACATTCTGTCAGAAGTTAGGCCATAATATTCAGATTTTTTTACATATATATAACATGCTATTATAACATAATTTGCAAAGTATGGTATATACATTCATAAAACAATTATATAAATTCATGAAAATAGAAATATTGCGGGACGTCGCCCGCTACGTATTATATGTAATAGTGAACATATAGGGAATTCAAAAACTTCAATAAATTAAGCATTTATTAAAGTCATTAAACTTTACTAACCCAAGAATCGAACCTGAGATCTCAGCCAATATAGGCTTAATAGAATGCTACAATAAGGCATATATAATATCGTGCGAACATACTATTTTCCAAAATGAACATTCAAGTGTGGGTAGTTTGATAATTATTATTGGCATTTAAAGGTAGTTAAATATTGTTAACCCGGCCGCCCACACTGCGAAACTCACTAAGTTACGTGCCGTGCATTAGTTATATGCGAATAATGAACACGTTAATATAGAAAGGTAAAGAAAACAAAATGAAGTTTAATTAATACAGTTCGACCATAAAATAAAAGTTTTAAATGTAAAATTATGTACTTAGTTCTTATTGTAGTAAGGTTAACTTAAGATTACTTTTAAATAAACTAATATAAATATTGCTATAGTAATTCACATTGACATCTATACGACAAGATGTCTTCTATTTAATAAAAAAAGATACCTAATATATATAATAATATCAGCCCGGTATTACATACTGTCCCTGACCTTCTTGGCCGTCTACTGCTGGGCACGGGCCTCCTCAGCTACTGAGAGGGATTAGCCTTAGTCCACCACGCTGGCCTAGTACGAATTGAGACTTCAAAATTCCTAAAGAGAACTTATCAGCTATGCAATTCCTCTCCTGTTTTTCTTTAGAGCAAGCGATAATTCAAAATTACAGTCAGAGCTGCGTGCGTGCGTGCCCTTGGGTTTTGTATCTGCGGACATTCGCCTCGGCAGTCCGTTCCACTCCCAACTAACGCCTCTTTTATAAAATCAGATTATAAAAAACATTAAATATTTCCTATACTAGCAATTTATCTGAACAAATATAACCCTATAAGCTAATCCATAATATGTCTATCTATATGGAAAATTTTATCCATATAGATAGACATATTATGCTTTCGTGTTAACTTCTAAAGAACATACCATTTTTTCACAAACTTTCGCTTTTTATTAGTAAGATGATAATTAATTGTAAAATTATATTAATCATTAAAATATCATCGCGTAGAGTACAATAATTGATTGTAAAATTATACCCTTCGCGATGGGAAGCGGGTATGTTACATATTGAAAACGTTCTATGGTGAACTTAGAACATAGAGTCGCATTTCGGAAAAAGTTCTTTTATATCTACAAAACTTATTGTATTTTCCAATTTCCTTAAATGAAAAACACCTGCGTGGAAACTCCTATAAACAATTTATATTCCATGTTTTATGAATTCCAAGTAATTATCTATGACGGACTCAGTACATCACATTTTCAATATAAATGTAAATCTAAGTGGGTCTATAAATCTAGAGGCATAATTATGCGCCAGGAAAAAAATAAACGTCAAAAATATATTTGAAATAAAAACGTTTCTTTCGCTTTCTACCTTCAGTCTGAAACAGCGCGGGAAGGCGAATATTACGTTTCAGGGCTGTCAGCATACAAAAGTACGTGTTGAAAATAATGCGTTAACATTTAAATCTGTTAAAATTATATTCGGATAGATCTGCAAACCGTTGTTACCAACGTACAACATTTTGAATTAAATTGGTACAGATTATAATAACCATAGAATACAAAGATAGACAAGCGATAGCCTAGTTGGGTGTGGAACGGACTGCCGAGATAAATGTCTGCGGGTTTAAAACCCAAACGCGCATTTAACTTTTCTAAAGTCATGTGTGTGTTCTTTGTGAGTTATTGCTTGCTTTAACAATAGGTAAACATTGTGAGAAAAATCTGCAGACCTAAAAGTTCTGTATAAATATTGAGGGTGTGTGAAGTCTACCAATTCGCACTAGCCCAGCGTGGTGGACCAAGGCCTCCTACTCACTAGAAGAGGAGGCCTGTGCCCAGCAATGGAACAATATATAATTCAGGGCTAATACTATTATGTATAAAATACAGCAGTAGATAATTACTACAGACATGACATAGGCAAAGATAACATTATGCCACAAAAAAATAATATATTTTGTTAAAACTTTTTTTTTATTGCCTTGAATGACAAGATGATCTTGCCGTTCGCCTGATGGTAAGCGATACGACCGCCCATAAACAGTAGAAACACCATCCAACATCTTGAATTGCAATGATGTTAAGTCATTTTTTTTATTAAAAAAATAAATCTATGTTATTTTAATTGTATTTTTAAGCTTTACTAAATTATGCTTATTGTTAGTTGCTCGAAACGACTTCAATATTGTAATTTTAGACATTAATTCTGTAAATAATTATAAGATTATACCCTGAGATTCATAAACAATGCATTTATATGTGTTTTTAACGATTTCATCTTCATAACTTGCAGCTAATGTTATTCTGCACTCAAATATTAAAAGAAAAACAAAAGTATTAAAGTGAGTACATCTCATAATATTTTAGCTAAAGTTATATTTCTTAGTTATAATAACTTCGGCTCTCTGTTAGTGGGTGTGAAATTAATGCATTTTCGTCTTTAGTAACATCTGATGGCTTATAAAAGCAAAACAAGTTTAAAAATACTTTTAGAGTCAAGTACGTTACTTACATTTTGAAAAATCTTTGTATAATAATATCTTCATTTTGCAAGATCTGGCTGTAAATAATTATTTAAAATAGTGAAAATATTTAGTAGGTAGTAATTTGCGAAAAATAATATATTATTTGTTATGATTCTTGGAATTATTTGCTGGAAGATTTTAGGCAAATAAGAACTAATAAAAAAAGCAATTCATTGGATGTAAGTAATAAATTATTTAAATAAATGTTTAGATCACACGTTGCCTAAAAAAATTATAAATTTTTAGATCGACATTATTAAGACATAGTATATTTTTATTATTATTATTAAGTATATAGTATTAACTTTTTCATAACTACTAACGGTCGTTTAAAATAAACGATCTCAATCTCAATCTTCCGATTCCGAGAATGAACCAATCACAATAACTCATTTGTAATCATGTCAAAAATACTTTGTTCTGATTGGTTTATTTTACATATAGATTAGAAAAAGCGATCAGAATCGTTTAGTGAAAATAACGGTAAGTGAATGCTATTCATCACATGAATGTATAACCGGACCAAATATAAAAGTCATGTGGCGATAGTTAGCGACACTGGGAAGGACATAGGTTACCTTTTATTCTGGGGAATTATATAGCGGGACTTTCATCCCAGAAAAACTTCCAGGGAAGCCTCCCTGGAAGTTTTTCCATGACCAAAATTTAGTTGTCAAATAAAATTTATTTGAAACTTGTGAATCAGGCCCTTCGTGTGGACTCTTACTGTTATTATCTTTTTTTGACGTTAATTAGCAAGAGTTTAATCAACCAAAGATCTATCAAAACATATACCCTCATGCCTAACTAAGATGTAGGCGGGGGCGCAATTTGTACACCCACTTTCCGCAGTGCGTATTCCGTGAAATGTGGAGCGAGCCTATCGCCATATCGGACACAAATTCCAGACTCCGAGCTGGTATTCAGTATAAAACCTAGTATCCCTTTATCCAACCCGGAGATCGAACCCGAGACCTCAGCACAACACTTGTATCATCATCTATCTATCATTA
This sequence comes from Manduca sexta, assembly GCF_014839805.1. Lineage (NCBI taxonomy): Eukaryota > Metazoa > Arthropoda > Insecta > Lepidoptera > Sphingidae > Manduca > Manduca sexta. The sequence continues at coordinate 3,236,162 of NC_051132.1, read as the reverse complement.
TTTATAAAATCGTAGTGCCAATACGCAGTAAAGTGACAACCCTATAACGAATGTTTCATTTTCACCTCGCGACTGCTCGGTTTATTCAGCGAGCTTCCCTCCTTATTGCCTTGGTAATCACATACTGAGCATTATACAATTTAAAATAGTTTCCTATTACAAAGGTTTTATAAGTGGAAACATAGTTAAGATTTTTTCTGAATGTTCTTTGTAAAAGTTTTATAAGCATTCATGTTTTGTTAGGTTAGTGGAGATATGTCACATTTTCAGTATATTTTAAAGAATTCTTGTTCTGAAACCATCCTATTTTCTCACAATAACAACTATTTTAAATACAATGGATTTGTTCATGACCTTTTAAAGTAACATCTAAAGCAAAAGCCATAAAACGCCGCAACACAACCGTATTTATTTAGAAAAAAAGTAGGTACAATTTCTTATTATATCGGGGTTTGTGCGAAGTGGGCTTCAAACCCTAGGAGACCTAATAGTATTTTATTATCGCCTGCTTTAGAGGGGCTAGGATTTAGTTAAAAAAATCATGGATAGAGGGGAAATGAATAAGCACTTGATGCTGCTTTGCTGATGGCAGGATATTTTTTATATCCGCTCGGATAGCGATCACCGTACACAATGTGTTAAAGCCGCCATAATGGCGCACGTTAATATGTCGCGTTCCGGGATCAGCCTGTGTATATCCAGTTCCAACAGGCCGCCATAATTGTGTCGATTGCCTAGGGGTAATCATCTCTCGTCAGTCGACATTCTATTGACCCCACTCCACTTACCATCAGGTGAAGTGAGGTCACCTTACCGAGTTCCTATATATAAATACGTATGTATGATGCGATATAGGCTTTTCGATACACGGCTCCGTAAATAAGTATGGAAAAACACTTTGGGTTATAGGCAATGAAAGAAACTGGCTGTTAGTCTGTTTAGAATTCTGTTTTGATAATTCCCTATGGACATTTGCGATGAATAAATACTATTGGGCCGCTCTTCGACATTATGTGTTCAACCTAATAATTTTTAGTAAAATTACACCATCAAAATCAGATTTTTATTCAAATTTACTAGTGGTAGGTCTCTCATACGTGAGAGTCCGCCTGGGTAGGTACCACTGCAATGTCTATTTCTGCCGCCAAGCAGCAGTGTGTAAGAGCAGAAGACAACAGTGACTTCACACTGTTGCTTGGCGGCAGAAATAGACATTGCAGTGGTACCTATCCAGCCGGACTCTCACATATGGGAGACCTACCACCAATAAAAATTTACACTATTGTTTACAATTTCCTTAATCTGAGATGTCAACGTACCTTTATTTACAAGAAAACAATTCCGTACAGTTCATCGATCTAAAATTGAAGCAACGTTTCCTCAAAGGTCGTTCCTTGATTTATGATTCGAGCAAAATATTTTTCCATTTACGTTTGATTTATAACGACATCAATGAAACCTCCATCACAATGGATGAATGGTCATCCACGCCGTATGAATGGTCCCATGTTTGTTGTGCGGTTTAGCTTGTACGTATTTGTTTAGCTAATTTCGGTCTAGTGTATTCTTGTGTCAATTTATATGACATGCTCAAGTTTTCTATTGATTTTTTTAAGTGTAACTTTAGAATTGTGATTTGAAACTCGATGAAACGAAAATGCATGATATTTGAAAAAGGAACAGCGTTTATCCAGCCTGCATGCTACATTTTGCATCCTTTTATTCTTCTGTTAGTACGGATGGATGGATGTATCTATGTTTTTAATAATAATAATAATAATAAGTAATTTATTGCCTTTCAATTAACAAATAATAACAACAAATTAAGCAAACATAATATTAGTGAAAGACAAAAGGAAATGACTCAGCGTGTGCTGACCGAAACCAGAGTTTAGATCAGCGCTGGTTTTCAGTCACTCCTATCTCCCCATGGTCTTGTGCGGGAGTTAGCGTAATTAATGGCGTAATTGCAACGGAAAACTTCAATTATGAAAAATATCAAAGGAACATAGTACATACAAAACAAAAAGTGAAGCAACAACATATAAGTTACAATAATTAAAAAACAAATAACAAAGGAATTTATAAAATGAATAAAGTTAATAATAATAAACTTTAAATTAACTTGAATTTATTATTAATGTGTGAGTGTGTGTCTGTGGGTGTGTGTGAGTGAGTGTGTGTGAGTGTGTGTGTGTGTGTGTGTGTGTGTGTGTGTGTGTGTGTGTGTGTGTGTGTGTGTGTGTGTGTGTGTGTGTGTGTGTGTGTGTGTGTGTGTGTGTGTGTGTGTGTGTGTGTGTGTGTGTGTGTGTGTGTGTGTGTGTGTGTGTGTGTGTGTGTGTGTGTGTGTGTGTGTGTGTGTGAGTGTGTGTGTATATGTGTGTGTGCGTGTGTTTATCAACAACAGAACAATTTTCTTATATGTAGGGTTATATATTTGTAAATATATTTCCTAGATGTAGAATTCCCCAGCGGGAGTGTTTTAAGTTCTCTGCAATAAGCTGTCTTTCTAAAAGACCTACTTTATATTTTTTTTTGAAGCAGCCTAGACTCATTTTTTTCCCCTCAAGGGAGGAGGCAGGTCATTCCAAATGCTCGCTGCAGAAAACCTAAAGCCACCCCTGTATCGTGCAGATCTATGAGAAGGAGTCACAAGCAGATTTTGTGATGCTGAACGAAGTCGATTAGTTTTGTCCTTCACCCAAACTAGTTTTTCATATAAGTATTCAGGTTTCTTGTTCCAAATGATCCTGTGAAGTGTACATGCGTATAACAACTGTCTTCTTGAGGTCATATTTAGGATACCTTTTCTATTTAGAAATGGCGTAACATATTCCTGACGTGGAATATTAAAACAAAATCGCGCACATGCATTTTGAACTCTTTGAATTGCCCTTTCTGTCTCGGAATTTAGTCTGGGTCCATATATAGAACTGCAGTAGTTAAACTGGGATAAAACAAGTAAATCTGTTAAAAGAATACGGACTTTTTCAGTAATATATGGTCTAATTTTATACAGTATTTTTAACTTAAAAAAAGCATTTTTAACTTTGGCATTCACATGTTCTACGTATTTCTGTTCCCTATCTAAGATGAGGCCAAGATTTCTTGCAGAAGTAACACATTCAAGTACATTATTATTTAAAGTTATTCGCTCTTTACAACTAAGGACTTTATCAATTTGCAGTTTTGTGCCCATTACCATCATTTGCGATTTGGTTGGATTTAAGACTAAGGAGTTATTTTTAGACCAATTGTATATATTACGAAGATCACTATTAATCTTATGAATAGCTTCCGTGGTATTATTGTTATCGAAAGAATAGTACAATTGTGTGTCATCAGCATATAAATGGTATTTGCAATATTCAATGCAATTAGGTAAATCAGCTGTAAAAAGAGTAAAAAGGACAGGACTTAAAAGTGAACCCTGCGGCACCCCTTTCTGTATCGACTTAAGAGCTGAGAACTTCTTTTCACCGTTTAGACCTTCGGTAACTACCCTTTGTTCTCTACCTACTAGAAATGATTTGAACCATTGGCAAGTGTTTAAAGAGAACCCATAGTTTTGTAATTTATTCAATAACAAATCTGAATCTAGGCAGTCAAATGCTCTTGAGTAGTCAAGAAGAACTATGATACTGCTTTGACCCATATCAGATGCTTGAGTCAAGTCATCTGTAATGTGTAGGAGTGCTGTTTCAGTGCTGTGTTCTTTACGGAAACCAGACTGGAATTTTGGTATAATATTATTCTCATTAACATAAGTAAGAATTTGATTTAGAACCACTTTCTCAATCACTTTTGACAATACTGGCAGAATAGAAATAGGCCGAAGATCTTTCAGTTGGGTTGCAGGGTTCTTTTTAGGCAATGGTTTAACTAACGCCCTCTTCCAAGAAGATGGGAATGTATTTGTTTCAATTGACCTGTTTATAATATTTGTTATTACAGGTAGAGTTACGTCTAACGTGGCTCTAATCATATCTATATTAAGTGTATCATACCCCGATGCCTTAGTTTTAATATTATATAGAATTTTTTTAACTTCGCTATCCGTCGTTGGTTTTAAGTTAAAATTGTCACTATGTGACTTTATAGTTTCAACACATGGCAGGTCTACCAGATCTGCAACGTCGTATTGGGGTAAATTTAAAAAGTGGTCATTGATTAAATCAGGATTATTGAGGTGGTCAGAAATTGAATTTGTACAGGGTTTATTGAACATTGTTGTGTTTTTTTAAACCATTCCATAGCAAAGTTGGGTATTTTAAATTATCATTTACAAATGTATTATAATATGCTTTTCTCTCCCGTTCGATAGTTGCTGTTACTAGATTTTTGAGACTACGATAGTATTTTTGTGAACTTTCTGTTTTGTTTTTTTGTGCTTTTATCAATGCATCGTCACGCAATTCCATCATAAATTTTACCATATCTGTAACCCAAGGTTTTGATTTGTCTTTTACTACTATTTTCTTAACTGGTGCATGGACATCAAATAAGGTTAAGATAAAATTATTAAAAGTGTCAACCATGCAATTAACATTATTCAGACTGTTAATACTATGCCACGGAATTAAGTTCAAGTCTTGCGTAAAGAGATCTAAATTGATATTTTTCAGTGATCGCAAAAATTTCACTTGGCATGGCACCTTGGGCATTTTTACATTAAAATCTACTAATATCGTGGCGTGATCACTGAGACATCTATTGTGAATAACTTGCACTCCTAAGCATTTACAAGAGCTATTAGTCATCACGATATCTATTAATGTTTCGGAATGGTCGGTCACTCTAGTTGGTTCTTTAACTAGTTGCTCTAGATTATGTTGATGACAAAAATTCACTAATTCTTTAGTATGGGGTGATTCTGTTTGGCGCAAATCTATATTTAAATCTCCTAAAATGCAAATGTGGTCATAACGAGCCATATGGTTTATCGAGTCACTGAGTGCATCTAATGCATCTGAGACTGCTACACTTTCAGGTCTGTATGCTGTACTGATAGCTAAGGACGTTTTTGGTAAATTTTTTTGTTTGTTCCTCTTTCACGCAAAACTAATGAACGGATTTGGATGCAACTTTACAGTATATTGGTTATACATCAAATAACTCAAAGACTAGAATTTATAATGATTTTGTGTAGTTTGGTCATTATATAATGATACAAATCAAGTTAGTCGGAATAAAAATTATACTGGAAAACTTCTTCACGCGGGTGAAACCGCGAGCAAAAGCTAGTTATTTATAAAACAGTGGATATCTTGGGCTCGTTGAACTTTTATTCGTGTGTAAGACGGGTAGATTTTTTGTGTGATTACCTAGGTTTTCCTAGGTAATTAAGTACTTGCGAACATTTTTGTAGGTTTCCGCCATCAAGTACAGTAAGGCTCTCACGTTTCGTAAAAGTTCGGGCTTTGTTTCTGTTTTTGGGCACTCGCTTGTTATCAGGCGAGCTGTTTGCTGGTTTCAAAGTAAAGATATAGTGTTAGCATAAAAAGAAATGAAGGTAATTGTTACACTTTTTGCTTTAAAAACATTTAGCTAAGACAGACCGAGACAATGGGTCGTTGACAGTCATACTGGTCCTTTGATTGGTGAAATATTTGCGAAAGTGTTTCTGTAATAGGTGATAATTATTTTTATTTTAATCAAAGTAGCTTCAGAATAACACTAAGTATAGTGATACTTATTTAATTACTTAATAAACTGTTTCATGCAATCAATTAAACTCAAAATATCAAGAATCATAATTACAGTAATTATACATCACGTGGTAATGAAAAAATATATTTCCAAATGATCAGATATTTTCTCCAGAATCCGGAGTGTCGTAGAACAAACGGTTGGTGTCTGCGTCTATGAAATATTAATCACTTGGGAAAGAGTTGTACAGTGTAAGACAAAAGTTTCGATAATTTCATTTATGGTTTTAGAAGTAAGAAACATGGGTTTTGAATAGAATTGAGATTAGAAAATTTTATACTTTCAATGATTGTAGTACCGATAAACTAAGGAATTTAGTTAATTAAAGGATGAAAAATTAAGTCATAGAATAACGTTGGACTTCTACCTGCAAGGTCCAATCATTGACAGCTAGGCAAAATTTTTCCTAATTCACATACGTTACTACTAATACAAAAACCCTTAATCTTGATAGTATATCCTGCAATCGAGACCAGAACATCCTTTTTCTTAATGTTAAAATAAAGTACCCCTAGCTAATGCTCTCTACAATGCTTCAAAATAATGATAGAAAAACGATATCACGCGTCATTTTCATGGCCGCGAGTGGAAAGCCAGTCGCATTGAAATTCCTTTGAATGTTTCATGTGTGGTGTTGAATGGAATTCAATTTGAAGCATGAAGCTCGTCTGTAGTTCGCTACTATGTTTTATATGCTATTGTACTTTGAAGTTTGAGCTTTGTGGGGCTAGATGCTATAACAAACAAACCTAACTGTAATTTCGGATTGCGGTTTGGGCAAACGAAAAAATACGATTTTGTCGAAATAAAACTATATTTTGGATTTTTATATTTTTATTTAACTAAGCCACTAAGCTACCTTTAATTAAAAAGGGGTGAGCAAAGACGTAGGCTGGAACTACTGCACCCAATTTAGGCCATATGTAATCCGGCACAGGGAGAAAGAAAGAAATTAGTTTTGCAACAAACATAAAATGCATACATATAACAAACAAACAAAAAGCACTTAAAACTATGTTTGTTACAAAAAAGGCTCCAACTCAGCAATATGTTGGTAGTGAAGCCAGCGCTGGTCTTCAATTGGCCGTTTGTCTGTTGATAACGGGCGAGACTATCTCCATATCTTGGGCAACTTCTAATTCCTGCTGATACCGAATACACGCACACGCATTTATCCCCGAAGGGGTATGCATAGGCGTAACCAAGGCACCCACTTTTCGCCAAGTGTGTTCCATGATGTGATAGAAGCCAAGCCTATCGCCACCCCCGGCAAGAATTCCAGACTCCGGGCTGATACTGAGCAGTAAAATCACCCGGGATTAGAACCCAGGACCTCAAAGCACTGCCGTACAGCGTATGCAGTACAAGCAGTCCAACTATGCCACCAAGGCAGTTGATACCCAGCAGATATATCCAACATCACGATTATACTGCCATAATTCAGGTCAACGGTGCGATGTACTTTAAACAAACACGTTTTACCGTTAGCGCGGTCCTGTCTGCTCTGTCACTCAAATAGGTCTAATTTAGCCTAGCCAAAATTAGGTCAGACTAAAATCAATCTGGAAGTCTATTAGGCATGACATAATAATTATGCGCTCTGACAGCAGTGGGTTGATAGAATCTGAATTCATTTTCTTTGCTTTTTTAAACAAGGAGATCAGCAGATAAAGGTTGCTGCCAGATGTTAAAATTGATAGAACACACACGCACAACATCACGCATTTATCACGGAAGACGTATGCAGAGCCGCAACCAGGGACGGAACACTTTTTGCTAAATGTGTTCCGTCCCATGATGTGATAGGGGGCGAGCCTATCGCGATGTCGGGCACAAATACTAGACTCCGGGCTGATGCTGAGATGAATAAGGAGGTTAGAATTAAGTGGAACAGATAACTTACTAACCCAAAGGAAAAGTCACACGAGAGACTATTTGCGCGTCTTTGGTCATTGCTGAACAAATGTTCAAATATCTTCCGAATTTTAACATTCATAGTAGAATTGCTGGTATTATTTCTTCAACTAAACGTTTCAAACTCATTCAGTAACCTTGAGCTAAACTAAAATTTGCATAGTACTCGAAATTGCAACGCATTCGTAAAGCGGGTGCAAAATGTATGAAAATGTATGGTAAATTCTCACTTCCTAAGCGTCTAGTGTTTGCGAATGGATAATCTTAAAAATTCGTCTTAATTCTTTATTTACTTTGTTTATTAAACTTGATAGTAAGCAGTTTTATATAGCATCACGCTTTACCCATTTCAATAGCAGGTAGAGGTCATCACACCCACATCTCGCCAGCCATGTTAGGCACATACTCCGGTCTAGTAATGAGCAGAATAATCCAATATAATTTCCAACCTGGATATCCAACCTGATGCCAGTCGCCCGGACAGTTGATATATTTCGTACTCCTCTAGATAGCATGAGCTGGCGTGTGCGAAGACTCTTGGTTCGAGATATGGGAATGAAGTATCTTGACGATAGAGGGAGAAAGATTGCGTTGATATGTCATTTCCATACATATTTTTGTTCTTTATTAGAGTTAACGATTGTAAAATGATATCTTATTTAACAGGTGGTAGGTCTCTCATTTGTGAGAGGCCACCTGGGAAGATACCGTCGCAATGTCTTTTTTTGCCGCTATGCAGCAGTGTGTAGTCACTGTTATGTTCCGGTTTGAAGAACATTGTAGCCAGTGTAACTACTGGACAGAGTAAGACTTAACATCTCATGTCTCTGGATGACGAGCGCTGTGGAATACTAAACAACTCTTTGTAATTCAAGGTATTGGATAATGATTTCTTATGTTTACGCGAATGTTAGACATTGAAATTAAACTAATTTTCGGATTCTATCGCGGTAATTAGTGTTTCTATCAAGGTATTGGATTGTGTTTTTACTGTTTATGGGCAGTCGTATCGCTTACCATCAGGTGAACGGCAAGCTCGTCTCATCATTCAAAGCAATAAAAAGGCCACTCAGCTTAACCTTTAAGGAAATACCGTATCGCAAATACTAACTTGACAATTATCTCTTCATTTTGATGTAGTCTACCAAACACACTAAGTCATTTGTGCATCGCAGTTGTTGTGTATGTAGCAAAGACCTAACCTCGTAGGGAAACTCCTCTCGAACAGGAAAAGGAATATTCAAGACTCGTTATAAATTCAGTTCGGTGCGTTGAAAGCTTCGTCCAATTTACATAACAGCTTGCAGCCGTCATCGAGATGTCCATCTTCAATCAGAATGCTAATTCATTTTGCTATTATGCTAATAGATGCAGAATTTATAAGAAAATTTATCTTAATCTTAAAATACTTTTTAAGTGAGGATGTCGAAGTTAAATACTGATTACTTATTTAAATCTTACTGACAGCAGTAATGTTGGGTTGGTGAAAACTTTTAGAGTAAGGTCAGGTGGGGCAAGTGCGCCGACGGGGTAAGTGCACCTAAAAAAATCGAAAACTATTGATGTTATACAATTATTGCAATCTTATATCTATGCTTCTAACTGAAATGCAGTTCCACTAAAAAACACAAATGGCTCTGTTCATTTTAATACGATTTATTCGCCATTTTATTTTAAGTGTCATTTAGACCTGTAAACAGAGATGGCCTCGTGAAAGATAAAATCAAATATTTCAAGATATTTAACATATTTCTGTAAACCAGTAAGGTGAGTCCATAGTTTAAACCTTTTATTTTAACTTCCTGCCCGAATTTTATCTATATATACTAAAATAAAACTTTATTTAGCAATGCGAAAAAATGCACCTCAAAATTGTCGAGTAGGGCAAGTGCGCCACAGTTAATAGTCGTATGGCGCACTTACCCCTAAACCATATATTACCAACCTTTTTTGAGAATAAGTTTTACTAATATGACTTATTATTATTAAAATGTAACAGCATCATTTTTTGTACTCAAGGTATTTTGTTTTGAACCGACTTAAATAAAAAGCTGTATTAGTTAATTCGTCGCATATTTGTTTGTTTTAAATGGTTCGTTTTTACAAAAGAAGAAATGAAAAATGTTATAAGGCCAAATTCTAAGTTTTTGAGTTATAACACATTCAGAAATGTTAATTCCTACATAATTATATGTTTTTTTTAGTTTTTAGAAATAAAATGGATTTCGTATTAAAGCTACCATTTCTTTATAACAACATATCCGCACATAAAACTCTAATATTTATACCTAAATATAGCAAAAAAAAAATGGGTAAAATGTTTTGAAGCCCTGATTTACAAATATATGGCGCACTTGCCCCGAATTTGATTTGACAGCCATAGTTTGTTATAATATTGAGTTATAAAAAATTATCCAAGAGCAATGCGGGTAAAACTTATTTTTCTATGGACTAAAATGAGTGTTTTCTTTATAATGTTTATTATTGACGTTTTTTTTACATAGGCGCACTTACCCCATTTCCGGAGGCAAGTGCGCCTACTACCATCTTTTTTTACTTTGAGCAAAATATTATTAAATTATTGTCTGATTTCATTGAATGGCTATAGGTCGTTATCACAAAATACCAAATATTCTTAAATTAATAAAATTACATTCTTAAGTTAGCACAAAAAGAAATTATTTTGCATTGAATCCAGCTATTATAATTTTATGGCGCACTTACCCCGACTGACCTTATGTTATAAAAAGCCAATGAAAATCCTCTATGAGATTTTTGCATTACAAATAAATGAGACGAGTGTGCCGCTCGCCTGATGGTAAGCGATGCGACCGCGTTTAAACAGTAGCAACACCATACAGAATTTGGAATCGTAAAGTACTGCGTGGCATTCCACTGCGTTCATCATCTCGAGATATAGGACTACACCTTGATAAATAGATATGTTGAAAACCAAAATGGACCCAACAGAACCCAATACAAAAACACCACTGAAAAAGTGACGGGTTGCCAAATTCGCATACGGATATATTTTGTTTCCTTGATGATCATACTTTTTCAAGTTATTTCGGTTTTAAAAGCAAGCTACTCAAAATTATTTTTAAAATATTTCTATGGGACTAATCTGGAAATATATCCTTTAAAATAAAAAAAGTATTCTCCACATCGGTTAATAAATAACTGAGGTTTGAAATACACATGTCAAATTGAGCACTTCCCCTTTTTTGAAGGCGGTTAAAAATAGCCGCACACTTTTTTACTCGTACATATTTCTTAAAATTTCTTTCAAAGGTTGATTGATTGAACTAACAAACTTGTGCCTAGTCTAATAGACAAAAAATAGAGTAATATTGACTATAATACCACTCAGTTAAAACAAATGTACCAGATCATGCCATTCACCTGTCATGTATGACTTATCATAAATAACAAACAGAAAATATTAGAATATATAACAAATAGTGGAATAAATTCAAAATTTCATTTCTATATTTTTATGTAGTTGCCAATATTGCTTTGAAAACAATAAAATGAATTGGATTTGAGTACAATCTATTTTAGATACATACAGAAAAAAAATAGTTAACGTGTATAGGTGATTTCAAGTATATTGCTAATTTTTGGGGCAGATCGTAATCTGGAACATTAAAATTTATGTTTTACTAGCTTTTGCTTGCGGCTCTATCTACGTGAAAGTTGTTCCGAGATAAAAGTCCATTTTATAACTGAAATAAATATAATAAATAAAGAAAAGAAAATAGAGCCTATATTTAAAGTTAGACCGCTAGCAATATATTGGTTAAAACTACATTCAATTCCATGCTGCAGTCTCTGCGTGATGCGCGTACAAACATGCAGACAAAAATTCTAAAAACTATTGTTTTTACTTCTGCTGCTCTAAAGTCCTTCCATATTAGTTTTTCTTCAATATCCATAATGTTCAGACTTCAGCCTGTTACAATTTTATTATAAGCATAGAAGGTTAAAAACCGCCGAGACGTTTCAAGTAACGACATATATTCGAGTTTAAGATAAAAAATAAAGAGCTTCTTAGGCAGTTTTCTTTTATCAATCTCCCCAAGGCACAGCGCAGACGTTAATTAGTTCCACCAGACACAAGACACAAAATGGCGGCAATAAGCAGTTTAAAACAAATATTGAATCACATCAAAACTGACAGTTTATTCAATTAAATTATTATGAATGAAGTACACAATTGGCACCAGGCCCAAAGAGAATATTTAAGTCATGAATTAGCACAAAAGTTTACAAAAAAGTCCGTGTTTTGACCTTTTTGGGCAGACTCATGCGAGCGGACCCGCGGGAGAAAGCTAGAAGCTACTAAAACTGTCATAGGAAGTTCAACTTATCCTATAAACAAGATAATTAGCAGGATATCGGGGTTTGGACGGCAATTGGACAAATTGGCGGACCTCCAAACCATAAATATAAGTTAATGTCATTTCCTACATTAATGATAACCCTTAACATCAGCAAAGTTATCAAACAATAAGGAAATATAATGAATTCCTACATTGAAATTAATATTACTAATAGAAGAATATAATAGAATACTAATACTGCAATCCTTTTGGAATTAGTAGGTGGCACTCTTATATAATAGGCGATAGCCTAATTGGTGCGGAACGGATTACTGAGAAGAATGTCCGCAGTTTGAAATCCCAAATGCACACACCTCTAACTTTTCTAAAATTATGTGTATTTTCTTTGTGACTATCGCTTGCTTTAACGATGAAGGAAAACGTCGTGAGAAAAACCTGCAGACCTGAGAAGTTCTCTATAGGAATTCTGAGAGTGCGTGAAGTCAACCAATGTGCTCTGGTTATACCTCTGCCTATCCTTTCGGGAATAAAGGCATGAAGTTTGTTTTGTGTAGCGCTTACAATCAGGGCTTGTTCGTATTTTCAATACTAAAAAAAATATATATAGAAGTGTTGAAACAAACAAACTGACAGGTGAAATCAACGTGGAACACGCGCGAACTAACAGTTTGCCAGTTGAACATGGCCGGACAGCCTGCAGCGGTTGTCGGAATGTTTTCGTTGGAAACTGATCATTTTGTAAACTGTGATTGATAAATTTCAGTTAGTGAAAGAGTTTCGGTCAGTGTAGAATCCAAGTTTAACTACCGATGGGTCAGTGATGGAGTGTAAGTCAATCAGCCTTTCGCCGTCCAGCTGACTGATAAGAGAGACCCCTCAGCAATCGACACAATTATGCCGGCCTGTTGGAACCGGACACAGTCTGATCCCGGAACGCAACTCTTACGTGGGACACTACGGCAGATTTTAACACCTTGTGTACGCTTTCCGCGCGGATACAAAATATCATCAAATTGTCATACTTCTAACTGCACTATATTACCTACTACGAAATGTAACAAGGCAAATAAAATACAGGAATTTGATACTATGATAATTCTTCACTACATAAAAAGACTCTAAAGGTACATACACTGAATCATTTATAAGTTGAACATCAAAGTTGTATTTCGACGTCATTGTATTACACTCAGATCCTTAGGGATAGGTTTTTACTCTATGGTTTTATATTTCTGAAGACGAGTAAGTTCAGAGATGGCAAACGCGACGATTTACTCTCATAGTAGTTACACTAATCAAAGGCCTTAAACCAGTTGCAAACATTTCTATTTTATACTGCTACAGGTTTTATTGTTTTGAATGAAGTGACGAGCTTGCCGTTCGCCTGATGGTAAGCGATACGACCGCCCATAAACAGTAGACACACCATCCAACACCTTGAATTACAAAGTATTGTTTGGTATTCCACTGCGCTCGCCATCCTGAGACATGAGATGTTAAGTCTTATTATGTCCAGTAGTTACATTTTCTACATTTCTTTAAACAGACGCTTTATCGGTTATTCAATGTTATTTTAATTGTATTTTTAAGCTTTACTAAATTATGCTTATTGTCAATCGCTCGAAAGACCTTCAATATTGTAATTTATTATTTCCAGTAGTCACACTGACTACAATTTCCTTCAAACCGGAACACAACAGTGACTACACACTGCTTCCTGGCGGCAGAAATAGACATTGCGGTGATACCTACCCAGGCGGACTCTCACATATGAGAGACCTGCAACCCACAAATCTCATAATATGCAATACGAAGTTATTTTGTTTTTATTAAAGTGTAGTACGAACCCTGCTTCGGATTGAACAGATCAGGTATAGAAAGAGTTACTAAATATGTGAATTCAGTTTGATTTGAGAGTATACTAAAAAATGCAGAAATTGAATAATAGAATATTTGATTAAATTTTACGGGTGATACGAAAACAATTTCGTATATTAACTTCTTTTAGAATCTAAGGATCTAAGGAATCTAAGGATATACGTATTAAAAATGCAAGTTTTATCACCATTCGAAGCCACTTTTTTCAACTAACAATAAATACTGAACCAAATAAACATATTTCTTTTGTAAGTACTATGTTAAATATTCAAAGGGTTTAAGCTTTATGATCAGACTGTCAAGGCTTGTAGTGTAACTAAGCACATCTGCAATACGTTACAAAAGGTTGAATATCAAGGTTATTTAGAACTAGCTTTGACTCGCGACTGCACTTATAACAAGAATAATCTTACTAAAATCTTGCATAGTTGAAAAAGCCTACATTTATGCGAAGAATTCCCGCGCAAATGGAATAAAAATTACACGTTCATATTCCAGGGAAAATACTTACATGTTCATTCGGAATTTATCTATCAGTGTGTAGAATTTTATCCAAAACAATACAATGGTTTAACTCTAACAAACATCTCAACATATGGACAAACTTTGTTACAAATATTCACAGTTATTTTATAAAAACTATGGCACGTAAATCATATATATATCAACGATATGGTTAAGGATCGTGCTGTACTAGAAAAGCTACTTTTTATACAACGGAGTGCGATAACATGTCACATGATAATAGCGTAGTAAATCTGCGTAGATCGAATCGTCAGTAGGTAAAACAACTAAAATAATATAATATATAATTGTAAAATGTAGGTAGATATTGTAACTTTTACTTTTTGGATGATCAACAACTAAGTCTCCGCGTGGCAATGAAAGTTGCAAGGTGTTTTAAACATCAGGAGAAAATTATAATATAAAAAACCGCAATGAAATTCATAAATTAGTTTTATTTTAATGTCATTCGCTTAACATGAAATTTTTTTTTTTCTCTGATGATAATGGAGATCAGTGCACGCGACGATCTTGACGTTTATGGCAATACTAAACCAACCACTGTTATTTGCATAAAAAGTTTTTAGAAATTATTGTGTTTTAATATCACTTATCATATTCATGTAGAACGGAATCTTAAAGCACACAAAGGATTTACATTAATAACATAGTTAATGCTTCTTTGCGACGTGTGCAATCGGATTAATTTTATTATGCGTTTTCATGTAAAGTCACGACATATGTAAAATAAATATACAATACAAATAAGTATGTATAAGTCATCTATAGTTATTGATTAATAAATACGGTGGTATTTTACACTACACCTTAGAGAAATAGTACTTTCACTATCTAAATAAATAAAAATGTATCACCGAAATGTTTGTACGCGCATAGCTTCCAAACGACTGCATCAAATTGGATAAATCTTTCTTTTATGTGTTCGTTATTGTCAGGAGAAGATTAGTATGAAAAAATAGCAATAATTTAAAAATCTCAGAATAGCGAGTGTGCGAATGAGATAGAAAATTGTGAGACGTCTTCAATACATTGACAAAACTCTGACAGAGTGTCGTTCAGTTAAAATTACTTGCTCTTGTTCTGAGGTTAAATTTTAGACTTCAGACAGTATTGGCAGTAAAAAAAAGATTTAGCTTGTCTTATCTCTAGCGGCACGGCTTTGCAACTACGCCATCAAGATAATCTAGCATAAAACGAATACAAAGTTTTAGATTAAGAAGACTGTGGTTGTCAGGCATTCTTTCTACGAACAGCAAAATAACCTCAGTTTTCTAAATAGATAGAAAAAAAAGAAGTGATAAAAATACGACGCATCTCGAGTTGAATCCGCCTATCGGACGTCCGGACGGAAATAGCGCCTTATATGCGAGCTGAAGACAAGTTTTACAGTTGTTGATAGATTTATAATGTTGCTCTATAACAGTGGCGAAAGGTGAAAAAAATTTAACCGGACACAACATATAGGTACTTATATGCAAATAAACGCGGTCTGCAAATCGTCCTGATGATAACTAGATTTTGGATAAAGGAAAGTCGGCATGGGTTATATGGACCCTTAGCCTATAATGTTGTACCTACATTTTTTGACGAGACGAGCTTGCTTTTCGCCTGATGGTAAGCGATATGACTGCCCATAAACAGTAGAAAGACCATTCAACACAATGAATTACCCAGTATTGTTTGGTATTCTACTGCGTTCGTCATCCTAAAGACATGAGATGTTAAGTCTTATTATGTTCAGTAGTTACACTGGCTACAAAGTCCTTCAAACCGGAACACAACAGTGACTATACACTGCTGCTTGGCGGCAGAAATAGACATTGCGGTAGTACCTACCCAGGCGGGCTCTCATATATGACAGACCAACCACCAGTAAAAATTGGAGCGAGTTTATCGTCAAGTTTCTTTTCTTCTTTTTTATTGCCTCCGAAGGCAGACCATAAACAGCCTAAGTGATTAGATTAAGTAAGTGGTTACCGTTGCCCATGAACGTCAGCAATGCCAGGGCACAGCTAAGCTACTGCTTAAAATAAATAAAACGTTTTTTAAACATTAAAGAAGGATAAGTCACAGCGCTGAGGAAACACCATGGGAGGAAGTTTATTCCAGAGTGAACTCTTACGTGGTAATGATCTTTGGAAACGCACATTAAAGTCCAGTCCCAGGTGCTGTAGTCTCCTAAATATACCAAAATGTGCTGGTGATGCTTGTATGCACTTGGCTAGCAACCATCATACATTAATAATAATATCAGCCCTGTATTACTGTACTGTCCTACTGCTGGGCACGGGCCTCCTTTACTACGGAGAGGGATTAGTCCTTAGCCCATGCTGGCTTAGTGCGGATTGGTAGACTTCACACACCCTCAATTTCTTTTTCTCAGAATTTCTTAGGTGT
Source organism: Manduca sexta (assembly GCF_014839805.1). Taxonomy (NCBI): domain Eukaryota; kingdom Metazoa; phylum Arthropoda; class Insecta; order Lepidoptera; family Sphingidae; genus Manduca; species Manduca sexta. The sequence continues at coordinate 3,219,396 of NC_051132.1, read as the reverse complement.
GCAGGTTTCTTCACAATGTTTTCCTTCACTTATTATATTCGATCATCGTACAAAAGGTCTAAAACCCGTCGTATTGGTCTACGTAAGTGTGACGCATTCTGAGATCAGCCTGCGTATATTTTATTTCAAACAGGCCGCTATAATTGTGTCTACTGGTGAGGGATAAAGATCTCTCGACAACACTCACTCTCGACCGCACTCAACTTACCCTCAGGTGGAGTGGGATCGCATTACTAAACCTGTATTAAAATACTCATATTTAAAAATTTAGATGGTATTAACAGTTAAATCAAATTGGTAGGATTTACGATCGTTGAAACTGTTAAGACTCGTGCTCCAGAATAGAAAGAAAGAAAGAAGAAAGAAATATGATTTATTATTGTACACAAACAGTATACGTGCTCATAGTAATGAAACAAGAACAAAAACATAAAACTATACATAATGATTTTTTATGTTTACGCGAATGTTAGACATTGAAATTAAACTAATTTTCGGATTCTATCGCGGTTAGTATTTTATTTTATGTAGTGGACCACCAACAGCTAAATTTTTTTAAAAACTTGTATAAATTTAAAATGTACGTAGATATTGTAACTTTGACTTTACGGATGAACAACAACTCAGTCCTCCCCGTGACCATGAAGGCTGCAAAGTCTTCGAAATGTCGGGAGAAAAATAAAATACTAACCGCGATAGAATCTCAAAATTAGTTTAATTTCAATATAAAATTATACAAATAAATTATACCTATTGTGCCAACATTGGGAATCCTCATTCAGCTTCTTGCTGCAGTATCAGTCCGATACCAAAGCGCTGATTTTCAATGAGGCACCCCGGATGACATACGGGCACTAAGTAGCTGTATTACACAAATGATAATAAAAATTATAAAAAATATTTTTCGCGATGATAAATATGTTTCTATATTATGCAAGAAAATGGTTCCAAATTTCTGCGATTTTACAATACTTATGATACTTAGTCTGTTAGTGCTTACAATAACAGACAACCTATTCTCCTTAATACAAAAACAAGTCCTTAAAAATTTTCGTACACTTCAATTACCATTTTCGAGGCGGTTTCTCGAAGCAATAGGACCGCTTGTATCAAATTAATCTCGGGACCTGTGCGCCCTAAGTACAGAACATTGATTGATGGTGCGAAAATTCTGAACGAAGGAAAAATGTTTGCACATAAATTTCTTGTGTAAATGACACGAGCACAATCTCAGTTATTTAGACGATATATAATATAATAATAATAATAATAATATAGCCTTTATTTCCATGCCTTACAATATAAAAGTAAATAAAATAAAATGGTTATGATATTCAAGAAGACGTGGTCCCTTCTCGGGTATAGGCCTCCTCCAACTGGCTCCATCCATTCCTATCTATTGCCTTCTGAGTCCAATTGGTGCCGGCAGTTTTAAGTATCTCGTCAACCCAGCGGTCTTTGGGTTTTCCTGCCCTTCTAGTTCCGCTTATAATATATACATATTATATTATATATGCACAGCAAAGTGACTCCACTGCCCCAGATGGTAAATGGAGTGGGGTCCAAGAGAATGTTGAGTAACGAGAGATGATATTTGTATGGAACTAGTGTGAACCATGATTGGAATCCTCAGAGGACATTACCACGAGGCAGTCGTAAAACCTAAGCAAAATTCTTCCTCTTCCAGTGTTGGTCTGAAGTCTAGAATTTGTGTCCGATATGGAACACGCACAAATTGAACACGCTGGATGCAGGCCGCTTTCGACAGGTCTTTCTAGAAATTTATGGGGGAGGCCTATGTTCAGCTGTGGACTTTATGTGCTGATGATGATGGCGATAGGGTCGACCTATCACGTCATGGAATTTTTTACACATATTATGGCGAAAATTGGGTGCTCTGGTTGTAGCTCTGCCTACCTCTTCAAGAATAAAACCCTTATGTATGTTTATTAAAATAAAATCTGCATATTATATACTAAACTGTGGCAACCATACTTTGGAATGGGATATGGGCAATTGGAAAAAGAAAGTGGCAAAAATCCAGTGCGAAATCCAGAGCGGTATATAAATGTTTTTTTTCTTTAGAAAACAAGTTCTATATGATATGACGATAGATTGGAGTTGATAGGTATCATGCATTTCTGCATTGTCCATCGAAAATATTTGGCTATTGCATATAAAATAATGGTTATTGGGTATCATGAGGCTTAAAATATTATCACCAGAGTACTGAAGTGCTACGTGTTACTTTGTAATTCAAAAGTCAGTGTGGTGTTACTACTATTGTTTATGGGCGGTTGTATAGCTCATCATCAGGTTAACGGGATGCCCATTTCTCAGCATTCAGTTGCAATTAATATCCAAAAATATAAAAATTGAAAGCTAAGAAGTAGGTATGCGAAGTATTCCTTTGTAATTTTGCAAATTACTTCAGGCATAGATATCCTCAGATATTGATATTAAGGGGATCGTTTCCACGTTTTATGTGATTACGATTTAATCGTGATTGGATTACTTCCTTGTTTTGCTGGAGTAAGAGCTACTAATATTAAAGAGATTAATGGAAGGATTATTTGGATTATCTCGTATCTTATTTATATTGGGAACTAGATGTTGCTCGCGGCTTCGCTCGCGTGTAGAAGTTGCCCGGGATAAAAAGTAGCCCATAACCTTCCCAGGGTTTTAAACTATCTCCATACAAAATATTTAAAAATATCCGTCCAGTAGGTGTTGAGAAAATCGATCACATACAGACAGCTTTTAGGAGACTTTATTTTATAATATTATGTATAGATGATAGTTCGTAAAAAATAGACACGGTCACTTGGTTATTCCTTGTCTTCTATTAAAATGACTATAAGTATTGTATTTCGATTTGTTAGTAAACGAGTAATATATTTTACAGTAAAGTATACCATAATTCTGTCAAATGTCAAGACTCAACAGCTTTTTAAAATAATGAATGATCATTGACCACTATGGACCTCCAATGAGCCTTATATAGTTAGCTACAGTAAGTCAAATAATATAATGACTATTTTTCTAGCAGGAAATTCTTGTAAAAACCATAACGGCCCCCTCAAATTAGCCAATTTACAGGTGATCATTGACCACTATGGACCTGCAATGAGCCTTATATAGTTAGCTACAGTAAGTCAAATAATACGATGACTATTTCTGTAGTAGGCAATTCTTGTAAAAACCCTAACAGCCTCTTCAAATTAGCCGATTTACAGGTGATCATTGACCACTATGGACCTGCAATGAGCCTTATATAGTTAGCTACAGTAAGTCAAATAATACGATGACTATTTCTATAGTAGGCAATTCTTGTAAAAACCATAACGGCCTCTTCAAATTAGCCGATTTACAGGATGGCGGGCGCGGCAAAGGTTCTCTTAAAGTTTGTCGTTAATATTTTTTTATTTAAATGCATTCCACCATCAAGTATAACCATTGGCAATAAAATGACGAAAAAAATATATAAACCAATTTATTTAAATGCATTGGACCACTATAACCACTGGCAGTCACATGACGCAAAAAAATATTAACGAAAATTCAATATACACGGATAAACGGGAACGCTCCGGATACACTCGCGCGTACTGAAAAAGTCCACTTTTACAAATGGTTACCTATATTCCAATAACGTAAATAAATTGGGTCTGTATGATAATAAATCCTTCAAGTTTTCACAGCCATAAATGGAGTTAGAGTGACAGGGTCGGAATTAGGTATAAAATGTTTTTACGACTGACGAATGAGATTCGGATGGAGGCGTCAGGCGTGCTATAATTATAACTTACATGAACTGCAGGGCACTGTACTGCAAATATTTATTTTTATTTATTTATCCCACATAATAATAATAATATCAGCCCTGTATTATATACTTGCCCACTGCTGAGCACGGGCCTCCTCTACTACTGAGAGGGATTAGGCCTTAGTCCACCACGCTGGCCTAGTGCGGATTGGTAGACTTCACACCCCTTCGAAATTCCTATAGAGAACTTCTCAGATGTGCAGGTTTCCTCACGATGTTTTCCTTCACCGTTAAAGCGAACGATAAATTCACAAAGAATACACACATGATTTTTTAGAAAAGTCAGAGGTGTGTGCCCTTGGGATTTGAACCTGCGGACATTCGTCTCGGCAGTCCGTTCCACACCCAACTAGGCTATCGTCGCTTTTTTTCATCCCACATACTTACTACTAATTACAGTTTACCCAATACAGTAGTGTGGACATCTTCAACATTATATTAAGTAACTAAGATACAAAATAATATTGATTGCTTAATCGCCATCTGTCAAAATTTATTTTCATACCTCAGTTTCATACAGTTTTGAAAATAGTTTCCGCAGCAGTATGTCTATGGAGAGATTCTCGCGAGTGTCATAAACAAACTAGTATTACCTCTTCGAGATTTATCCAATGAAAATAAACGCCATGAAAACTATAAAATTACTTACAAGTAATAAATCCTTAGAGATTTTAGTTCAAGAAACAGTCGTAAATTTTTCATTAAGCATGTTCTTAAACTTGTAACAAACGTTTCAAAGATTTAATCTATAAAATATGGTTTTAGTTTTTATTGAAATTTTCAGCACGTCCCCAAGTATTAGAAACAAAAGACATTTTAAAAGCGATTTAATGTCTTGGAGATTTTTTCAATTAAATATTTGCTGATCTCTCTTAAAGTTCCTCGTTAGTTGCGTACGTCACAAAACTATTGCTTTAAATCTTGATGTTTTGACATCTAATACTTCGCTATTGTCTTGACTAAGTGGCCTTTGAGTGAATTTGGTTGAGTAGATTCCCCTGGTCTAATAGAAGCAATGTATACGCTAGAGGCTGGGAGTTCTTGGCTTCTATTATCCGATTGGGCGTAAATTTTTCTGATGTCAAGCGGACGATGATCAAAGCCATCAATTTTAGCAATGTTAATGATGAAACATATTTTGCCGAATTCAAATTTGAGTTGCAGAAGGGTAGATGCGATGATAATAATGGTTAAGTGCTTAGCATAGGAAAATCATGAATAGTACTTAATCCAGTGTACAATATGATTAAATCAACTCCAATAAAATAACTGGTGGTAGGTGTCTCATATGTGAGAGTTCGCCTGGGTAGATACCACCGCAATGTCTATTTCTGCCGCCAAGCAGCTGAGTGTAGTCACTGTTGTGTTTCGGTTTGAAGGACATTGTAGCCAGTAGAACTACTGGACATAATAGGACTTAACATCTCGTGTCTCAGGATGGCGAGCGCAAGGAAGTGCCAAGCAGTGCTTTGTAATTCAAGGTGTTGGATGGTGTTTCTACTGTTTATGGTCGTATCGCTTACTATCAGGCGAACGGCAAGTCCGTCTCGTCATTCAAAGCAATAAAAACAAAGTCTCTTAATCCCAGCCTGCCCCGTCTGTCCGGAAGCGTGGGCCGAGTTATGATTTAACAAATGAGTTTACACGTCACTAACAAATTCCACAAAAAATGTTCCGTCATCGCAATTCTTTAGATTCGGATATTCTCACTTGATTTATTACTTTTTAAGTTGATAGAGGATTTGTGTTTGACGCTTGGGTGAGCAAATCTTGGATGCAGGAGGCGTAAATTCTTTACCAAACTTTTTGACGCTGCTGTTTTTTTACGGGCACACCATAGTGGTCCTAATACACCTGATAGTAAGCGAAGTGAAGTAAAGATAATGTATCTACTGGCGATAGGTTATTATCGCTCGCTAGTCGACATAGTTATGCCGGCTTTGAAACCGGATCGATAGCAAACGAGCTGGTAGATCACGTGATGTTAAAAATGCACATGTTTTCCTGAGACTGAAGAGAGCACGGTGATATAACAATTATTATCATCACCAAAGGGAATATTTCTCTGTGGACCCCTTTGGAGATGATGTGGGACAGTTAATTTGTTTTTCACTTATCGTGACTATGGAGGCTGCGGTCTTTGAAACGTCGGGAAAAAATAATAATAAAATAACCGCGATAAAATCCGAAAAATAGTTTTATTTTAATATCTTACATTCACCTAAACATAAAAAAAACAGGTATCATGATAGTTTTAACGCTATAAAAACTTATGAGATGTAACAAATGTATAGGATATCATGATGATGCTAGAGGTAAACGTATCAAGACCACTTATTTATTTTGTCTGTTGTTATTTTTTTTTTAGAATTTCAAAATTGTATCACTTATTACGTCACTTGATTCTTGACTACTGTATATTTAAGTTTTGTTTTGTATACGTCCACGACAAAGTGACCTCACTGCAACTGAGACATAATTACCCCTCGGTCGTCGGCACAATTATGCCGGCCTGTTGGACCGTTTATATACAGGCTGATTCAGGAACGCGATACACAAGTTTATTACAAAATTTCGTTTTTTACTAAAACCTTGTTTATTTGAAATGCTGTGTATAAAAAAATAGACGCCATATTTATAATTTGTCTTTTATGAATATGTATAAAATTCCGTTAACAAGCGGTTGTCTGTGTAATTTTATGATAAAAAAACTCTTCTTACCATCACGTATAGTAAATTTATCGTGGGTATAAACAGGAATTACTGTGAGGATATTTTATGAATGCCAATATGAAAATACCGCTGGACTAGTGGCCATCGTTATTAAATTCTGACGCCTAGCGTTGTTTTCGGTAATATGATTAAAATGAGAATCAAGCCATAAAATAAGATTGTTTAGAGATGTAACTTTATCAATTAATTTGGCAGTTTGGTGGATCAATTATAGACAATTTTTGTAGATAAGTATCTATCTTAAACAACAACTGTGTCCCCATTTTGTGTCATGTCCGATGTAAGTTGCTAATGTCTTCGCAAGGCTTTATATCATTTCCCTTTTATAATAATATCTTGATAATACTTAAATCAAAAATTTTGTAGTAATTAAATATATTTACTTTTTTTTCTTGTATTTGGCAGCAGTGGTAAAGGGTCCATTTAACCCGAATTTTGCCCGCTTCCCTTTCATAATTAATATAAAATCTAATTATCATAACGATTTACAGACCGCATTTATGCATATTATAATTAGTTATTATTATTATAGTAGCTGCGATAGCCTAGTTGGGTGTGGAACGGACTGCCGAGACGAATGTCCGCAGGTTCAAATCCCGGGGCACACACCTCTGACTTTTTTAAAAATCATGTGTGTATTCTTTGTATATTTATTGTTCGCTTTAACGGCGAAGGAAAACATCACGAGGTAACCTGCATTTCGAGAAATTTTCTTTAGAAATTTTGAGGGTGTGTGAAGTCTACCAATTCGCACTAGGCCAGTGTGGTGGACTAAGGCCTAATCCCTCTCAGTAGTAGAGGAGGCTCGTGCTCAGCAATGGAACAATATATAATATGGGGCTGATATCATTTTCTATTATATAGAGCAACAAAGCTACAATTGCAAAGTTTAAATATGATATTCTCTCAATAACTCATAATAAACGATGTCCCCGCAAAAATATATCATAGAGACACAAAACAGAACAGGTGGCCAAAATCGTTACTATCAAAAATATCTTAGGAGAATTTATCGCCAGGATTCACCATTAGTCATTTATTTTCTTACGAATAAAGGTCTTTGAGCAAGAAATTTATTCGAGCGTTATTCGGAAGTTTTTGTTACTGAGTACGCGGCGGCTCATCAATAAAGGTCAGTTAGGTTGCCGTCGTACTGCGAACTAACAGATGCAAAATATAATATACTATACTTTATTCATCACGTAGGCGAACATAGTTGCGCTTATGATTGGTGTATATAATATATCTTTACAAGATATTGTGTAGAACGAAGCAATAAAACTCACGTAAAACGAGACTAATTTTTATAAGGACGGTAGATCGAGAACAGCCGGGTCGCACTAACCGCGTCCCCTTTATAAAAAAGTCTATACTATATAATAAAGTATAGGTACGTATATACAAATGATAAGGTATATGAGAATATTTAATTATTACTTAAACAAAGTCGCTTATATAACTAAAGATATTTTATGTTTTGGTAAAGCCACGGTGTGGAGATAATGTAAATGGATTCGGCTGAGTTTTTTGTTTTTGGTTAGGTTGTTTCGTGGGGTTAGTGATTTTTGGATACCAACCAGTCTCCCTAATCCTTTTTTCTTTTCCTTAACATTTAGAACAGTCCTTCTTTTATAAGTATGTATATCAGCGGTTTAGATAGGTTCTCGGTGCCGCGAGGTCGCAAGAACTTATTACGGCATGCACTATTGACGCGCGCGCTGCGTGTGCTCAATGCTTTGTCTAACCAAATTGATATATTTTCATGTTCTTTGACGGAATTCACATCGGCCGCTTATGTAATAATAAGTAGTAATAAAATATTATAATAACTATTGTACTACGCTATTGTATTGGGTATTACCTATAAATAGTTGTATGTGGAAATATAAAAATAAATTAATCTTTTAAAGCATAAAGCATAAAATGTAGTAGTTTTTTAAGCATGCCTAAAGTAAGGAGTGAGGTTGCATCATAATAATACACACTCATGTATTGTGTCCTCAACGGGGTAGGCAGAGGCGCATCTGATGCAGTATGGAGCGAGTCTATCGCCATATCGGCACAAATTTTAGACTTCGGGCTGAGTAGAAAAACATAATATCACTTTGCCCGACGCGGGGATCGAAAGCGAGCCATCACCACTGCATCGTACCGTAATACAACTATGTTACCAAAGCATTAAAATTATGAAAATAAAAAAAAATTGGTGATGGTGTATTTTGTTTACTTCTTAGTGTCTCTTTAAGTTAGGTATCTCCTAGATCAAGGAAATTGCACACAGAGTCTTAAATTATTAAGTTTAATAATCGCTATTATATTATCGATTTTTTTTTTTAATCCATTTTCCTTACCTAAGAAATCTTTTACTGCTACACCACCCTAACGATCTATTTATTGTTTGAAGTGATCGAAATATCAACTTCTGTTACTGTGTATTAGAGTTCGAAATGCATTGATATTTCTCGCTTTTTGAAAGTTATAGTGTCTTTGTAGTGATAGAATTGTTTTCTTGTCTCAAGTACAGTTTTATACAAAGTTATTGTCGGCCAAAACTAGATAAAAATCAAGGGAAATCTCTTAATGACCATCAAAACGTGGGCTGCTGGCCAAGAAACTCTTGACTTTGTGCCATGACATCAGTATTGTATCAACCTTGAATGATTTAGAATCCAGCTAGATAGGGGCTTTTCTATTAATGAGAGATATTATGTATTTTGTTATAGGTATACGACATACGTGTAGGCTATAGGCACATGCATCATATTGCGTTGAGATGCAGCGCCAATAAATGTGTGCTAGTAACCGGCTTTTAATAATAATAATAATAAAAACGTATCTTCAACAACAGCCACATAAAGTCCACTGCTGAACATAGGCTTTCTATAATGATTTCTAGACGGACCTGTCAAAAACGGCACGTATTCAGCATGTTCCTGCTACCTTTATCAACTCATCTACCTTCAAGGTGGATGTTTTAGGCTTCGTTTACCGGTACGTGGTCTCCAATTGAGAAATTTTTGCCCAAGATACGTCGTCAACACGCTGAATATATTTCGGTAAACTTACTACCGTAAAGTGGTATGTTTATTATAAAAAACGTTAGATTTTTCAAAACTGTAGCGTGGAATCCAAACCTTGTCCTAATTTGTTTCAGCTTCTACGATTAGCTAATTGTTTATGTTCAACATCCTCTGGAGGTTCCAGTCTCGCACATTTTTTAGAATATCTAAGTGTTACCGACCAAGCACTCAAACCCAGAACCTCTTAGTTCAGGCCATATGTTCAAGACGATCTTTGCTTCAATAACTGCATAAAATAAGTGCGGAAATAGAACAGTCTGGGACCTGACGTGGGGAAATGGGTCGGTATATTTACAGCCCGTCTTAACTATTCCATATTAGAATACCTATATTTGGACATGGATAAGATCGAGTCTAGTTAGATTTGGCGAACCGTTAGTATTTAGTGTTACCATTATTATGTACAGATAATGTTTAGGATTAGACCACCACGCTGACTTAGTGCGTATTGGCGTCAAAAATTTCAATTTCTTATAAAGGTTTCTCATGTCTGTTTTTCTTTACGATATTTTCGTTTAACATTAAAACGAAGGATAATTATTTATATATGTAGACTACACTTTTAGTTTTTTTTTTTACTTTAACATGCCTGCTACGTTGTTAGTCTGCCATGAGTTGGCTTCTAGAAACATATCGGATTTTAGGGGGAGCGCTTTAGGTGCTCGCAAACCTTTGAATTAGGTGACCATGCTGACGACAACCTTCAATGAATTTAATTACTTACAATGAGCCTTGCCTCAGGACGGTCACTGAGGGAGGACGGAGACATCAGCTATTCATCATCATCATCATCAGCCGCAGGATGTCCACTGCTAAACATGGGCCTCCCCCAAAGATTTCCAGATCGCTTTATTGAAACGGCCCGCATCCAGCGACCTCCTGCAACTTTTATGAGGTCATCTGTCTACCTCGTCGGTGAAGGTCCGACGCCGCGCTTGCTAGTTCGTTATTAAAGAATGATATTTGAGAAAACTGTCTTCCATTACTAATAGAAGGGTCGGAGGACGGGGAACGCGGCGAGGCCCTCGACGAGCTACGGTCTTGTGCAGTGTAAGAGTTTCATGAACTAGTTCATAGGTTTGATTGCGAGAGTGATCTGCTCATCTAGATCGGTAGGAACTGAGCGCGGTGGATTGGAGTTGAAAACTGAGCAGTGGATTTGGTTTTGAATCCACGAACTTTTGTCTTAGAAGTTCCTTCTTTCTTAACCGAATCAAACTTTAGCTGTATTGCTCTTTAAACTTGGATAATGAACAATAATAATTGTATTCAAATTGAAAACATTCGATCCCGTCTTTTGTTTATTTATTTCTACTGATCCTTTTTTTTATTGCTTTGAACGACGAGATGAGCTTGCCGTTCGCCTGATGGTAAGCAATACGACAGCCCATAAATAGTAGAAACACCATCCAAAACTTTGAATTACAAAGTATTAGTTGGTATTCTACTGCGCTCGCCATCCTGATACATGAGATGTCAAGTCTCATTCTGTCCAGTCGTTACACTGGCTACAATGTCATTCAAACTGGAATACAACAGTTACTACACACTGCTGTTTGGCGGCAAATGTAGACATTGCGGTGGTACGTACCTACCCAGGCGGACACCTGAAGTAACGTTATATTGACATATTATATGACCTTTGTATCTTTAAGAACATAAATGATTATCAATTTACTGATTAGTTTGATCATGGTTACAAAATCTTTTCTACCCACAATACGTTTTACGAAATGACATGCACACGTATTGCAAGATGTTTTAAAATTATTCTGTCTCAAAGTCAAACGTGACTGCTATTATTTTTGAACATATAACTAATATTCGTCCTTGAAGGCTCTTGGCTTATTATTACTAACTTTGTAAAATAACGTACAGTCAGCAACAAAAGTAGCTGTATAAAATCTAAACTATTGACTCCCATCGGTTCCTTTTTCTTTACCTAAAATAAAGTAATTGTTGAAGTTTATTTTAGTGAAGAAAAATAATTGTTGATAAGGACTCAAAGGTTTTAAGGTTTAAATTTTTGAATTTTTTCAGCTGCTTTTTTGGCTGACTGTACGTTGTTTTACGAAGTACGTGCTTCGAACACAACCATTTTCATTATTTGTTGACAACTTTTATAATTCAGTTTTTCTAGTAACTTAAATCAATTGTTATTTTATATATTATGTTAGGTCTGTGGTTGTTTTTTGTAGAATTTAGCAAAAATAAATAATAGTAGACTGCCTTTGTGGCGTAGGTCTATAACCGTACGACTGCTAAGGTTTCGGGTTTGATCCCTGGGTAGAGTAAAGTGATATTGAGTTTTTCTGCTTACTGTCAGCCCGGAGTCTAAAATTTGTGCCTGATATGGCGATAGCCTAGTTAGGTGTGGTACGGACTGCTGGGACGCATGTCTGCAGGTTCAAATCCCAAAGACAGAATTTTGACTTTTCTAAAAATTATGTGTGTCCTTTGTGAATTATGGCTTCCTTCAACGTCGAAGGAAAACATCATAAAGAAACTTACCTAAGAAATTCTTTATAGGAATTTTGGGGATGTTTGAAGTCTGCCAATCAGCATTAGGCCAGCATGTGGACTAACGACTAATCTCTCTTAATAGTACAGGAGGCCCGTGGCCAGCAGTGGGACAGTATATAATACAAGCATTAGTCCACCTCACTTATCGCACCCTCTAAATTCCTTACCAAAAATTATTAAAACTCAAAAATCGTCCCTTTTTATACAAAGCGCGGTTAAATACATCAAAAGCGTTAAAATAAACTTGTAACATCAACTCGTTCATTTTCTAGTAGTTAAAAACTAATGGAAGCAAATCCTGCGTTATAAAACCACCGCAGCGCAATCTCTATACGTTTTCACACCGATACGGACCCGTAACGAGGGACGACCGATTTTTTTTATTGCTTTAAATGACGAGACGAGCTTGCCGTTCGCCTGATGGTAAGCGATACGACCGCCCATAAACAGTAGAAACACCATCCAACATCTTGAATTACAAAGTATTGTTAGATATTCCACTGCGTTCACCATCCTGAGACATGAGATGTTGGGTCTTATTATGTCCAGTAGGTACACTGACGAATTGCCCGTTGACTATGGAGTTAGTGGCACTTTCTACGCATAAACAAAGAAATTTGTGATTATATAATGACGTGGCGTGTGACAGCGTGGTGGACTAAGGCCTCTCAGTAATAGAGGAGGCCCGTGCCCAACAGTGGACAGTATATAATACAGGACTGATATTATTTATTATTCATAAATTGAACTGCCTTACTATTTTACCGTCAGCTCTGTTATTTTTTTTTACGATCCTACATTTAGGTTCTTTGTTACTCCCGTCAAATAGATGATTTCCTCCGCAGGTGTATTACCACCAGGTCAGGAACCCAAGGTTTGTAAAAACAAAATGCATATTTTATAAGTAATATAAAATATTAATTATTGTTTTATAAATACGGTACTTACGGAATGTGTGAATCGACCTATCAAAGTGAGTTAATTCTTGTTTGAGCGCGGTTCAAGTTGGCATTGGTGTTAAATTGTTAAAATATAACTTTTAACGACGCGGCTACATTCACACGTATAACATTAATAGAGTTATCAGTTTGCTGAATTTCAATGGAATAATTTAGAACTTTATAATATGAAAATAAAAAATTTCAAGAGTTAATTTTTTGTTAACATTAAAACTACAAAATTGTTTGATTCCATTAACTAAGCTTTATTTTCGAATTAAGCTGTCATACAGACTTTATTAACTGTTTTACTATTACTATATTATTAATTTAGCTACAGTACTGACTCCCAAGGTAGTCCAGGTGGACTTCCATGGGTCCATATGAGACTTGACGGAGGCCCACAGTTCGTAAGCGAAAGTCCACGAAAATTTTTGTGGTTTGATGATAATAAAATGTTGATTTGACTTTATCTATCAATGTACGCAAATAATATTGATAGGGGTTGTAAGAGGCACGGTGACCCCAACATAACCCCGCGCAATGGCTCTGCGGTAGTTGTAAAGCACTTTCTCTATAAAACCTAAAACAAAATCTCCACCGAAACCAGCAAAATCGTGAAAGGGGTCAATAAGAAAAAAAGTTAGGGAACTTCTGAGCTAAAGTCATGGCCAATTATGCAATAATGTAACAAACTAGGTATTGAATTTGTTATGGCCATTTTGCAAACAAAAGATTACAATATAGACTGTGGAAGCCGCGAATAAATACTAGTATAATACTCCATGGCAGTACCCTGCGCTCGTTCGACGTTTGATTAAGACTTAAGCCCAGTAATTACATTATCTAAACTTTCATTCAATTATTTTTCTAATTCTATTTATCTCGTGGTCATTGCCTTGTGCCCGCTAAATTCGAAACCTGCCATTTCTTACCTAATTACATTTATTTACTCTTAATAGCATTTTTCATAAGATTAAATGAAGGCTATATTGATATTATTAGTGTTTCATTAGTTTTAGTCTGGTTTGAAAACTTTCTGTTGATTTAATATTGATTTGAGTAACTGATTGGTTTTAATTCTAATTGTGTAGTGTTGGGCTCCCAGGTTAATTTGCTAGGATTTTGATAATAAAATATAGATAAACTGCTTCGTTGGCGTAATTATATGGTGTGCGTTGAATCTCGGGTTGGGCAAAGTGTTATTGGGTTTTTTGCCTAACATCAGCTCGGAGTCTGGAAATTGTGCCCGGTATGGCGATAGGCTCGTTTCCTATCACATCATGGGACCGAATACGTGGTGTTGTAACGTGTCATGGTTAGGGACAAATATATGAACAAAATCTAAACCAGTTGGTATAATAAAAAAAACTTTGTTAAAGTCTCTACGGCCTTAAGAATTTTGAATTACGCTATAAATAAAATTTTATTGAAATCTAAATCCTAGTTCAAAACCGTTATTAGTATCAAGAAAGTCAATATCTTTTCGAATTAAGAATTTAATGCGCGTAATCAGAACCCATATATCAAAATGGACGTTTTCATGCGCGTATTCAAAACCAGTATAAAATCAAAATGGACGTAGGATACTACCTAAACACTACAACGAAAATTACAACCACTATTAATAAACTATAGCTTGACCAAAAATAAAAGACCTTGCCAAGTTGCGGTAATTTATGGAACAAATTTTTGTGGTACTGAAAACGCTTCAAAACGAAAAGCGAAAGTGGCGCCCCCAAGCCGGTCTTTTATGGTCGAACTATACGAATTTGTCGGTCCTCGTGTCACTCAAATCACAATATTGACAATGTCGGTTACACAAACAACTCTAAACGACTGACACTGTCAATATTGTACGCGACTATTAGAAAACCAACAACGTCGTGAAATATTTCCAAAAGGACAGCATAATAGGGTATTTGACTTATTTTTTATAGCTTTTATAAAATATGTACGTCATATAAATTCTAAAATAAGAAATCATTGAAATCTGGTGAAAATCCACAAGTTATAAGCAATTGAAATATGGTAGTAGGGGTGAGTGTAAAAAACAGAAAAGGGACGAAATATTTGCATGTGACGTCAGCGGGTATTACGATGCGTGCGCAAGAAAGAGATGGAGCGATATCCTTGCCTACCCACGTACGTAACAATATTTGAAATTTGAATTACTGCCTCATTTCTTATCGGATTTTAATGCTGTTTTCACAGGAGGATTTCTCTATACTAATTGCTGTTACATATTAAGAAATGCACAAATATATGCACAAAAATAGTCAAAAACACTATTGTATCAACTGGCAAGGGATAATCAATTTGCGTTAATTGATGATGCCACTCCTCTTACTATCACATGAAGTATCATTTTGTTGTGTCAGTATATAAACTTTAAAATGTATATTTAATGCAGTCCACAGTCATACTTTTTGAATATTATGCGAAAAAACAATACTAATATGTTGATAAACTAAAACAGAACATGTTTGCGAAATATTTCGTGTGTTAGTGTATTATGAACAGTTGTTAGAAATAATGCATTTATTATTATAGCATCATAAACTCATGTTATTTTCAAGAGTATATTTTGTTTTATTTTAAGGTTGGTTTGTATTTTTGGATAAATAACGATAATGTTTTGAATATCATTGTAATAATGAAACTTGAGATTGTTTGGAATAAAAACATCGATAATATTAGTTTATTTTTAGTTTATACAATATGTATTGACAATAAATGTAAGAAAATATTGTACATGGCATCATTATATTCAATTTGCTACATTTTACTTATAAAAAAAGTATACAATTTTAGGGTTTAAAATTAAATAAGCGACCATAATCATATGAATTGATTGTTCGTATTGGATAATCTGTGGTAAAAGACGATTGAATTGATATGATATTTTGTTTCATAATAACCTTGCGCTTAAATTCTTGAAAGGGTAGGCAGGGGGGTAAGTGTGATATGGTTACAAAATGGAATATACGTTTTATTTTTTTGTTTAAAGGCATTTATTTTTCACAGAATCTCAATTGATCGTAAAAATAGTCTTCGTTGTAAAGGACTCTATATTTGAGGTTAAAATGCGTCCTTGGTTCATTTCGTCTCCCGTTTGAGTATGGAGGACAATTAATATTTTCAACTCCTATTCTTTCTATTTGATTAATTTCATTGCGGGATAATGCCAAATTAGTGTTTCCTGAGACTCGTGGAGTTTCACCGCTCGGTGTCATAAAATCCGTGCCACTGTAGTTCCTGTTGTAGTGGTGGCTGTGACGGCGGAAAAGTCTTTGACTGTAATGAAAGTTTTGTATAGTTTAGCTACTGTTTATAACAGCTATTATATATTTACAGGCTTAACGCGTACCGTTAGGTTAAGGGCATGCTCGTCTCGTCAATATACTTTAAAAATCATCACACTGGTTGTGTGGTCAATGTAATTTTGAACTTCTAGTTAAATGTTTACAATCAGGCGAGCGGCATGCTTGTCTAATCATTCAAGTTATAAAAACTGTCATATTGGTTGTGTGTGTAGGGTCAGAAAAATGCCATTTTGAACCTCTAGTAAACGCTATTTGTCATTATTGTCACTTTAAAATCTCCACAAAAAGCTACATTCTAGAAAAGAAACAATGTTTTGCAGAACTAAAATCTATCATTATCAAATAGAAAATCTATCTGTACAATTATTAGCAGTTTTTAAGTGAAACAAAGATATCAGGGCAAGCGATAGTTCGCAATTGCACTCTCAATTAGTCTTCAAGAGTTTTCTCATCAAAGTAAAATAGATAACAACGGGATTGCTTTGCGGTTTCGTGCAGAACTTTGGATTCTGTAGTACATTTTCTATTGGGAATTAGTTGCTGTGTTGGTTTTGCGGACGTATTTTACGGGTCAAGATTTTCAATTGTATGATTATTTTTATATAAATTACAACTGGATGATCGCCTTGAACAGTCTACAAAGTGATGCTGAGATTGCTATCTGAAGTCTGGAATTTGTGTATATGGCGCAAGCCTGTGTTACAACTCTGCCCACCTCCTTGGAGATAATACTTTGCTGTGATTTGTGAAGTTCTAGATTCAATTCTTAGATCAGACAAGCGTTTATTGAAGGTTTTCAGTTATATGCGGTCGTGGTAGTGGTAGTCTTCTATCATGAAGCGGAACAGCTACGCGTAATCCTACTAGTATTATAAATGCGAAAGATTGTGAAGATACTATTTAACGCATTTAGATGAAACTTTGCAATATTATTGGTTATACATCAGAACAACACATAGGCTACAATTTATGGGTTAGTGTAATGTGGTCATAATATAACGATATATACCAAGTAAGTCGGAATAAAATGTATTCCGAAAAACTTGTTTACGCGGTCTAAGCCGTGATGTTGTTGATTTCAAATTTAAAGGACATTATCACCAATTATTGAAAATTGCGAGATTTAATTGTTTATATCAAAAGTATCTTATTTGCTGGTAGGATATATTTTATAACTGCCCGGATAGCGACAACTGTGTCGCATTCCGTGATCAGCCTGTTTATATCCGGTTTAAACATGCCGGCATAATTGTGTCGACTGTCAAGTGGTAATCATCTCTCGTTCATCGACATTCTATTGAACCCTCCACTTGCCATCAGGTGTAATGGGGTCACTTTGCATCTTGATATTTTTCTTGATAGGAGATCAAGAAAAATATCAAGATGCTGAACGTCACAAACCTTCCCCACAAACATTAGCAATCCATATCATAGTATGGATTGCTAATGTTTGTGAGGAAGGTCTGTTCCCAACATGCAAGGGTTGTTTGAACTTATTTATAAATCGCATAAAACCCTTTTAATACAAGTATCGTTTAAAGAGGTTAAAGGTAATGGATACAAGTGGGCAAATAAGGTTAAGCCGTTCTCGATTAAAGGTGTAGTTAACCTAGAAATCTATCTGGCTTTTGTTTCAACTCCATTTGCAGTAGATGCGTGGGTTTAAAAATAGCCTTTAATTGACCTTTCTCTATCGACACGCGATATGCTGGGCTTTGATATCTCTCAATAGATGCTTTTAGTTACAAGATGCTTAATGAAAGGTACCTTTTTATTTTCATGCGCTCTTAGTATTTAGATGCCCTTTAAAATGTTTATGCGTCCCCTAGATTAGTTATTTTTTATGACAGTGTAAGCTCGTAACCAGGCCGTGTTACGTTATCTCTGTGGAATTACCGTGGAATAGTATTATGTATGTTAATGTCTATTGTCTTTAACGCGACGCGGTGCGTTTTGTGCCTGTTACGCACTGAAAAAATAACGTGTGGAGCAGAGAATAAGACTCTTTATCGGGTAAATAACAGTTACGTCATATTTTTAGAGCTTCACTGTTAATGATAATACTACTATTATAATAGTTTTGTCTCTGGTTGGTTGGTATTTTCCTTGCTTTTCACTTAACTGATGGTCAGATGCGTTGAAGTCACTTTGCTGAAACATCCGTATAAAAAAAACATTGGTTTACTCTGAATATGGTTTTTAGCCTCCCGAATTCAGGAAATGTCGGTAAAATCGGTCATACTATGCTATTAAAAATATTTTAATATAAAATATGATCGGGCCCATAGAAGTCCAGCACTGCGGCTCGCTCGCGGCTCGTGCTAAATCGAACCCTTCGTACTCACACCATGACGTTTGACATACACTAGTAACTTTTCAATTATTGTTTTGTTTTGTTCCATTGTTATTTCTTTTATCAGGTACAATATTTGTTTGTAATTTATTCGTCATGATGTTTTGTATTTGTATTTAATAGCGTTCTATATTATTTTTCTATAATTTGGAACTTCTAATCGACATTCGGGCCATCAAATTCGTGTGCTATTTTAAATGAGTCCCTACTAAGATTAACGTCCCTAAATGTAGACATAACTCACAATTTATGGATTATAAATTGTGCAGGCACGCCGCAGCTCCGTGAATATAGATATGTTGACTGCTTTACGATTACTGCGAATAAATGTTAATTCAACCATTGTGAAATTTGCTTACTAATATCTTTGTAAGTCAATGGGAGATTATGTGAACTATCCAAGCATGTAAAATCTATATGACTTTTTGGAGCATAGTCCTCTGAAGGTACAGATACGTCATTTTTTTTTTGGGTATCGGGTCCCGTATTCAATACCCGGGGGTAACCCGCGAATGGGGTACTGGAATCCCCTGACTTAGTGACTGCACGGTCCTGGAGGAAGATTTGAAAGGAGGAGTTGAGGAAGGAGAAGGAATGCAGGAAGAAGATGGAGGAATGGAGGATGCTGGAAGAAGATTGGGAGAGGAAAATATAGAAGGAGGAGTTGAGGAAACAGAAGGAACCATCATAGGATGGGCGGAGGGAAGAAAGAAGGGAGATATTCGCGTACCCTCATAGACCTTAAAATTAATAAGAGAAAGGAAGGAGAGACGGTTTTTTGGATCTCCAGAAATCTCAAAATTACGATAGCAGTCGCTTTAACCCTTGTTTTATTATTGCATCATCCTGTTCAGACGCAGACGATTATGTCATATTAGGATCACTTCAACCACTTTCTCGCCCACTACAGCCGACACGATGAAATTTTTTCTCGAACGTGGGAGTATCATACAATTTTTGAATATCTGTCAAAAGCCTTGTATTTATTATGTAAGCCAGACGATTATTGCCTGTCAACGTGGGCGAGAATTTCATCACCATTGCTAGCAATAATTGCGTACGATTATTGTAGCAATTGCGTCGTCTAAATGAATGAAATGAATGGGTTTACGTTTTCTGAGATAGTGAAATCTAAAGCGCATTTTTATCACATATTCTCGATAGTCTAATTAATTCTCTGTGATTGTTCCCCAAGTGTTTCAACCTTGGCATGGGTTGTGGGTTACTCGGTTCGATTCCCGGAACGGACAAAAATGTTTTAAAAAAAGAAAAACTTATATTGCCCGAGTTTGGCATTTGTTACTGATATGATCTTAGACACACCTACAACATTAGGTACTATAAAGTTATGAATTGTTATAATTTATGAATTTCATTCCGATATTATCGGATATAAATGGCGTAAAAAAAATCAAGGCTGAAATTCTCTCTGTATTTATATATTCAGTTAGTGGGGCGTTCATTTCTCAAGTTTAAACTTGAAGGAGCTTCCATTATTCATTGCGAATAAAAAATGACCTACTGGACGGCAAGTTAGGCATTTTTAAACATCCTCACAATTTAGTTTCTTTTTGTTTGGGTTCTTTATGGGTACTGATAAGTTTGTATAGGTATAATGGATTTTTAAAAATAGCTGAGGATTAGGCTTTAGTTTCCAGCGGAGCGGTTAAAATGGACTTAAATTTAATCTTTAGAATATTCTAATTTATTGACCTTAATCTTTTATGAATGACGTTAAATGAATTATTGTTAAGGCAGATACACATACTTGTAAAACGATACAGTAGTCGAAGGGTCTTGTCGGCTTCCCTATAATATATATTGTGTAGAAACTAATTATTGTTGGAACAATTTTCAAGCCGCATTTAAGCATATAGGTATGTATATGCTGTATCGGGTTCACTTTTGGAAAATTTCACCTTTCACCACCGGCGCGGCGTGCTGGCTAGTTAACGTGATGTGGAAGTGACAGGTTTACTTTGGTATATTAGCAAGTTTAACGTGTATGCAATATTCGTTCTTCCATGCTGGTATTTGCAAGACTTATACATCGTTTGGAAGATGCATGTCAGTTAGGGTATTCATATGACGGTAGGTAGGTAGTGCAAGGAGCTGATATGCAGGCGTATCAACTACAAGGATATTTATCTCAACATTGACGACTCGGTTTTTTCATTCTTAGTACAATCGAAACCTGAAAAGACTAATTTGATTCCTATCTTTTAGTAGTAAGTACATAATATTATGTAATATACGTGTGCTTTTATTTATTGTGTATTCTATTTTAGAATTATTTTGTTTTTGTCCCGTTTATCCTGTATTTGCACAGTAATGTCAAACCACAAAAATGCATAATAAAATTACCAATAATCGAATAATCAATTCTTTGCATATTTCATTAAAACAAACCTCCTTCAACTCTGCTCTCAATACGTGATAAATTAAACCACTATTTCCTATAAACCGTTAGCATAAACTTCGCAGGGGAGATTGGGGTAAATTCCCCAATTATTGGCGCAACAGAGCACCGAGGTCGGCTCCGCAATCCATCGTACCGATAACGGATCCAACAGACACTTTTAGCCGCACTCACCCTATATTTCAAGTCTATGAAAAATTATTTTCAGCCTTCGATAAGTGTACGAAGATTTAGTTTGACCTAAGCTATAAATTAGTGTTTAAATAGATTTTGGAAATTGGGTTTTATAAGCGAGGGTTGTCTCAAGATTCTTTCTTAGTGGATATTTAAGTAGGTTCTTTGTCATCTTTAATATTTTTTGTAGTACGAAAGTAGGACCATTTATTATTATCCTATGAAGAATACAGTAAGAAAAAATCTTAGTGCGTTGCCTACCTGTAAAAAATTATGAGTCTTCGGTAATTTTGCTGACCGTACGAAAATAGGGTAAAGCTGCCATTTCAAGACAGTATTATTTATAGTACCAACACGGTCGAGCCGCCTTACTCTGTTGTAGATAAATCTGTTTAGAAGTTTATTTCAATATCATTAAAACATGCTAAAGTGTATTTCCGTTTCACATATAAATCCAAAAATAAAACGGAAACCCGTTCAAAATAACAACAAACCTGGCCATAACCGTAAATCAAATAAATAATTACAAATTTACAAACTCGCGAATTGCCAGAGCGAAATTAAAATAGAAGAATCGTTTTATCTCTCGGACGTGAGCACAACGGCGTTGCTAACTTCGCCTGTAAACGTTTTGGTAAAAAAAATTACACGGAATTTTTGTCTATAAGTACTGATAATTTAGGGGAAAATGGAGTGTACTAAGGATTCGTGGGTACTATATTTATTTACTAAATTTTTAAAACGTGGAACAATATAGTTAACTTTGACAAACCGGGCAAGTTGATCTAAAGATGATCCGACCATAACATAAAAGACCTATCGTAGAGATATTTAAATATTACTTAATCAAGAAGACAGACAGACAAGATTTCAATATATTGCGGTTATTTATTAACAGTTGTAGCCTCATCATAATCATCAACCACATCAAGTCTACTGCTGAACATAAGCCTAAAGATTTCCAGATCGCCCTGTTAGAAGCGAGGTGTAGCCGCGTTCCTGCAACCTCTATCAACTCCTCTGTCCTTGCAAGCAGACCTCTAACGCTGGACTACCGGAACGTCTTCATTCGAGAGTACGGAACCCAAATACTGTAAACGTAATCCAAATTTGGCGCAGAATCCTCCCTTACCTCTGAAATATTGTTTCACAATACACGTATTTTAAATTCATCCAACTTGAAGAGAATCGTCTATAGATCCACGTAAAAACGATACACGATTTTTAAATTGCTTTAGTACTGTTCCAAATGGCACTTACACGAAGTAAATCGTGTTTAGTATGCTGGGAGAAGTAGTTTTATCGTAATGGTATGTTCTGGAACGTATGGCTAATGGTAACATTTCTTTTCATCTTAATATAATATATGTAGTAATTATATGAGCTCTGAAGATAAATGTAGTACTTATATTTCCAATATAAATGTTTATCTTTTGCCTAAAAGGCGGCGATAGCCTAGTTGGTTGTGGAACGGACTGCCGAGACGAATGTCCGCAGGTTCAAATCCCAAGAGCACACACCTCTGACTTTTTTAAAAAATTATGTGTGCATTATTTGTGAATAATTGCTTGCTTTAACGATAAAGGAAAACAACGTGAGTAAACCTACATACCTGAGAAGTTATCCATAATAATTTCAAAGGTATGGTAAATCAGCGTAGTGGACTGAGGCCTGAACCCTCTCTGTGGAGGAGATCCGTGCCCAGCAGTGGGACAGTATATAATACAGGGCGGATATTACTATAAAAATATAGACATATTGTTGCCGCCATTTTGTGATGAGTAGCTGATAGTCAACGACGTTTGTGTTGTTCTTTACCCATAATATATTATTATATCAGATGCTCATGCTATTAAAGGCGTGATATTTTAGCCTCAACTGAATATGTACAATGAATAAACATAAGTATCAACGCTTTTAACATAGAAAATCGTTTCCATTTTAATATGAATATTAGGCCAACACGAATAGTCAACCATATTTGCCTAAAAGGGTTTCATTGTCGTAGTAAACACATTATATTTGAAGGCTAAAATATCTTCTACTAATAATAAACATTATTTCTGTATATTGTTACCAACTTAGTACTTCTAAGTGATGCAGAATTATTGAACATGTAAAATAATCTCTAACATGATTTAAGGAGTAGTAGGAAGGGATTAGGTAGAGATATGACTGCATTTCTTTGGTAATAGTGAGCTATAAATATATTAAAAAAGGATACTTTTTTTTAGCAGGACTTTTATCCCGGAAAACTTCTTCACGCGAAGCCGCGAACAAAACCTAGTATTATATAAAACCTTCAACAAAAAATAGTGTAAACTTCTTTTGACTAGAAAGTTAATTGGTTTTATAAATAAAAAGACGTTTGAACGATTCGAAAATTAAAGGGTCGTAGAAAAATAATTTCTCCAAACTTATATGAACATTTAACAAGTTTGAAAGAGATTTATTTGAATAATATTATTAGATTTTATGAAATTTTACAATCTTGCGTATTTTAATTTTGAATTATGAAGATGTTGGGATCTTTGTTAGCTGCTTACGCATAAGCCATTGAACGGAGTTAGATGAGATTTGGGATACAAAAAAACTACATCTTACATTATTACATAGTCTGCTTATTCCTACAGAATACTTACAATTCTAATGGAAGCTTTATTTTAGGTCGAATCCTCGTGCTATACTCAGTAGCACTATTATAAAAAATACCTACGCAAACATTACTTTTATACACCGTGATTTTATATTCGTTTTGGAACCGAAAATTTTAAATTCTGTATCAGTAATGAAGTTTAAAAAAATACCAATGTAATAATATAAAAAAAAATTATAAACATTAAACTTACCCCCTTATTCATAGACGTTTTTTATCGAACGATCGAGTAAGGCTGTGATAACAAGTCTGTTTCTCAGTGCTGACGGCATGGCAGTCTTCGCAGTGCGTAGACGTAGGGCCGTTGTGATTGGCTAATATTGAAATACAACAATAATAACCAATCACAACGGCCCTATGTCTATTTCTCAGTGCCGTTGGGCACTGAGAAACAGGCTTGTTATTACAGCTTTACTCCGTCCTTAGATAAAAAACGTTTATGAATAAGGGGTTAATGTTTACGAATAATAAATGAAATCTAATGCAACTAGATCTCACGTACTACTACGATCACTACTCGGTGTCATTAATAACTATGAATTAGCTAGCTGACCCGACCGACGTTGTCCCGTCTTAACTATGAATTTGCAACGCGCATTCGCTGAAATTAATTTTTCTTAAATTTTCTAACGTCCCGCTCAACTTCCTTATAATAATAATAATAATAATGCATTTATTTGTTGAATACTGTAAAAAGTTGTTACATGTAATTAATTAGCTCATAGTATTCTGCCGTTTTCAGCGTACAAATATTTTCATTAAAACTTTTCATGAAAGAAATCATTTACAGAATAATAACATTTATCAAGAAGGAACTTAAATAATTTACATTTGAATATATTCAATTTATTTTGAAATCATCGGGTAATTTATTATAGATATATATTGCCATACAGTATACATTGTTTGAAAATAATTTTATCTTCTGTTTTGGGACATATAATTTGTAACGTTTGCGACTTGGTCTGCGTACAACATCATTATGCATATCAAATAATTTTATATTCTTATGTACAAAGATACAAATCTCAAATATATATAGTGATGGTAGTGGCAATATCTTACACTGTTTAAATAAAGAAACACAGCTAACAAGCGGATGTGCAGCGCATATTGAACGAATACATTTTTTTGTGCTCTAAATACTCTTATTAAATCACAAGAATTACCCCATATTATTAAGCCATACCTAATGATGGATGAAACGTATCCATGATAAGCACATAGAGCCGCGCTTGTGCTCGCTACATATCTTATTCTGTGTAACACAAAAACGAATCGGTCAATCCTTTTGCATAAGTCTTCTATGTGTGTTTTAATTTAATTTAATTTAATTTAATTCCTTAATTTTTTCTTTCGTAAGATCCTTCTCCTGACAATAACAAAAACACAACAAAAAAAAAATAGTGAAATCGGTCCAGCCGTTCACGCGTGATGGCGTGACCAAGAAATAGGGATTCATTTTTATATATAGATTGTCGCGACGTTACTATCATTATCACACTCGAACGAGTGAAAAATTTTATCAAAAACAATTATTTTAATTAACAACAATTTATTACGATTAATTGACAATTTTTTTTGGTCCTACAAATTGTTCTAAGTAACCACATTTTGGTTCCAAAACAACTATAAAATCACGTTGTATAAGAAAAAAATATTTATAAAAGCATTTGCCTTAATATTATTTTGTCATTATCATGTTCACCAAAATTTGATAAATCCTTATAGTTTACGAAGCTATTATTTCAAGGTAAATCGGTTACCGATTTCAAGGTCTCGGGAAGTGTGGATATTTCATTATTATTTTAGGGTGTTTAATATTAAAGGGTCTATTGAGTTCCCTTTTGGGTATATGAAATTCTGTAGGTATAGATATCTTATAAGTGTTTTGTGTATTTAATAATTATAATAAATTATGAAATGACGAGGTCACTAGTTTTTTTGTAGATATTACCACTCCTTTTTTTTCTACGTTAATGGCACACTGCTCTACCTGATTAAAGAAGTATTCAGTGCTTGGCATTGTAGTTCCTATCCTAACAGTATCAGTTAATACTTCGAATTTCAATGCACATTACTGCGTTAATTATTCTATAACATTAGTCTTATATTAAACAAGATACTATATTTTTCAACCTATCCTTCATTGCCTCAGTGGCGTAGTTTGAATTGGCACAAGTACGACTACCGCACTGAGGTTCTGGGTTCGAATCCCGGGTCGGGCCAAAATAATTGTGACTGGGTTTTTTCAGTTAAAATTACTCAGTCGCAGCTCAGAGTCAGGAAGTCGGCGATGCCTCGGAACGCACGTAAAGCCGATGGTCCTGCGCTTGATCTTTCTCCGGTAATGTTGGCTTGCCGTCTTTCCGAACTATGAGAGTGAAGGAACAGAGAGTGCACTTGTGTATTGCGCACACACTTGTGCACTTTAATATATCCTGCGTACCTGGCTGATCTCCGTTGTGATTGGCCGCCGTGGTCGAAATTCGGCTAGGAGGAGGTCATATCCTTCAAAATAAAATACAATTCTGCTTGTACGTTGCTGCCATGCTGGCGAAAGTTACTAAGCGGTTAATATCTACCTAGACGATTATTTCAGACGTGCACGGCAAAGTAACGCCATTAAACCTGATGAAAAGAACTAGTGTCCTAATAGAATATGAATTGACTGAGGATTATCTCTCGCTAGTCGACATAATTATGCCGCCCTTTTAACCATTGGATATACACAGGTGTAACGTGTAAAGTGACACATGGATGTATCCCATTGAACAGAAAAGAAAGAAAGAAAGAAAGAAAAGAAATTTATTTTGCAACAAACAAAAGTTACATAAACATAACAAACAAACAAGCGAAACAGACAAAAAAAACCTTAAAACTATGTTTGTCACAAAAAAGGCACCAACTCAGGAATATGCTGACAGTGAAGCCATAGCTGATCTTCCGTTTGGCCGCTTGTACTGAACAGTATTCGGTATCGATTGTTCTCATACGAAATACCAGTGAAATATTAACATATTAGGAAATACAAGGAAACGTAGATAACACTGTTGATTTAAGTCAAGTCCTACAAAATTCGCTGATGTATGAAAAGCAGTGATATGTTCCACGTAACTATCTTTGGTTATTATTTTCTTCCAAGTGAGTGAACTGAGACAGTACACAAAAGGTAATTGTTTGTTTTGTATTCTTTGTTACGGTTCAAATGTTTCTTAATATAAAACAAATACGTCTTTTAAGTTATCTAGTAATGTTCTGAGGTAAATTCTTAAGTGGAGCCAGTGTTCCCAAGAGTATAAATTATATACCATACCACAATAGACAAAGAGAAAGAAAATAAATTTCTTGTTGCATATTGTACCATTATTAACTAAAAGAGTATGTAGTCTGTCGTAGGTAAAGACTCAGGGAACCTAATCTATCTTTTTTCTCTTCCCTTATAATCTCTATCTTTCCTAAAAATATGACATGGATGGTAATTTACCATCCAAAAAACTATGCGTATCGTGAAAATAAATACATTAATAATTTCAATATCCAAATTAGTTCACTGTTTATTTACATAAGGATTATATTTACAAAGATGGTCGAAAACAATAGTCCCAAGGCACCCAGATTAAGAACAAATATTTGCGGACCGTAAATGCTAGTATTGATCAAGATTCTAAGCTTTAAAATTAAATTAAGCCAAGTTCATCAAAACTATGACAAAACCATTTCAATTATGTAGATACAAATAAAACAAGAATCAGATAAAAATATAATAGATAAAGTTTGTTTCTGAGTGTTGATCAAAATAAACCAAGAAAATCGCGTTGTCGGAAACTATTATAGACAAGTTACGCAAATTGGTGTTGACAGTTCCGGAACAAATAGTCACAAATCCAGAGGTTCAATGTCAGTGTGCTAATTTAGTAAATGTGAAATTAGTTTGCTAATTGAATTTCTAAAATACCGTCGTATTCGTGCGCCATTACTCCCACAACTTTCTGTTTTAACTAAGTTTTGAGAAGCGTTCTTTGCAAGTTTGGCAATAGGGAAAATTTAGAAGCGGCAGCGATTGGAAGATTTGGTGGTGAGGAAAACGTTGTTTTTTACCCTAAATTTAATTTGGTTTAATCGAATTAGTATCACTGTGACAGTAAATAAACATTGCTTTGCCGCAGTCACAGGTTATGACGATTCTCGAAGTTCTAAAGTTTTAATATCTATCTATTCCATTTCTAAAAGTAGGCTGGGCGTACACAAATCTCACATTGTGCATGTTTATGCTGTGTAGTAACGAGTGTATGTCAAATAATTGTTTACTTATCTGGTAGTTTTTGCCTGCATTTTTTTACAATAATGAAGGATTTAGTAAATTCTTATCTATTGCTTTGATAGACCATCTATAGTTCACAATGCAGTGAACAAGATTCGAAATATATCAGGTTTGTCTATTATAATGCCATGTATCTTAATTGTTCACGCTTATCTTTATATTATAGGAATAGTGATAATCCAAATAATATTATTTTCGCAACCATAATTTACATAAATTCCCGGAAATAGCTACGGAGAACAATCGCTATAAATTATGTACAAAGTAACCAGTTCATGAAAGAAGCAGCTTGCCAAGAAATATCAAACATTCAGCTAAATATATTTTCTTTTAAATTATATTTTAAGAACCTCCACTATCTTAACCTATTCGGTGGAATCCACATGTTAACCCAGATAACGACATATTCTTAATATATGACAAAGGCCCTTAAATAAAGATTTAATAAAATCTCGTGCAAGTTGATGGCATCTGCATCACATTCTTTAATACTTTGGGATGATAATCCCCTCCCACTACTATCCATACACAATTCACTAATCGCATCATCCTCATCATCGTCATCAGGAAACCATTATCTTGAATCATAAATCATCATTATTTCCCGCCATCTAAATCGCTATCATTGACGCCATACCCGCGTTCTTAACTTCAATGGGCTTTTAAATAGCAAACAAAGAGAGGAAAAAGTATTTGAGAGTGTAATGATGCGTGACGTATTCTGAATTTGCTTACAATTAGTGAGATTTTCATTGGATTTATAAAAATTGGGACTATTCAGATAGGCCTATTAAAATGCCATTCTATAATCGTTAATGGTAATAGAAAACAGAATATTGTATGAGAATGATATATCCTAGCGATAGATTTATCGATAGAATATCTCATTGCCATACATAACGTTAGCGTTAGCGTAGCGATTGTTGGAAGGCACATTGGCTACGACCCTAGGTCGTGTTCGACGATTAAGTGAAAAATATCACAATTTAAATGCAAAGCAATGAATAATTTATTGTCTAATAGCCATTAATAAATATTAACTCTATCATATTTTATGACGGTATAATATATTTTATTTAAACCAGTCTCGTAAAACATAAATTCACGCCTTTTGTTCCTGAAGAGGTAGGCAGAGGCGCAACTGATGAATCCTTTTTCTGCCGTGTGTATTCCCATGATGCAACAGGAGGCGAGACTATCGCCTCAGGCACAAATTACAGACTCCAGGTTAATACTGAGTAGAAAAAAATATCACTGCCCGAGGTCATCAAACTTGAGACTTCACTGCAGTTATACTATACAACAACGAGACCGAAGCACTCGCAAAATAGCAGATATTTTCGTGTTCGCGTGCCCAACAATTGTTACACAATTGTTAAACCAAACAGCAGTAAATTTCTGGAATTAGAGTGTTATGAGTATACCGTTTGAGGATATAAACAAGCTTTTTATTATCTTTCTCGTTCAACGTTTATGTGAGATTTGCGTTAAATATAAATGAAAGGTTTGTTGCCTTTGATTCTTTTGGCGTAGTTCTGGATTCCTATTGGGGTTAATGGCAATTGGTAGATCTTTAAAATGAAAAACAATACTTTCTGTAAAATGCCTAAACCTATACTATCATAAGGTCAAAATATTGAACAAGATTGACTATTAGTAAGCTATTTATCACCTTGTTTTATAATGAAGCACCAAATGGACTTTAAATCAATTTAGGTTTTGTGATACGGCCGACCCCATCTACATAATGAGCACAAATTGTATACTCCAGGTTGATACTGAACCAAAATTGAAATTGAAAAAAGCCTAATCCCTCTCAGTAATAACACTGTCCGGGATTCGAACCCTGAACCTCAGAGTGGTTTCACACCGCACATACAATACAACCACCAGTAAAGTAAGCCAATCCAGTTACATAATAGTAACTGACTCAATTTCTGATGACACACAATTCACATTCAATATTACCAACTTTCTATGTGAGTAAGTGAACAAGATATTATTTACCAGTGCTCGAAATGGACTTAAAAAGTACAACAAGTCTTATAAGACCGGTGAAGGCCACTAGAAACTTGAAATTGAATTCGTCTAATAATTCATAGTTGGACGACGTCCAAGCCAGATGCAGTGGCTAGAAATTTATTATATTTGTTAACTGCGCTGGCGTTATATGAGATACTGTCTTTCTTGTTTACTCTTGTTTTTAAGTCACTGGAATTTGTCGTAGCTTTCTAGCTTTAAGCGGTGACAGTGTAGTTGGTGTGGAATGGACTGCTGAGACGAATGTCCGCAAAAACACAAAGGCACGCACCTTTGACTTTTCTAAAATGATGTGTGTTTAACGTTGAATGAAAACATTGAGACGAAATCTGCATACCTGTGAAATACTAAATATATTATAGGCATTTTAACGGTTGTGAAGTCTTCCAATCCGCACTAGACTTGCATGTTAGACTAAGGCCTAATCCCTCTCAGTAATAGCGGAGGCCTATACCTCGTAGTGGGACGGTGTATAATACAGGGGTGACATTTATTAGTTTTTTTTTTAACTTTTTTTATATAAGTTTCATTCTAACCAAATAAACTTAGAAGAAAAACCCGGTTTCAGAGACCGTCGCATAAACTTGTATAAAACCGATCATGGCAGCTAATGGAGCGTGCAAAATTTACTTTCTCATTGAAAAAACGCGGAATCACTGTGAATGATTGATATTGCGTAAGACCTCTGATTACCGTATAGAATTTTGTAGAGGATTATTCAAGGTCTCATTCTGTGGGTGCTTACTGCTTAGCTGGTTTCCATCTGTATTGGGAGAATGAAAAAGAATATTTTTAAAAAAGGAAATTTATTTTATTTTCATTTATTCATAAATATTTCTTTGATTGTGTGTGAGATGATTATGTCGATAAATTGTTCTTTTATGACTAAATAAAGTTATAGAACGTTTTTCAGAGACTCTCCCGCCCCCACTTCCACTACAACTCCTGTAAGCCAGGATCAGCAGTGGCACACATTGTATAACACCGAGCGGTGGAGCTCGAGTCTCAGGGAATACAAATTTGTCTTTATCCAAAGTTATAGAACTGTGAACAAAATATATTGCATTAAGATTTTATTTCCATTTGAACCGATCATTATTTCTTTACATACAATACAATTGTAGTTGTTGTAGTGTAATTGTACAATACAATAGGCCGATGTTTGTATATAATAGATATTGAACAAATAATACCAGGGTTTTTTTATTATAGCAACAAAAGTCAAAACGACACGTTTTAGATTTTTTTTCTGTTTGTCTGTATGTCTATGCACGTATCAGCCAAAAATTTCGGAAAACTTTCATACGGGTGGCGCTGCGAGCCAAGCTAGTTTAAAATGAACCTATTCTTAGGTTATTTTAAGGCTCTGTTTCACAACTTCTAAGTAAATGCTAGGTGTCACATAATTATATGTATAAGCCGACGAAATACAAAATATTATAGCATATTTTCTGTAAATATATATTTTTTCGTATTAACATAATATTATGTGAAATCTTGTCATATGGGCATTGCAAATAAAAATGCAAATTATTATCAATCGGTACTAAATTTTGGAGCAAAAATTTGGCCCTGATCTCGTGTCTATAACTAACTATATAGTATAATATCTTTGCTTGAAACTTGTGAATCAGGCTTTTAGTGTTATAAAGTATAAAATTGCTAAGAATTTATAACGGAAACCAGACTGTGTCCGTAGCTAAACAAATTTATAAATACCTTAACCTACAAACATATTCCCAGCATTTGTTTTTATTTTATCACATTGAATCCGCTTATATTTCTGTATTTGCAAAAATATTTCAACAGTAATAACGAACAGATAAGGCTGAAATGTCCGGCAAACAAAAGTTTATTTCACGTGAAAACGTTGTAGTCTTTTGTTATCTAAATCTGGGATGCTTAACCTTCCCAAGTCGCGGTGGAGGTTTAAGTATTTTCGTTCGGAATCTCTGATTCCTTGAAATAGGTATGAAGTGCACTTTGTTTGTCGTTGATCACGCTGAATAACCGTGTCATTCTGCTGTATTTGTCTGCAACAGTGAGAGTTGGTTTGACTGGTGTGCTTAGGAGTTAGTTTCCAAGGAGGTTCGTGATGATGCCTAAATACAAAACAATTTATTTTTAAATAATTGAATATGCAATTTTGAAAAGAGCACATCTCATAAATATTATATCTAGATCTATATCGAGAAATTTATGTAACAAATACAAACAAAACTTCTATAATTTTTTATTGTTAATTGAACCCAAACTCGATACCAAAAAAATTTTTTTTTACACTTCTTTAGAAAATACTTCTGAAGTGGTCCCATAGTCACCAAGTCAGGATCTGATGATTTGATCCTGGGGAAATCGAGGACAAACCTCAAATTTTATAGATCCACACAACGTCTTTCGCAAATTTTATTACGTTTTCGGACATGTGCCCTTTTCGAAATTTCATATTCAATTACTCAGCTCATCTACCAACGCCTGTGATATACCTGTATCTCAAAATCGTCGTAAAGTGGCAACTTAGACCCTCTGGTATGCGACACGACAATCACGACACGAAGGTCCGTGCCGTTTAATTTTTAAGATTATGATTCAATTCATGTCGAGAGACTAACGTGAGTGACATGTCAGTCTCTCGACATTACAATGGAATGAAACGGACTTTCGTGCCGTGTTTTCTTTACACGTTCTAAGGGGGCTGTTCCGTATCTTACGGCTGAGGCTGCTATTGACAAGGAACAATCTGCAGATCCATAATAAACTGATTATTTTTATGGTAGTGTGGATATTCCTGACCATTAACCTACCGTTGGCTATAAAAATGCATCGCTTTTATTTAAGGCAAAAATTCTTCCATCTATATTTGATGGGAAATCCAAAGCAGTTTCAAAAAGACGATTTCTCTTTACCATTATTGCAGACTTGAACCTAGAGGGGCTCTAAGAAAAAGCATTGTAATTTCTGATTCCTGATACTATTCGCTACAAAAGTTTCGTTCCCCGATAAATATCTGTAGCAATGATGAAACTATGAGTATTTATCGGTATCCAATATCATCCGTAAGTTATTGCTTGCAATCTAAAACAAACATAAGGGATAGGCGAACTATATTTATTCTTTCATTCTTGATTTCGCAATCGACCTTCCATCGTTCAATGGTTTCTTTTATTAGAAAACCGAAGACTTTAATAAACCTACTTAAGTTAACTAAAATAGCTCTTAGACAATTTTGTATTATTCTCCTTGATGTCAATTTCTATTACAAGTAATGCCATTCTCTTCTCTCATTTGGTTACCCATACAGGCCTCACCTAGTTTGAAAAGCCCTGGTAATTCTTGTATAAAATGTATAAGATTCTTGTGATAGTATTTTAGTATGATAGATTTATTTAAGTGTTTTTTTTTATGTAAATCTGATGTTTAATAAACAAATTTGAATGTGAATTTGAATTCTGGTGGAGTCTATATTAGTGGAGTAGATGATACTTGATATAGCATGGTTCCGTACACAGTATGATATTGACAGACGCAAATCTTCTTTGGGTTCAGCGTTTTAAACTTACAAGGATATTGCAGAAAGAATTGGTCTTGGTTTTTCCAACTTTCCGCCTGCCGATATCTTTTTAGACGATCCTATGAAGGGAAAATCATGCAAAAAATCTCAACAAACTGTTCCCGATTCGAACCCAGGCTTTCTTGGTTAACAATTCATATTGCTAATAGACCAGAAGACAGCAAAACCAATAATGTAATTTAATAAAAAAAAAAAAACACGGATCAAATTAAGGAAATCTTGGCTGTTCGAAATATTTTTATTTGAATTCCTCGGCCACAAGAATGTTATTTGAATTTTAGATTAGCCAAAATATGAACGGTCTAAAGTGTCTTACTTTGTAAATTCCTCATGACGTATTTCAGGATTTGGATATTAAATATGCTTTCAAAATTATGAAATGCAAATCAGATGGTT
The DNA here is from genome assembly GCF_014839805.1 of Manduca sexta. Lineage (NCBI taxonomy): Eukaryota > Metazoa > Arthropoda > Insecta > Lepidoptera > Sphingidae > Manduca > Manduca sexta. The sequence goes on along the minus strand of NC_051132.1, from coordinate 3,185,037 downwards.
TGTTAATGTTATACATGTTGTTGAATTTATAATTAGATTAAGTGCTAAGATTATTTTTAATAACCCTGACAAATAGTAAATCATGTAAAAAAAAAATAGAAGTATTCTATATTTAGGTTACAAAAAAATTTATTAAAATCGTTATCACTATTATTGACCGTGTATTTTTATTTATTTTAAACTCATTATTGTAAATATCGAAGGTATAAAAAAAAAATCTAAAATCAAGACGAGGCTACTTTCTACTTGCCCTCTATTCTCTATACAACAGATTGAGACAGTATATTTTCAGCACGTATGGGAAACTATTTAAATTTTTTATTTGCACCTGATGATAAATGGAGTGGGGCCTAATAAAATGTCAACAAATGATAGTTGATTACCGATCAACAGTTGACACAATTATGTCGGCCTGTTGGAACCGGATACGCAAACTGATCTTGTTGAAGCTGAACGCAACTTACGTGGGCCAATATAGTGGGCTTTAACACCATTTGTTAATACCTATATACTTTCAACAACATCACATAGAGGCCCAACAAGTTATCCCCAAATATCAATGTCGCAAGCAGAGATTACATTTCGCCGTATCGACGCTGATGTTATACATAAATAACTGAATGCCGAAGTGCGAAGAGATTCACGTGACATCGGTATGGCGTCCGTTTTTTGTCTCCATGTCACTCAGCGTGATCGGGTGGTTTTACATAAAGACCTTGTTAAGGGATGAGTGGAGAGCGATTTGTTTAACTTGTCGCTTAACTTTTGGAACTTAAGTTCATTTATATTTTTTAATCACTATATTAGTGGCCCTTATTCTTTATTTGGTACTACAAAAGTTATTTGATAAAATTTGCATATAAGTCTCCAGGAGAAAAGTTCCAATGCGTGATGTTTGGTGATAAGACCAGACCGATGAGTTAAATCAGAGTTTGGTCTACTTGTATGTCGAAAAGTATTCAAATCTGTCCAGCGTCTTCGTTGACCTCTAACAAACTTCCAAACATGTGCACACGTATAATAAGTTAAGATAGTCTAACTAAACTATACAAATTTAACAGCAAAATCCTAGGTATTATTATTTTCCAGTCAAAATAAATGCACGCTGTCTCCTCTGAATTCTACTAGTAAGTCCCCAACGCTATATTGGACGGGTTTCCTGCCGCCCCAGTGTCTCTCGCAGATATATTTCGGCCATTAAGATCCTTTGATGCTGTTGACAGGGTGCTCGATTGTTTACTCTGTTTATCATTGACGGATATGCCCTGTTTAATAGCTTTTGGACTGATGGACATTCAATAGTCATGTTTTGATGATGTTAACGTATTGACATGATAAGTTACTCGAAATTTAATAATACTGGTAGTGTACTGACAGTTTTGTATCGCAAGGAAAAAACGTGGTATCGCTTTCACCATAGACCGAACGGTTATGTTGGTTTTCAGGTCTCACGTCCCAACTTGTTGACTCTCGGGAGTATAGTAATGATGCTAATTCTCCCTTGGATGACCAAGGGAGCATTAGACCGCGTCCCTAACCCTATGTCTATAGGATCCGTAAAAAAGCGGGATATTTTCATTGTGTTTCTATTCCTTCGGGGATAAAAGACATCATGAATTTGAAATCGAAAGCGAATTGTAGAATGATGCTGATTGATTGACTGTATTACCGAGGATCAGTACTGAGAAATAAGTCTGGCCGAAAGTGCTTTGAGCTATTCTACATTATTTTATGTAAGTAGATCTACATCTACTAGATGTACGTAGTACCTACGTACTATAGCTGGAAAATAGACTTTCCTTTCTATTTCATTGGGTGCAATTTATAAGGGAGTCAACCGTCAACATAACGCCTGATTGAAGCAAGTTAGGTTTTTACGAACATCTTGTAACTTGTCTTACTAGGTGTTCATCCTACCATAGTATGTGCGTACTGAGACTTCCCATACGTACTCCATACCCATTTATTTTAATCAAATAACTAATTATATATGTATATAATCATACCTATGAACCACATAGTAAAGTCGAAGGAATCTAATTTAATCGGTCCATTAAGGCTATAAAATTCTTGCCACACACGTCTATTTAATAATCCCTCGAAATCATAGTTTATAGACAGTCAATGAACTGATGTTGGACTTTAATAACAATATATCCGTAAGAGTTATAAAAGAAGGATTTAACGGCGCTGCGGTTAATGCCTCGGTTGTGGGGGCGCCACAAATGGGAGATAAATGGAAAACCACAGACTGCATTTGTGAAGGAATCCCTTTGAAAATGGCAGTCTGAGTTTTATTAATGTTGGTTGGACGATTTAACCATTTTTATAGATTTCATTTATCTGTAGTATGTTTAGGCATTTAATGAAAATGAGCAGATTACACTTACTTACTGGATGCAGGCGGCTTTCGACAGGTCGGTCTGGAAATCTTTGGGGGAGGCCTATGTTCAGCAGTGAGTTTTATGTGGCTGATGATTATGAGCGGATTTAAACACAATTTATCTCAGTGCAGTTATCGAAGCCACTGGCTAGACCTTGAAGTCTATTGTACCTTACTTGACACGTAGGCCTGCGAAGCATCCTTGTAGAGTAAAAGATGAAGAGAACATACCTTGGTAATAATAATATAAAAGAGCAACAAACTATTAATGCCTATGGAGTTATATTCGAGATATTATGTTTCAAGGCCAACCAAAGAGTTATAACATCTTTACCTATTTATGATAAAGCTATTGCAATTGTCCCAAAACCTATATTGTATATATTTTGTATGCCTGTAATTCATATATTGTTATGTATTCTTATGTACCTATTTATATATTATATGTATGTATTTGTCACATTAATTCTATTAGCACAGTGTACACCACAACTGCCCTTCCTTTTTAATTTACTTTCCTATTCAGACTTAAATGCTTCCTTTATTGTATCGTTGGCAGACCAAATTCTATTTATACGATCTTTATGAAATTCTACAGGAAAATTTTTATGACACAAAATGGCCAATGATTCTTTTCTTTGACATTGGTTAGCTCAATTATATTAGTCTTTGTGTTTGGTTTTGTTGTATTCTGGGATTTATTTCTAGTAGGACGATAAGAATTAGTTTCTTTTTGAAAAATAGTTGAACTACTCTGGACATATTAATGCACTGAAAAAGTTGATTTCACGTTATTCTTCATTAAGCAAACACTTATGCTGAAAGCATATATTAAAATCATTCTTTCATTTTGCTTTCCGTATGTGAACACAGTTCGTAGGCTGAGGGGAGAATGCGGTCAGTAACCGCAAATATGAAACAGACAACCGTCTTCGTGAAATTTAACGAGACGTTTGTGCAGGTAAATGTAAATGTAATTGAAGTTGGCATTAAACTGGAAACGTATATGAATTACACTGCTTATGTATATTTAGATTTATGACTTCAAAAATGTCTTTTAAGAAACGATATTTATTCAATTTATATATTCAACTTAGGTTTAAAGTCTTGTTATTAACTGAGTTTAAACTGGAAAGGTATATCGTTTTCAACTCACATATTATATAGATATACTATTTAAAAATTACCTCCTTTGTAACAATGAGTTTGGTTAGTTAGTAAGTAATAATGAGGCAAATATATTCACGTCTTTATACCCGAGAAGTAGGCAGGGGCGTAACTGGAGCACCTACTTTTCTTGTGTAATCCGTCCCGTGATGTGACAGGCGCCGAGCTATGGCCATATCGAGCACAAATTATAGACCATGCTAACACAGAGTAGAAAAGCAAAATATCGCTGTCATACCGTAATACAACTACATCACCGATGCAGTAATTAATTATATAAACATTGACATTAATATGTAAAGTAAGACAGAGCCAGCATGTTTCGAACATTTTGTAGTTGATGTAATAGGCATTGTAAATTCAAACCCTTGACACCGCGATAAAACACCCAACACTCCTCGTGCAGGATTTATATTAACACTTACCGTTTGTTGAATCGTCGTAGGCCCCATATTCATGTCCCTGCTGTAGGGTATCCCTAAATTTAAAAGTTAACTAAACATGATGATGAACAGGCTTGAGGAAATAATACTAAGTCGGCATCTCATGGAAATATATAAGTAAATTTAATCATTTGAATAATTCCCCATCTTCATTCGTTTATGGGAAATAACAGAGAGATCTAGGATTTCTCAAACATTTCACACTTAGGTACTGTTTAACAGCATGTAGACTATATGTAACTGCACCATTCCTAATCCTCGTTTCTTCTCTAAAGGTATTTCTGGGTTTGCTGGTATTTATTATTTTGAGAAATGATGATCATGTATTATCAAGTGTCCTGTCAGCTTTGTCTAAATTATATTCAATGTATTATTCCACAATTTTTTTCAATAAAATTACATGTGATTTATAAACCTCTCGTTTCAATAATGACATGAATAGACAAAAACTGGAAACAATGCTTGTGTGAAATATGAGTCCTTTATGTACCGGCAAAAAGTTGACCGCCATTGTCATTCAGTCTTTGTTATACAGGCCTGGTTTTTATTTGATGAGATTTTGTTAATTAGTGACGTGTTAGGCGGAGGGGTCTGATTGCTTATATTAAACTTTTGTATGGCCAGTGGGTGTATGCGTATTGATCCTCAATCATCCTATGTATGTATATAATATTGTAGGTATATAAGTTACCTTATTCTTGAAATGTTAGCCAGAGGCATAACTTACTTACCCTTCTTTTAAATTATATCAGTCTCAAAAAGTGAGAGGACGAAATTCCATCATTGTATGAGATAATAATAATAATAATATCAGCCCTGTATTATATACTTGCCCACTGCTGAGCACGGGCCTCCTCTACCACTGAGAGGGATTAGGCCTTAGTCCACCACGTTGGCCTAGTGCGGATTGGTAGACTTCACACACATTCGAAATTCCTATAGAGAACTTTTCAGATGTGCAGGTTTCCTCACGATGTTTTCCTTCACCGTTAAAGCGAACGATAAATTCACAAAGAATACACACATGATTTTTTAGAAAAGTCAGAGATGTGTGCCCTTAGGATTTGAACCTGCGGACATTCGTCTTAGCAGTCAGTTCTACACCCAACTAGGCTATCGCCGCTTTTTATCGTATGAGATACAAATTTCAATCCCAACTAGTAAGTGTGTTTTAAGTTTTAATTGATCAACAAAGTCACAATTTATTCCGGATCTTGGAGATGGACTCAAAACTTCACAATGTATATATGCTAAAATGTTTCGTTTTGTTCTATAAGACCATTAGAGGAATATACCAGTGGCGAAGAGTCCATATTATCCGATTCCTGCTGGCTTATCGTTCGTAATTTATATAAAATCTTATTATCATTAAAATTATTTACAGGCCGTATGTATGCACATTAGTACCTGTACTATGTTGTTACTCCCTATGAAAAAAATCACCCTTCGCCCATCGACGCTTCGGCACTGTTAAACATACTTATATTATCTTTCATTCTATAAGTTGTATGATTCTGGAATGTGTAAACGAGAATCATGTTTATCCTTTGCTCATAGACATCAGCATGCCCACTCTCATTTCTTTTAGAACCCTGGTGTCATTAGTAACCGTGTGATTTAAATATGTCTAAGAAAATAAAACAAGCAAATATAAGGACAATCTATCTTTTATTTTTAGATGTTTTATCACAAATTCCTTTACCTAAGTCTACTACGTATACGTTACAATATAGTTTATAAAATGACTAGATCTTAATTCTTATAATACAGTTCATAAATTGCTTTCTTACATTACATTTAACATTTAAATATATGAGGTAATATTTGGAACACAAAACTATAACGTAAAATAAATAACTACACATTCTAATGGAAGGGTTTAGAATTAATAAATGTAACATTTATAGTTAACTACAGTATCATTCCTTAGTGCATCATTCTATGTGCAATCTTCAACTTACGTGCTATTAACTGGATTCGAAAACTGCATGATCTAACCAATCGAAGTGAAAGTGGAATTCCAGTAACCGACATTAGAGTCGGTTTCTGCTCAAATAGCTACTTCAAGTGCTCGCTTTAGCTTAGTGATTCATTTATCTTTGTCAGCTTCGGCGATAGAGTATTAGGGATAAAGAAAATGGACTTGAAATCGTTTCTAGAAATGTGTAGTACAATATAGAAACCATTATCTTCTATAGACTAGATGCTTACATGGGGAAACGAGCATGTGGGTCGCAAGTAATCATAACGCCTCTGAATAATCACAAAGAACGAGGAATCATGGTTGCCGGGCGGACCTTAAAGAAAAGGTTTTGAGGTATTCAAAGAGCAGTTGCTTCTTGACTTATTTTTCTTACATTGATATTATATACTATTATATACTTTCAAAATAAAGTGAAAAGGTATAGTGTTGTTATTCCGTAAAAGAATTAATGGAATGTAGATTCAGTAGTAAACATAGTATTAGATAAGTTAAGGACTGGTTCAAATATTAAACCACTGTCAGGTAACTGAGTGGTAGATATCATTATCATCATTATCAGCCGCAAGATGTCCACTGCTGAACATGGGCCTCCCACAAAGATTTCCCGATCTACCTATTGGAAGCGCCCTGCATCCAGCGACCTCCTGCGAATTTCATTAGATCATCGGTCCAGCTTGTAAGTTAATGTCTGATTTGAAAACAATTAAATAAAATAAGTTCCAAACGCAGACTTCTTGCAATGATATTTCTAACAATGAAAATTAAGATTCTGTTCACACAAGTGCCAGTAAAATTAAAATTTCAAGGTATCAAGTAGTTGTAGGGAAAGTTTCGAAACCCGAAATTTCAATTCACTGTTACAAATGCTATTTGCCCGCAATAAATATAAATCATTCGAATTACAGTCGTGTTACGCTAATTATAAATTTAAATCACCATTACAAAACTTGAGGTCTACATTTTCAGGGTTTCCAAAATAAATTACTTTTCCAAATGAATAACAATAGACATTTTCTTTGTTGGAACTCCTCTTACCGACGGTAATGGAGCTTTGGCTAATTAAGAGCTTCCTGCTTTTAATGTTAGAGGAAAATTTAAGCTAAGGTACGAAATTCGTTTAATACTTATATTAAATTAGCATTACCTGCTTTAATTTTCTGATATCAATTACAACTGTGTGCCATTTGAGAATGAAAGCGTTCCCGGAATGAGAATCAAAGACATTGTAGGATAGATGATGGAATTATATGGTATTATTATATTAATAACGTTCTGTACAATATATTAATATTTAACAAAAAACGTCTTATATTTTATTTAAAATCAAATGCACACGTGACTTTGATGGAGTGAAAAACGAAAATATTTATATCTCCTATTCTTAAATACGAAGTGGTAAAGTCTATGTAAATAAGAATGTGAAATGAGCTGCATTTTTGTTTCGTAAAACCACTTTATATTAAACTATGTACTTCATAGCACGTGCAGCGAAAAATGGTTCCAATTAATGCTAGCATTTTGTAATTTGCTCTATGTATTCGTGTGCAGCGAAATGGCTGCAGAATACCAAATTAAGTAAAAACTGTTGTTATGTGTGGGTTAAAAACGTATCTACATATTTATTTTGTAAATACATATTTTCATAAAGATTTTATCATTGAAAGCTGATTTTTTTATTGTTAAATTACGCGAATAATTCTATAATTTTGACAGTTTTTTTATAGATATGACAATATTGCAATGTTATTCGCAATAGTACAATGTATCTTGTAATTGAAAAATCGGTTCTAAAATAACTAAAACTAATATCGTTGTATTAAATGTTCAAGGATGACTTACTTAGGTTTTACTTGGATATGTTCATTATTATGAATTATTCATAGGTAAAGTTCGGGATACATAAACATTAAGGAGAAACCCAAAATACACAAAAACAGGTCCTAATCATAATAGTGGTTTGAAATATTACGATCTTATATCGACTAACAATTTATAGTTAAAGTAACATCAGTTTATTTTCAAAAGAAAATAACACACACATGGGCGCCGATGATATTATTTTTAGGGAGGTGCATCTGCATCTACACACTATAGTAGGTACTTACTACATAACATATAATTTTTTTTTGATAAAATTCGGTTATTTGTATATTTTGCTGAACCATAATAAAACCTCTGTGGTCGATATATCTCATTGTCATTTATTTATTGTGATTTGTCCCGAACAGGGGAAGGGGGTGCACGTACACCCCCTTGCACCCCCTCCCGGCGCCCATGAACACACAGGTGTTAATTACTTTGAATTTTATAAGTCAACTTCCACTATTGATTTTACTTAAGGTTATAGCTTAAGGTCCATTTTTCATACATTTTGTTTCACCTTTAATCTGGGTAACTAAACAAGTATTGACAAGTAAAGAATTTAAATTCACGTCTAGTTAGAGATTAGTTCTCGCAGTTGAAAAAAAAAAAAAAAAATTTCGTCGTATTAAATTTTAAAGGCCGAAATATTCATGCATATTAATTATTTTTACGTTTTTCTTTCAACTGCCAGAACTAATCACTAACTAGATGTGAATTTAAATTCTTTACTTGTCAATACTTGTTTAGTTACCCAGATTAAAGGTAAAACAAAATGTATGAAAAATGGACCTTAAGCTATAACCTTAATTATTTAAAAACATGAACATCCACCTAATATTTACAATTACTTTCGTTTATTCCTTATACATTTCCTAATAGTTAATCTCCAAAAGGCTACTCTAAAATCTGGTGAGTAAAAAGCATATATAAAAGGATTTATTGCTGAATTAAACCACCCTAACCAAGTAAGAACGTACATTAGTACTGGATTTACATAGTTACTAGGTATAAATGGAGTGAGCAGATAGTACAGGAAGAAGGGTAGCCAGCAAGCCACAAATCCACCAACAACGAGGCTCAACGTTTGAGCTGTCTTCGTCTCTCTTCGTAGCGATGAAACACGGTTGTTTTCATGTTCCTTCACAGACTGCGATCTCCGTGTGGTGTTCTTATATTTAAAATTCGCCTTAAATGTTACCTCGTTGTAAAACCTTGACTCCTTTTCTTTGCTCCTGTATTTTTGTTTGATTTTCTTCTCTTTAAAACAGCAGCATTTGTGGTCCCCTTGGGATGAGCTCTCGCTTTGTTGGTTTGAGTTTTTGAATGTTTGTTTCGACGCACTTTGCCGTAAGGAGAGCTTATCTGAACCAGAGTCGGATTCTGTACGTATACATGATAATTTATCTCTCTGTAACAAATAATTTTAAGTTAGTATGTAGTTTTATTATTAGTTGTAACTTTGGCGATAGGTTTTAGAATGCTATTTAGATCTCAGAGTAATGAGTTCAACTCTATACATATTATAACACAAAGTCCCCTTTTCTGTCTGTCTGTATGTTATCGATTTTCTCAAAATCTACTCAACGGATTTTTATGAAATTTTGTATGGAGATAGTTTAAGACCCTGGGAATGTTATATATAGGCTACGTTCAATCCTGGGAAACTCCTTCACGTGGGCGAAGCCGCGAGCAAAAGCTAGTATAAAATAATTTAATTGAAATCGTTTTAAATTTTCATTTCAATTGTTTAGATGTAGAATTTGTATAATTAATGTTAAAGAATAAAATATGTAAAACCAGATTTTACATTATCATCCTACGGCCTTTGTACTTATTTATTTATTGTTAGAAATAATAAGATTAGTAAAACAAGTTATTGCGGATAATATATTAATTTTATAATACAATATTATAGTACCAATATTTAAAACCAAGTCGTTTTACTTTTTTTCACTAATGATAATGCTGAACGTGGTAATAAATCAAGCCCAAAATTATAGAGGAAAAAGTGCCATGTCTATAATTAGACCTTTACGAAAGAAATTGCCAAAGGAATAAGCACTTAACAATTGGCATGCGGCTATTTAAACGCTGCAGCTAAAACAAAAACTAAAATACCACACTGGAGTGTTTTTGTCGTGAGGGTGGCTCAAGGAAATGTATGCAAAAATCCGGGTAAAGCCGACACCGGATCTAATTTCGAATGAGTGAGTGTTAGTGATTTAGTGAAGGCGCAGTGCGACGCGGTTACGACAGCAGATATCTTGATTTATGAATAGATGTGCTGGTGGTAGGATATATTTTATATCCGTCTGGATAGCGATCACCACAAGGTGCTAAATCTCCATAGTACCATACATAAGTATGTCGCGTTCCGGGATCAGCTTGTGTATATCCTGACAGGCCGGCATAATTGTGTCGACTGGCGAGGGGTAATCATCTCTCGCCAGTCGACGTTCTATTGGACCCCACTCCACTTACCATCAAGCGCAGTGGGACCACTTTGTCGTGCCCGTACAAAATAAGAAGTATTAGAATTAGTTGCTATTTTCAGCTTTATTATAAATGAAGAGAATTGAAAATTGAATCTCGGATTATAGATATCGTTTTGATAAATTCCAAAAATAATAAATGGTACACAAATTTATGAGGAAAATGAACCTCCGTGTTTTGAAAACATTCGTTACTAAACAAGTATTTTTCTGTCTTTGGTTTGTGCGAAATATTGACAAAGATAGCACTGTTTTACAATTTTATAAAAGGTTTTGCGCGTCACTCGGACAAGAGCTCGTGGCTGACGGTCTATTGTGAATTTTAGTGCTATTATTCCTCGCGTTCGCTACGGTATTTTATAACATAGATGCTTTCTACGACCCTTTTCCTCGAATTTCTTTTAACGCGAATTATTCTACAAGCTATTTGATTTTTTAAATTACTTTTTTACTCGTATTACTTCTTTTCGTCAAATTACCACCAGAGAAATCATCGGTAGAGGTAAAAACTAAATTTTAGAAGGGTATAATTAATGTTCAAACTAAATAAGTCTATTAGGTGTTATTATTTTGAATTAAATGTATGTTCAAATGAGTCTTTAGTTACTATAACCCCAAATTTAATAAACCTCGTGCTGAAAAAATTTTACGAAACTACGTCAAAACACAAATTTAACATCGAAGCTAAAGTTGATGGGTTTATTTTCACCTTACTACACTTAGTGCTGCTGGCAAGCTGCTGATGTCTCCTCGCGACCACGCAGGATATTCTCGCGTACACATACACCATCACCGCCATTGGAAGGAAGAAGGAACCCATGGCAGAGAATACCACGTAGCCTGGATTCTGGTTGTATCGGCACACTCCACCTTGGTTGTGGTCAGGCTCGTACCTGGAGGGAAAATTGAGGATCTAAGAGAGGCTAGTTCTGAAATCTGATGTATAAGGGTTGATTGTAGACTAACGCTGAGATCTGGTGTTGGTAGATCAGGTTTGATTCCCTGGTCAGATAAAGTGATAATGAGTTTATCCCATTATCAGCGCTGAGTCTGGAATCTTGCCAGATTAACATCAATTGGCCTGCCTTATATAATATAGCTAGGGAAATGTAGGTATGGTATAATAAAAGTGTAAATTTTTGCCAACGCTGTGAAATTAGTAAAGGCGTGATGTAAAAATATATGTATTTCTAAAGTGGAAACAAGATATTGTAGAGAGTAATCTAGTTAATATTTATAAAAACACCAGCCATCTGACATTTTAACATGTAATGAAGATTAATGCGACAAAAATACAGTGCAATCCATTTTATTTAAAGAAGTTTTAGCAGAGCGTCAGTTTCCCTAAAGATTAATTATTCATGCACACTAGCATCAAGACAAGGAAAATGCTAGTTCCAATTTAGCAAAAAGCTTGGAATGATTTTTTTTCTTAAGAGATCTAATTTTGTAGTCAAGTGTTTTTTTTGGTGATCCACTGCATGTATTGTATGCCTTCTTCAATCTAACATATCATTTGTGATTTGAGTTACATATCCATAATTTTTTAAAAACAACATCAAATTACATTTTATTACATTACTGTTCAAAAAACATTCCGTGAAATTTATCTGGTTACTTATTTGGTATGCCAACCTTGTTCCATTGTGTCGTTCTTTACAAGTTTCAGTGGATTTGAAGTTATTTAAAACGTGACTAAGAATACAACCTGATCTAGATAGTTCTAGTTTAGTTGAACAGGTTTTGGCTTCTTTCATATTCTCCGTAAATATGTAATTATAGCACCAAACAAAGTTATTCTAACATAAATATAATTAATAGCAGCCCGGTTTTATAAACTATCTACGGCTGGGCAAAATATTTTTTTATTACACTTTCATATTGCTTGATGATAATTAAATGTTCATTTCTAATTATTCTAATCTAAGTGCCCTACTTTTTTGGAGAAGAATTGGCTAAGATAACAAGAGGACTTACCATCCAAACATAGGGGGGCACGTTATGGCGCCAGCTGCGATCCATACAAAGAAAATCATGGTGAGAGCCAGTTTCTTGGACCTTCGTCTTCGAGAGTACGTCAATGGCCTCGTAACAGCCAAGTATCGGTCGACGCTGATGGCGCAGAGGGATAGAATGGATGCAGTGCAGAGGAGGATGTCCAGGCTGATCCAGATATCGCAGAGGACCCAGCCGAGCTCCCATTTACCTGTGAAATGAAATGCATATTAGCACAGTTTAAGTATAAGTATTTTTAAAACATAGTGTTTATATTTTGTTCCGAACAATACGTAATTTCTCAAGATTAGAATTTGTAGCCAATACGATGCGACACTTGGATCCCGTACAGCATTACAGGTATAATATATATGTGGAGAAATTACAGTTAGTAAGTGATCATTTCCGTCCAAGGCTACTATAATACCAGAAGAATTATATGCCAAGTTGACTAATAACGAATAAAGCATAATTAAGAAATAAATGACTGACTCACTGATGACTGAATGTATAGAGTAAAGTAAAGTACAGCAGTAAAGTTTGAAGTCGGTTTTCAGTGAGCTAATTGTACTATTGCAGTCAAGTCAAAATTTCCAAAATTCCTGTTACACTTTACTTTAAAACTGTTAACAAAATAATAGTTGAGGTCGAATGTACATGAATCGATATTGAGGGAAACATTGGAACTAGGTCCATACCCATTAGAAATGCATACGATTCGTTGCGGAGCGGACCACATATCTATATTAATGGCAATAAATAAACAAGTAGATACGGTAACATTTTATCGGCTTCTTAGTTTAACAAATATGATTCGGCGACTGAGAGATGTTTGTTTCGATTCCCATTTTTGGCTGAACTTTTGAAATAGATTTGCCCTTTAGACGAGGCTGACGTCAATGAGGCGGCCATAAGTAAAATTGTTTCCACAAGATGCTTGTTTGGGCAAAAGTATAAAATATACAGTTGCTCGAATTTAGTACTTGTGCACAAGGATTGACTTTGTTGTAGGTATATCGAAAATAAGGTCTATGAATAATTGACGAGCGTCTGCCTATCCCTTTAAAATACAAGGATGAGATTTAATTACAAAAGATTTGATGTACCTGACACTTAAAATATATAATAAATGCGGATTGGTGGAAATGTTTTTATTTCAGAACGCATAAATCACTGAATGGATTTGATTCTAATTTTGCGAACCACATTTACTAATGCCTGTTCAGTATAAAGTATTAGGAATGCTCGATCAAATCATAAACATCTGGCGAACGGCGGCGTTTCCGATGAAAGCCTCGCTTTGTTATGCGGCTTATGCTATAGCCGAACAAGCCTGTTCAAAACCCTTGCTTCGAACTGTTTTAGATTTGCACATTGTTAAATGATGTATAAATTGTGTTATACCCAATAGTGTTGCCGAACTGGGGAATATATCTCAAGGGCTTCTAATCTAGGCCACATTATGATCATTACTAGAGCAAGTAAACGATATCCTATCAGCTTTAATTTAAATCGTAACATTTTATCAAGGTTTTAACGAGCGAAATTTAAAAACTGAAAAATGTTCACTTTCAATAGGAAGGCTATTAACGTCGTTCTATGATCCAAACAAAATTTCAAAGGGAAATGAATAAAAGTTTTAGGTTAATTCTCTTGGTAATGCTCTTCATAAACGTCTCCCTAATTGTTTCCTTTTTAATGTAATTTTTTTTCGCAAGTACGATGCGAATTACTTTATATTTCGTAAAACTTTACAAATTATTTTGTAATAAATATGAAGTTTGAAGCACCTACTGTTGAAAACTATAAACTTAGTGGACCATGGCCTAAACACTCTCAAGAGAAGAGAAGATCCGTTCCCAGCAATAGGACAGTTAAAAAAACAGAGCAGATATTAGGTTTCGTACTATTCGTTAAACTCGCAAGTAATCGAAAATACAGGTCATAATTATATTTACTTCAAAGAAATACATTAAACGCACCATAGATTGCCATAAAAAGCTTGAGCTATTAAAACAATTATGCCCTAACGTCTAATTTTAGAAGAGCCATGAGCTGGCACGTTTTTATTCCCCTGACAGGTCCACCAGCCCAGCCGGTTATACTTTTAATAAGTGTGAAACACGAAAGTGACATCAATGAATTTCCAAGTAAATTGGCGAAGTAAAAAGAAATGGAGGTGGCAATTACTGAAAGCCTTTTCATAGTCCGCCATCAATCATTTATTTAATGTTTTGGCTACGTCGCTACTATAATCAAATTTATTTCGCAAAGCATTTGCATTAAAGGTGTTTGGAGTGTCTTGGAATCCATTTATTCTTCGTGAATGTACTTTTGTCCTTTATTCCTTGGACATAAGATTTATTATCTTTCCGACATGATTAACTGTAATTCTGTGCTTACATCTAAGCTTGGGTAGAATATATGGTTATTGAAACACTACTCTCGTACAATGAATTATTGCCTTCTTGGTCTCGTGGCAGCGTGAAAAGGCTATGGACTGCAGACCTGGGTTTGATTTGTAGGTGGGGTAACTCATTGTGTCGGTTTTATAATCACGATTTTTTCCTTGATTGGTTTCCTTGAGAGGAAACAATTCAACTTTAACAATGATGACTTACAACTGAATTTTCTAGATATAAATATTCCTGTATTTGAGAAATAGCTCCTAATATCAATAAAGCGAGTTAGTGAATTTTGTATTCTTCGAGATCAAGTTTTTTTAGAACATTAAATGACTGGCCAATACATTCTTAAATTATTGATATCTTCATTATATTGATGAAATTATCAATAAAACTATTGATGTGCAAATTATTCAATTGTTCATCACTGTCGGCTTTCATTACAGAATGACATAAAAGCGGCAAACAAGAGATCCATTCCCAAATCTCATTTAACAACGATTAAACCAACTGAACTGAAACGGATTGAAATTCATCGATTCCAAAAAAATGACATTCAATTTCCGTTCAAGATCGCCTACGCTAGTCCAAAATACAAGGCAATTTGGTTATATTTCGCCATTCAGTTTCGAAATTTAGAACGACTTACACTATGTTTATTGACTAACGCTCGTCAAAGCTATTTATCTTGTATTTTGTAGTGGAAACACCACATGAATTGCTGGGTTTATAGGCGACCGATTGTTTTGTATGGATTTCAGTATTGTATCAGAAGTTATTTTTCTGAGGTTACATACAGAAACTGGATACCTATATCTACAGCTTAGAGGTTCGTTTTAAGGGTTCCGTGCCTTAATACCATTATAGAATCACTTGGTTATCCGTTTCGTCCATAAAGATATTTTTTCTCAGGTACTTATAACTTATGCTATGAAAAAATATAACCAGTTATGTAACAATTTTTTGCATAGATGCAACTTGCGACATAACAGTCCAGAGATGCTTGTATCTTTGATTAGTCAGCATTTTCTATCGGCTTTACTTCGCTTAACATTAGATGCACTGAAGCCCTTGCCGAGTTGCTATAAAAAAAAAGAAAACACCTTATCAGTATTCCAAGTCACTGATAAGTTTAATTGTGTTAAGTGAGTACGACGTGTCTACTATCTGGACCTTTATGTAGGAACAAATCTAGAAGAATAAAGAGTCTCGTTAGATCTTGAATTGCAATATATCTAGTCAAAACGACGATGACCTCGTTTCTAAAGTTCCTTGTTCAAATGTCGGGTTGTCAAAATGATATTGACTTTTTCTGGTCAGTATCAGCACGCAGTGTGTTATTTGTGCGATATGGCAATAAGGTTGCTCTTATCACATCATGAGACGGAACATAAAAGTGAGAGTACTAGTGGCACCTGTGCCTACCCCTTGGAATAATGGCGTATTGGGTGTATATACTATATAATGCAAGAGAAACACAGGGTAATCAATTCCATAATAAACTATCTCATTGTTCTTGAATTTTATGTATCTGTAGCAAATACAATATATGTCTCAGAAACCTTAAATGTTTTGAGCATAATCGTCTAAGTTGCGAGTAAATCCGCTCCCAACCTCTATAAGATTGGAGTAACAAGTCAAGTACGATGCTCGGGGTTTCAAGACTACTTATACTACCGGTACGATATAAGCGTAAAAAATATCGATGGAGGGTGACCATTGACTAAGAAAATCAACGACGGGTAAATACAAGGAAGGATGTACTTTGTGATTAAGGTAAATAGGTTGCACTATTTCTTGGCCACTAACATAATCGTTTTTTTTAGCTTTGGTGATAACAAGCAAATAAGTTGATGTTGGTTACATCGACTTATTTGTTCTCCTCTACTTCCTCCAACCTTCTTTCTCCACACTCTACTTCACTACTTATAAATAAACATGAATCTAGAATCACGCAGGCTATGGCCTTACAGAAACAAAATAGATTAAAAAATATGAGCCTTTGTTCTTCAATAACTTAAAAATATCTACTTGATTACTCTACTTGATTTAATGAAATTACAATGAGTGGTCTTCGTTTTATGTTTATAGCATCAAAATTTAAGGCTAATATCGTCACGTTCAGAAAAACATCGTGAGGAAAACTAAGAATTATACTTAGGAACTTCGAAGGTACGTAAAGTCTGCCAATCCGCTCTAGCCTAGCGTAGTGGGTTAAGCTTTAAATCCTCTCACTAGTAAAAGAAGCGCCTTCTCAGCAGTAAGATAGAATATAATACATAGCTAGCACTATTGTTAAATTATTATTTTCACGCGAAGAACCAAACGATATATCATAATAAAAGCCGATTTAGATCAACAAACAAATATAGGTTTAACTTTCAATACATGAGTTAAGCCACGAAGTAGATCCTTCAAATTAAAGCTAAATCTTGTTAAAAATCTAATCCCGCACCATTTTTTGGTCACTGCACACCGTCAAGAACTTTACGAGTGGATCGGTGCTTGCTTCACCACCGATATGTTTTCTAATCGATTTTACATGTAGGTGGAATTTATTTGAAATTTGTACCTTAATGATTGAAAGGACGTCATTTGTATATTTATTTTAGACGCATGCAAGTTTGTAGAGCTCTTCTTTAAAAAAGTTTTATATTGACAATATCTTTGCTAAACGATGAGATAAGCAAGCCGCTTGACTGAAAGAAAGCGTTACAGTTTCCTTTTAAACAACAGCATCACCTGAAATTTGAATTACACAGCATCAAGTGTAATTTCTCCGTTCCTATCAAACTAAAATATTGTTTAGTCTCATAACGCTCATTAATTAAACTGTCTTGTATCCTTCAAAAACTTATATATACTTAAGAAGGAATTTCAAATGTTTAAGCGCAGCTAATTTAATTAACTTTAGTTAAATGTCTAACAATAATTAGCACAATTATTTACCATTACGGAAAGCAATTAGACAGCTCAGAGAACAATCTTATAAGATTGTTTACAAAATTAGGTTTCCTAGAATATCTAATCTAGCACCTCATGCGAAAGCACTAGAATGACGCGACAGTATCGTCTGAGAGGAAATTCCTTGCTGCGTCACGTATTTGAATAGCGTTCCACAATTACCATATGTTGTTCACGTAAATGTCATCGTGAAGTCTCGGAACGAATTTAAACACGACGTCTCTCCCTTGTTTCACTAATTTGCTTTTTATTTTGCCTGAGTTTTGCTTTGTCAGGTTTCTTTTTCGCAAGTTCTTTCTATTTGGAAAGTATTTTTGTTAGTGAGATTTGTGGCTTTTCACAAAACGGCTTATAATCTATGGATTTCATTTATGACTTGTATTATTGAGATCTACTGTAGCGAGTTTCATCTATAGCATGATCGAACAGCATTAAATGCGGATAGCAATACTCTCTCATAGAATACCGTCGCATTCTCAATAAAATTCAATAAACCCTTTATGAAATAGATAATAACCTTTATGGCTTCGATTTAAGATACATATCTCACCCTAGTATACTTATAGACCTATAAGCATTAAACGTTAATCTATCAATTCAATCCGCAACTACAGATCAAATTATTACTAAATATTTTTCGAGACCCTACTTATCAATCCATCTATCCACATTGCATGATTAATTTGACATAATGCCAAAATCACGGATTGAACTGATTTCAGATTGATCGTGTAATGGTCACTTAAGAGCAATTACTGCAGTTCTGCGTCATTAAACTGATTGAGTCGATATCTTGATAAAATTGTTTTCTCACTTTACTTTTTTTTTGTAGTGACTATGATTAGGCCACTGGTTAAAATACAGTTCTGCGTAATTAAACTGATTGAGTCAGGATCATAACATATTGTTTTCTCGCTTTTTATTTTTTTTTTGTCAGTCACTATGATTAGGCCACTGGTTAAAACTGTTTAAAAGCCTGAGGGCCTTTCGGTAGTCATTCACCATTCATTCACTGAATGACACCATTCGCGTCCCCAGATCCTCCGTCATGGAAACGACTCGAAGCACTGAACAAACGTCTCGGCGTACGCTCATAAAATTTTAAAATCCATCCAATGCTCTTCTTAGACATTAAATACCTTTGTAATTAGTGTAAAAATTTAGGAACTTAAGGAGGGAGATTCTTTTTAATGTCCATGTATGTAGATATATTTTTCGTAATCAGCATACTATATAATTATTATTGTTTTATTGAAAACTGAATTATGTATCAGATATAAGATTTTCATGCATGAGTTTTCCTAATTGCGGCTGCAGTCCAGGCTCACAAATATGTGGCACTAAATTCGAAATCTTTGCAAAATTTAAGAATGAAAAAAAATATGTACAATTTTTTATAATTTGAATCAATATATGATAAAAGTATCTGGCAGAAGTACTTGATTGCATCACAAGTCCAGACACAACTCATCAAGTCTACTATAAATGGCAATAAAAATACAGCCAGTTCATTGCAGCTTTATTATGCAGGTCAATATAAAATATTGTTTCACAATACCGAGCGTATTGTGAAACAATATTCAATAACCACAAATAGACTGTATCGCATTAAACGTTTCAAATAGGTTTTATCAGTATGTCTCCGTATAGGTTATTGATTATTCTGTAGTTTAACTGGCAGTAACCTATTACTGTGATGGGATGAAAAGTTTGATTCTGGGACGGCAGTGATTACTGGACGTGGTGACATGTGCAGACCAAAAATAATGCCACACAATAGTAGAAATTATGCACAACAAAATAAGGTCTAGTCGCCAGAATTTGGCTAATGTACAGCAGCTGATATCGAGATGTGATTGGTCCGAACGTAGTATCATTAAAATTACGGTCGACATTGAATACTTCTGCATAAGAAAAAACAACCGAAGATTTTTATGAAGTCGTATAATTAAATTATGACTACTTCATATTTATACTGACCAGACAGTGTACCTGTGTACTGCGCACACATTTATGCACTATAATATTATCTCCTGCGTACTTGGCTAATCTCCGTTGAGATGGGCCGCCGTGGTCGAAATTCGGTTAGGAAGGAATCATTTATACCAAGCTAAAAATTTAATTATATCATCGTTGAGCTTAATAACATTCCTTTAGGTGCAGAGCCGAAACATCGCCGAGCCGTGACCGACACGTGGCCTTTCAAAAAACTACTTAGATATAATACGACTATATTTAGTAGGTGAGGGTACACATGTCCTCACAGCGACTAAGTTCTTTGAATGCGATATTATAAGGGCGGTTTCGGTACCCATTGAGGGTCATGGTATCTTGGAGCAGTCCCATAAGCTGATTACGACTAAGAAGATCACCATGCTATACATAATATAGGGAAAACAGACTGACTCAGACAAACCGGTAAATGTGATTTCCCCTTGAATAACTTCAATTCAATTCATTTTTTAGATTGTGGCTCCATCGTCGGCGGACGATGATTTTGCCAATGTCAAAGTTGAAAGTAGGAAAAGTTACGGTAATTTTTTATGGGTCTAATATTATCTATGACTGTTGAGCGGTAAATAAAGCAATGGAAACAACGCTTTTAGGAAAGTATCATGATTATATGAACAGTGAGTGTCACATAGTCGATGCTGTCAATGTATTATTATTGTCAAAATAACGGACACTGCTCTTTCTCTGCCCGGTAGAGCGTGACGAACCTTTGATTGATTGAAAATGTTAAGACAACCCTTTAGGAATATGCATGAAGCGATTGGGTAGGCAGTCGCCGAACATTTTAATCAAGTTTTGTTCATACAGGTTTATTACCTTTTGATTTCTTGTGATGTGAAACTCGTGAGTTATCAAAGATCAAAAATTGTGAAGCGATGCAATTTTCAATTCAAATCTTCGGTAAATGTACTACTGTTTCTGGGTGTTAGTTGTATTTGACATAATCACAAAATATAACCAGACTCGGTAAAAAGGACTAAAATCAATATCCAGTGTTCTATTAGTCACGTTATAGGAATTCGATAGTTAAATCTTCAGGTAAATCTACGTCTATATTTTCAAAGATTTGCGCAGAGACAACCATAAACAAGATGTTAAAACCCTCCATAGTGGTTAACGTAAGTGTGTCGCGTTCCGGGATCAGTATTTTCGGTTCCAACAGGCCGGCATAATTGTGTCGACTGTCATCAATCATCTCTCATCAGTCAACATTCTATTGGACGCCACTCCACTTACCATCAGGCGCAGTGGAGTCACTTTTTCGTGCCCTTATTAAAATTCCACCGCTTCAGGGTTAAAAAACTTTTTTAAAACTTGTAATTGCCCTGACTATAATTCTAGACACAACTAGAAAAAGTTAAGCAAATTTTAAAGCAATGCTTTTATATGTACAGACACATAGAAGTTGAGAATTTCTTTAGTTGGAATGATATTTTCTACAAACAAGATTATTTAAATTAAGTTTATTTGGTTAGACGAAACAGTTACAGTAAAAAATAATACTTTGTGGATTTCATTCACATCTAACAGTGATAATTTTAGAAAAACGAAGGAATACAGCATTAGAGGTATATACGACTAGAAATCAATAATTTTTAACCCTATAATAAAAAAGGAACCGTACTTAACGCATAACTATACTAAAGAGGAATACAGTAAACCATTACCCCATAATAGAATAATGAACAGTACTTAACTCATAACTATACAACAGAGAAATAACTTTATTTAAACTAGTTTACTTAAACTATTACATATTGAAGTATTAAAATATGGTATTGAAAGGCAAGCTAAAACAGATTTTAACACTTTCAATGTTATTTTCAAAATGGTTGACAAATTCGCTTGTGTCAGAAGAATAGATAACATGAGGGAATACTCCGTAGCCTAGATCACAAACACCGTTCGTTGTTACAATAAATCAGCCATAGTATGAAATTCGTGACGTAGAAAGCAATGGGCCAGCATTGTTGCATTTCATGTGCAAACGTATCAACATTTCGGTGATTAGTGCTATATGAAAATATTTAATGAGTTTTGTTACTATTGTTACTTCAGAACTAATGTCCATTTTTTTTTTTATTCGTGCACGACAAATTGATCCCACTGCACCTGATGGTAAGTGGAGTCCAGTAAAATACATGTACTAAGACTGACAAGAAGTGATTATCCCTGTATAGTCGACCCAATTTGCCGGTCTGTTGGAACCAGATATACACAGAATGATCCCAGAACGCGACACACTTACGAGGGCTACTAAGATGGGTTTTAACACCTTACTAAGATGGTCGCTATCTGGGCGGCTTGACTGCCTCGGTAGCGTAGTTGTACTGCATGCGCGGTACGGCAGCGCTCTGAGGTCCTGGGTTCGAATCCCGGGTCGGGCAAAGTGATGATTGAGTTTTTCTGCTCAGTATCAGCCCGGAGTCTGGATTTGTGCCCGATATGGCGATAGGCTCGCCCCCTATCACATCATGGCGACACACTTGGCGAAAAGTGGGTGCCCTGGTTGCACCTCTGCATACCCCTTCGGGGATAAAATGCGTGATGGTGTGTGTGTGGTGTGTGCTATCTGGGCGGATATAAAATATATCCAACCACCACCATCTTGTGGTAATCTACCGTATTTAGGTATGTTGTACGCGCACATACATATATATTTTTACAGATGATGTAAGAACAATTAAAATGCACGCGTACGCAAAATGCAAGGATTCCAAAATTCTCATCAGTAATTTTTTCTTTACGGCATTATAGTATATATTAGTATGATCAACACTCCATAATCTTGTTTACACTTCTCCGATACAAACTGCTGACCCAACATGCGTGGAGCAAAAGTTAGAGAATCTAATATTTTATGGGTTCATACTTCATAGTAAATGAAGTCAAATCAAACATCATTTCAAACATACCATTCCATTTTTACTTCAAATATATAAAATCACTTACCACTAATATGAACAGCAATCGCAGGCGGCATAACAAAAATGCCGACCAGCAAATCAGCAACCGCCAAACTGGTCACAAAACAATTGGTCACCGTCCGCAACCGTTTGGTGGTCACCACCGCCGAAATTATCAATGTATTACCGATCACTGTCACCACTATAAGAACACATAGCACAATAACAACACTTATCTCTATAGTGTCATAGTCGTTTTTCCTATAGCACTCGGATGAATTGTCTATGCATGTCCGGTTCTCATCTGAAGCACTCACTACATGATACACGTTGCTTGTAAGGTTGTACTGTTCGTTTCTCACTGTTTCTATAACGATTTCTGTATCTATCGTCGCGTTCCATTCTGGGTTTGGTTCTGTAGATTTCATGAGACTACACCGGTTCCCGGTTTCCCGTAGCTTTGGTTTGCGAAGACATTTTCTGGAACAAACATTAATGTTAAGATTCATGTTCTAAGGTTGTAAGCGGGTTTTTTTTTATTTCTTTAAATGACAAGAGCTTTCCGTTCGTCTGATGGTTAGCGATACGACCGCCCATAAACAGTAGAAATACCATCCAACACCTTGAATTATAAAGTATTGTTTGATATTCTACTGCGCTTGCTAATCTGAGACATGAGATGTTAAGTCTTATATCCAGTAGTTATAATTGAGTTGGTGTATTAGGTTGAATTTTCACTGTAAGGGTAATGACTAATGAGCTAGCAATAGCTGAGAAGAAAGGATAGCTTTTAGGTGAAATAGGTTTTATTTGGCAGATAAAGTGCTTCAAGAAGAGTATACAAATGAAAGATCATTTTGAATATTTTGCTCGCTCAGTAATTTCAACAACTCTGTTGGAAATGCTTGTATGCAATTTATTATTAAATCATTACGGCGCCCGCTTCGCTTTTACTGGAAACCCTGCATTTAGATACGAACAGATTTATCATAAGGTTTTTGGCATGGCGTTTAAAAACCTCGGGTTTTATACTCTTTCATAACGCTGTATTTGACGCTGATCTATTTTTGTGTTGAATAACAAGATGAGATAGATAATTGCCTAACAGTAAGCATCAATGATATGATAAGCAAGCGGCTTGATGGTAAAAAGCAGTTAAACCCTTACCCCCTTATTCATAGACGTTATTTATCGAAGGACGGAGCATTGCTGTGAGAACAAGTCTGTTTCTCAGCTTTGTTTATCTGACAGCCAACTAGATTCAAGTTATATCTCAATATTAGCCAATCACAACGGCCCTATGTCTACGCATTGCGAAGACTGCCATGCCGTCAGCACTGAGAAACAGACTTGTTATCACAGCAATGCTACGTCCTCAGATAAATAACGTATATGAATCCTTATTCACGAAATTTGAATAGGTATTATAACCTCCTTGGGTTCATACCTATTCAAATATTCTATACTTAGAATGTTGTAAAACATAGCACTGTAAGTCGGAGAAATAGACAAGCCAGTGGTAACTAGACAAGATTTACTTAATTGCACACCATCGAAAATCCGAAATATTTTAAGACTAACCTAATATTAACAACTCTGGCGCGGATTAAAGAAGGGAACCTCATAAATAAGAATATCGTTAATCCCGATAAGCGAAGTCGGATTTATTATTCATTAAATCTATTGTTTTAACGGCGTACGGACAGACTTTATCGCGACTAATACAAAATCCCTTAATGCTGTTGCCGCCGCGCTAGGAGAATCGAAATGTACCGCTGAATTAATTTCTAAATTTTTTTTTGTTACCGTGTTTATTGATTCAAAAGATATCATATACATTCATGTGACGTGTAGCATTTACTCAGTTGTGAACTAGGCTCTTAATGTTATGTAAACAAAATGTATCTTTTTTAATAAAAATCCTTTGTTTGTACTTATTAATTACGACGTAAAGAATGAAAAGCGTACATTCTTTTTAACTTTTCCTGTATTTGGTATATATTAGCACTCTAGTCGTAACGTTTATGATCTTCACTAAGGCGTACCGCAGACGCTGTCAACTAGATAACAGAATTAAATTCACTACAACGAAATAGAAAATAGCTTCAGCAACTAGCAATTATCGGTTAGTTTCATTGTAGTGTGCTTTTGCTAACAAAGTGAGAGTCTGCACGTTTCTTCAAAAACACAAGGTCTTCGTGTTGAGTTTGAGCTATTAACGAAGGCAGTCATATTAATCAGTTATTTTTGCTATCGCAACCACCGCTCCGGGGAAGTCCCCCCCGCTCTCCGCAAACATCACCCCCGATTCTCCCGACTGCAGATAAATTGCTTTCGTTGCGTGGGCGTGGGTTCGCATCCCGGGCTGTTTGATTAATTATATTTCTTTTATCCATTAATCTACGGTACATTGACCACACAATTGTTATATGACGGATAAGTTCGGAAATACGTTGCGCGGTTTATTTCTGCTTAATATTAATTATGTTTATCATCGTGGTTGATACCTCTTGGAGTGATTTAAATAAACTTATACTGCCGTGCTAAGCTCAAAAGCGGTGACTCAAAAAAACTCAAATCTTGATTTTTATGTCGTCATATAGCTTAAAGAAATACCCATCCAATGAACTTACTTAAATAACTGTATTTTGTTTAGAACTTCTTAAAAAAAACCTTAAAGGGATTTCTCTATCTGTTTTACATACAAGACTATAAAACTATATTTATAAAACTTGGATTATCTCGAAATAAGGTTTCCCTGACATACCGCTTTTGCGCTTAGCACGGCAGTATAGACACTATGCAGGACTTATATCAGCCCTGTATACCATGCTGTCCCATTGCTGGGCACGAGCTTCCTCTACTATCAAGAAGGATACGGCCTTAGCCCTCAACTGGATTCATGTGGATTGGCAGACTACGTATCCTCAAAATTCTTAAAGAATTGTTCAGGTATGCAGGAAAACATCCTGAGGAAACCCTCACGATATTTTCCTTCACCGTTAAAGCGATTCAGATTACATACATAATTTTAGATTAGTCAGAGGTGTGTGCTTTGAGTTTTGAACCTGCGGACATTCGTCTCGGCAGTCCGTTCTACTTCCAACTAGATATCACCTCAAATAATACAAAAATAAAACGATTATAATAAATTGTGTAAATTCTATTTAGAATAATACTCGGCTATCAAACAGAATAAGAAATTTCCTCTGTTCTAAGAAAATATTTAATTGTAACTCGTTGTTCATTGAACATGTTAATGTTTAAACAAAACACAATGAAGCCATTTCCATTCCATTTTTCATCGAGCAAGGTGGAAGTTTAACAAAGAAAAGTTGGACATGAAAAATCGCTCTTTTGAAAACTTGCGGAGATACCTTATTTTATATGGCACGACTAGATATAGAGAATAGACTGAGCATTCGTTTCCTGTTAGATGAATATGAGAAAAATAATGTTTCCTATCTAGCTCAAACTGCCAGGTTTATAGGAGAAAAAAAAGGTGAAAGAGATAAATCGACCTTACGGCTCATAGGCATAGAGTCTACAACACAAACTTGCAAAAAAGTATTGGCCGCATGTAAAAAAAATAAAACAATGCTATGTACTTAGTCTGACTAGCATTTGTTATTCTACCTGGTATATACCAAATATGACCCTGATCGAAAAAATATTGGTGGTAGGTCTCTCACATAAGAGAGACCACCGTAATGTCTATTTCAGCCGCCAAGCAGCAGTGTGTAGTCACTGTTGTGTTTCGGTTTGAAGGACATTGTAGCCAGTGTAACTATTGGACATAATGAGACTTAACATCTCACGTCTCAGGATGGCGAGCGCAGTAGAATACCAAACAATACTTTGTGAGTCAAGGTATTGAATGGTGTTTCTACTGTTTATGGGTGGTCGTATCGCTTACCATCAGGCGATCGGCCTAAAAGAAGCTAAAAGAGGCTGTAGACCAGAATATTTGATATTAATATCTAATTGATACCTACGCGTTTCGGAGAGGAAAGGTCTTGACAGACAGACGGACAGCAAAATGATCCTCTACGGCTTCTCTTGAGATACGAAACCCTAAAAACGAACCCTTTATTTAATCTTATCCTCGGCGTTACGAAGGTTTTCGAAATAACATATGCGAAAATATTCTTAACAAGACAGCAAACATAAACAGGACGGAATTTCCTCAAATGCAATGTAGACATATTAGTTCCGAGTCAATGAGTCTTACTCTCTCGCCACTCTCCTGCAATTATTATGAAACGCTTTACAACACTTATAGGAATTATAGGTCGTTTCGCACCATTAGAACCAAAGTAACTTAAATCAAAATTTATATATTTTTTGATTTTGTTAAAAAACTACCTTCCACAGCACGCTCTATAATCCTAAGACGAGAAACATACAGAACTATACAATAGAAACAGATTCTCACTTTCGCAGCGACCGCCCAATTCAATTTTCAAGTCTTTTTTATTTGTCTCCCACAAATTATCTGTTTTGAGTTAGGTCCACTTTCTTTTTTGGATAGGTAGTATCCTTGAAGACGCGTCCCACTACGTTTTGAGCCAGGGGTTTCCGGGGTGTTGCGGGGTAAGGGGAATGATCGAAGCTCAGACTCGACGCTATTCATCGTAGTGTGCGTGTGATCTCATGCTGCTTACGTACACTATAAGCGATTAGGGAAAATCGTGGGGCGCGTCTTTGTGGATGAAGCTTTTTTAACGTGGAGTTATGAGTCGATATTGACAGCCTTTACTTTTTATTTTTAGTAACATTTCTACATAAAATTATACGAATTCCTCTGCGTGACAATAAAAAACTACACGCAATCCATCAAAAGTGATTATAAAATGATTGATGATGATATTACCTATTAATCTTGTGTCACAGTAAACGGCAAGTAAATAGGAGGTTATATTAAGCGAAGTTTACAATTTTAAACGCTCGATACCGGCGGAGAACTTGATTCATTAAGGCTCTATGTCGATACTGTATCAGCTGTGTAAAGGCCCTTTGCAGTTGATTTGGCGCACACTATAGGGATATAAATAGAATGTAGTCGATGTAGACTACATTTATTTATATTCCTCTCTTACATCTATTTTTATAAGGTCACCTAATGCAGTAGCATTTTAAGGCGTCATTCAATAATTGTTAAAGTAATTCCTACAAAGGAACCTTCTCACACTAAATACAAAAAAAACTGTCTATATCTGCTTTCACAAAACAGCTGCCTCAGCTCCTCCATGTCAAGTAGATATCAAAATTCATAAACCTTTATGTAAAGAAATATGTAACTGTGAAGCACTGACTAGAACTGATTTTGTTAAATATCTTGGAGTACTCATAGATGAGAATCTATCGTTTAAAAAACACATTGTCGCGGTTTCAGCACGAGTTCGTAGAGTTACGGGTATTTTCAGGCATTTGCGTAATGTTGCAAGTATGGACGTTTTAATGTCCATATATTTTGCGTTATGCCAATCGCTATTAACTTATTGCATCACTTGTTGGGGTAGTGCTGCCAAGTCATCAATGATTCAGGTTGAAAGAGCGCAACGCTCAGTTTTGAAGGTAATGCTGAGAAAGCCATTTAGATATCCCTCCAGCGATATATACAAAGATAGTGGAGTGCTTACCGTCAGGCAATTGTTTCTACTTAAAACAGCCCTTCTGGTTCATAAGTCAATACAGATTTCAGCGTCCACCGATAATCATAAACTTTCAAAACGTAGAATCTATCGTCTGCCTAAACCACTTGTGAAAACCACGTTCGCCCAGCATTTTGGTCCTTTCATAAGAGCACATGTGTATAATTCTATAGTCAAAAACTGTTACATTAATGAAAAATCTATTTATGAGGCTAAAAAGGTAATAAAATTATGGCTTATGACACTTACCTACGAAGATACCGAAGATCTCATAAAGATTAAATCTTAAAATCTCCATATTCATCTAATGTCCACCTAAACTTAAAGTTTGTATTGTATTTATTCGTCTTATTGTAGTGGTATCAAATATATTAATTCTACCCTATTTCTGTACCTAGTTTAGACAAATTTGTAACTTAGTATAATTTACATATAAATTAATAAAAATAAAACTAATTTTGTAATAAGACCAGCGTCAAATAAATGAATAAATGTGTAGTGTAGGTAACTAGGCTAAAATTTGGGTCTTCACGATACAGGCTTGCCTAGTGTGAAGACCATAGGATATAAGCTCATATGTAAAGACTTGTCAGTTTTAATAAATTTATTATTATAATTATATCCGGTTGTTTTAATCTGGGTACTTGGTTTCTTCTAAGACATTTTGTTTATTTTATTATATTATATTTGGGTGGCTCACTAATATCAAAAACAAACAATTATAAAACGAAATGAATATAATAGATAAGGCAATTATTATGAGCCACCGCAGATAGTTTTTAAAATTACTTTATCTTATCGTCTTGAAATCTTATAAAATATGTTAACAATTTTTTTTAACTTACGTACTTAAACTTACATTACATGCATATTTCAGAAACAAGAAATAGAAAAAATAATAAAGAAAATAGAAGTTTAACGTCTCTTGAAGAATCTAGGTATAGGAGAATTGTTTAAATAATTATGCAAAATATCCTGACCTGGGTATCGAACCCATTTGCTTCTATCTCATACCACATAAAAGCTAATACTGGAGTAATACGGTGACTTTTATACCATACCACATAAAAGTTAGCACTGGAGTAATACACTCTCACTCTCAGTAGTAGAGGAGACCCGTGCTTAGCAGTGGGCAAGTATATAATACAGGGCTGATATTATTATTATTATTTATTGAAATCTGACCACGCAGTCCAAGCCTTAAATTACACGTAACCCTTGTTCAAACTCGTAACTCATCGACCCATATCTGGCTCGAAGGACCACAAAGCAAACCTTGATAAAAGATTATCAAAAATGTAAACGTTGAAACGGCTTCCTGGGTATCGGAGCAAATAATTTAAGGCGTAAAATTGTCGCAGTATTATGTTGGTTTAAGGGCATTTAGGGGCCGATCAAAGCTGTCATCTTCATCGGTTAAGGCCGGATGTCCTTAGCCCAAAAAAGACTTTATCGAAAGCCGTTTGTTTAGAAAATAGAATATACGTTTCAATGAGCAAATAGAACACGTCATTACTGAATTGGTTGTACTAATAATTTATGTACTACAAACAGTAACAATATTAGTGTATGGAAAAAATAAACATACGTCAAACATTGAAGCAGTTGTTGAGCCGCAACTTCAATTATCAACATTATGTATTTTATATCAGGTGTCACATTACCTTGGATAAAAATACTCGTCTACGCATTTCTGTCTACCCTCTTCTAGCACGTAACCGCACGAGCTTTTAATTTCACGCTTCAGTAGCTCGAAAATATTAAAACCCATCATTTTATTGGCGCGAACAATTTTCACTGCTAAAAAATTCACATTTCATACAACAATAAACACGGATAAAGACTGATGTCCTTTGAATGTGGGTGTTATTGTGATGTGTTCATGTGTTCAATTTTCATTTGACGTGAGAAAAATCAGTTTTACAAAGGCTTGGAGGAGAAAATATGTTTACATAGTCCTTCATACATTTACAGTATTTTTTACCAAGTGACTGCCTCGGTGGCGTGGTTGTAATAACGGTACGACTATCGCGCTGAAGTCCTGGGTTCGAATCCGGGGTCGAGCCAAAATAATTGCGACTGGGTTTTTCCATCTTAAGAAATTATTCAAGCGCAGCTCGGAGTCAGGCTGTTGGCGGTGGGATATCCCGTGCCACGGAAAGCCGTACAAAGAAGCGGTGTGAAAACAAAGGGAAAGGTATATTGAAAATTTCAGTCGATTTTTTTAAGACAGTGCCACTCCAGTTCAACCCATTCATGACATAAACATATGCTAAAGTCATTTACTTATCCAAATATGACAACAGCAAGTCTGACAGCTCTACCAGCATTTTGCATCTAGGAGAATCTGTATACCTAAATATATTAAGCGGAAAATAGGGAAATGAGAATATACCGCATTACGGCGGTCCGCAATCCCCAGTATATTTTTAAGGAAAACTGATGTCCCGTCATTTCGTACGACGCAAATCCACACCCGCATCAAATAACACCAAACGGATATCGAAAGGGTCCAAAAACATAATAAATACAATTCCAACCCCTAAGATTTCTCAACGAATGTTCAAATATCAATGAAGACTATATTTTAAGAACAAATCACCATCGCCCCAGGTGAAGAAAAGGTACAATTCACTTACCCCTTTTTCGGGTGAAATTGGGGTGACGTGGGGTAACTATTGTCAATTCGATTTCAAATGGCGTCAATGAGCTAGGATGGGTACTTACGGATTTATTAGGTTCATTTGAAATGTTACAAAATGTTGGAGATGTTTTCAGATGCCGATTAAGGAGAAGTATTTTTTTTTAATTTTAATAACAACGTGCAAACATTTCAAACTCAGTAAATTGACTATTATCTAACGTTATAAGTCTTGGTTTCAACTAAATAAAGTTAAGTTATTTGAACTAGAAGTATTTCCTTTTACAACTGGCTTCTCAAACAAGATCTTATAAAAATATGAAACATAAAAAATGTTATACAACATAAAGGACACGAATTATCTAAGTCCGTAAGGCTTCGGTGCACTTCGAAGGAAAATAAAAAAAATGATTGCAGGCCATATTTTATTACTACAATTTCTTCCAGTATTGCAAGAAATATACCTCTTTTACGTCATAAAAAGGAATTTCTGCAACATTTACGCATAAAACCGTGTAATTTCAGTCAACTCTGGGTTTCTTGACTCGCATAAACTTATATAACTTGGCTGCAATAAAAACAACAAGTTTAACTCGGTTTAAATTAGATTGCAAACATACTTTTTCAACATTTCATCCCGATGCTCAACACTTATTTTACGATTATGTAGCTCATTTTTTTTAATTCTAATTCGCATTAAATATCGAAATGGTGATCACTATCAGAGTTGGTGTAATGCTCACTACCATTGTAAACTATTGAAGCATTGAAATAAAAATAAAAATGTTCAGTGTTTTTTTTTAATAAGTAGGTAATTAGGTATACCAGATAGTCTTGTAAAAATACCATAATATTGTTAGGCATTATGACGTTCTAAACTGGTTTATATAATAGGGTCAATTTGACATTACGTTACTAAATGAAACAACATATATTTTTTTTAAACAATATTTTACTATAGGTTACTCGAACCCTAGACGTAACATAAATATAATTTAAAGGTTATTTAAATTTTTCATGATCTAATCAATGAGAATTCGTCGTAGCAGCGACATCGCACTTTCAGTCAGAAATATTCTTACACACACGCCATATTAGCACTAAACTACAATATGATCAAAAAATCAGAAAAATAGAAAAGGCATTTTCGGTGAAAATATTCGTTATTCATGGATGCATCAATGTAAATAAAAGTTGATACCAGAATATGGTTTCATTTATCAACGCAATGCCAAAATGACCCTGTATACATATAAGTTATTAGGAGACTGTGTTACTACTTCTAAATTGTTTTTAATTTTTGAAGGAGACAAGAACATTACCTACTAAATATATTCTCCGATTTCAAATTTTGAAAACTGGATTCAACCTAGCGTCTTTCATTCTCACAGACAATCGCTGTTATTAAACTAGATATATAGCGCAAGCCAGTTCTTACATAAATCTTGAAGGGCTAGCTTAAGGGCCCTCTGTGGCCAACCGTTAAGTCGGCGAGGTCTAACATGACCCTTAGGGATAAGACCAGTATGTAAATTGGGGTCAGAAATATGTTATTGGATTAAATTGAATTTACCCAACAATCTCGGAAGCTATGTGGTATGTATTTAAATTAAAATCAGGAAGCGACTTTTTAAAGGTTTTGTATGCGAATGAGTCAAGAGTCTAGATGAAGAAAAAAATATAGTTTTATCCGTTACTACTCCTAAGGAACAACATTGTCTTTGTGTTTCAATATAACGAGTAATGTAGCCAGTGGAATTACTAGATATGATATAAAAACCTAATATTTAAGGTGACTAGCCGTGTCATACAGTACTTTCTAATTCTGAATGATGACTTTATAATTAATAATACATTTTTCATTGTAAATAAATATGTTTTGTTTACAATTACAATGGTTATAAACTACAAACCAATTATTAAAAATAAGAAGGCTAGGCCTTTAGCTTTGAATACCAAAAACAAATTAAATACTTAACATAATTTGGTTTTCTATTATTTGCTTAGTGAGCACAAAGAGTAAATAAAATTAAATAAATAACAAAATCAAATGAGGTGGAATGGTACGCTGGAGATGTACCACCGCAATGTCTATTTCTGCCGCCAAGCAGCCGTGTGTAATCACTGTTATGTTCAGGCTTGAAGGACATTGTAGCCATTGTAACAACTGACATAATAAGACAACATCTCATGTCTCACGATGGCGAGCGCAGTGGAACGCCAAACAATACTTTGTAATCCAAGGTGTTGGATGGTGTTTCTACTGTTTATGGGCAGTCGTATCGCTTACCATCAGGCGAAAGGCAAGCTCGTCTCGTCATTCAACGCAGTGAAAAGAAGGGTAGGTAAAAAAGCCTTGTTTAAACCATAATATGGAAGACAGTTGTCAGCTTGATCTCACTAAAACGTATTTCTCTTCTCATTCATGTATAACAAATATATTTCGCTGCCAAAATCCCGACCCAAGACACTCAGAAGGCGAATAAACAGTTTCAAGTTTATCTTATTCAGTTGTCAAGGCCTTTTAGACGCTACGTGTGATGTCCCGCAGGGTTTTACTGAGATGCTCTATCTACTCTTCCCGTTTACTTCTATTACGTGTTATTCATATTATTTCAGTCACTGCAAATATTATTATATGGTAGCAAATAGAGTGGCGGATGATCGAAATTTTTAAGGATTGTGAAATTATACTTTTGTCAACTGCCTCGGTGGCTGGTGCTAGGTGTACTGCATGCGCGGTATGATGGCGTATGAAGTCCTGGGTTCGAATCCCGGTTCGGGTTGTGATATTTAGGTTTTTCTGCTCAGTATCTGTCCGGAGTCAGCAATTCGCGCCCGATATGGCAATAGACTCGCCTCCTATCACATCATGGAACGAAACACACTTGGCGAAAAGTGGGTGACTTGGTTCCACTTCTGCATAGTCCTTCTGGTTTAAATGCGGGATGTGTGTGTGTGTGTGTGTGTACTTTGTTATTTAATTATTTGCAATACTTATTTAAGAAATTAGCAAAGGTAATCCAGCGGGAATTGAGCTTTGAGGATTTTTTGCTAATAGTTCATAGATCTAAGGGCCTATTTACAACTACTGAGTTAATTCTACTCTTCAGATAAATGTAATCGACCAAATACAAATGTCGCACTCGAATATATGCTCCCAAATAAATGAGAACAAAACGAGTACTACCTACATTAGCTGTTTAATATGATAACTGACAAAAAATTGACTTGAAACTTAAAAACATCACCTTAATATAATAAACTAATACCTAAACATTATTTTAATTTTTAATTGGCAATGTTAGAGATGGAGGAAGAAACTGTTATCAAAATGAACAAGCCTGGAAAAAATATTTCACACAAAGCCTCGTAAACACAGGTACGGCTTGTAACGAGGCTCAAAACCTTTTATGGACCACGTGTCTGTCAAAATGCAGGCCCGGGAGCGCCTTATCTAAATCGGGGCTGAACACGGAATTTTGAAAAAATTATGCGCAACGGAACGTGGCTCGGTGCACATTGTAATATTTTTGAAAGCAAACATTTCCGAGATTAAAAATAAAGGAATTTGGGTCATTTGTGGACCTTCGCAATCGGTTAAATGGTTTAGAAGTCAAAATAGCTATGCAATAGCTGATGACACCCCTTATATTAGGTCAATATCATTCAGATCACCAAATATTACGTTTTTTTATTGCTTTGAATGACGAGACGAGGCTTGTACTTCTGATGTTAAGCGATACGACCTCCAGTAAACAGCAGAAATACCATCCAACACCTTGAATTACAAAGTATTGTTTGGTATTCAGTGGAATAGAGCGCAGTGGCGCTCGCCATCCTCAGACTTGAGATGTTATGTCTTATTATGTCCAGTAAGATAGCATAGATTTGCCATCATTCCGCTAGTTTTTGTTCCCTTATTTAATATAAGCGTTAATAACAGTCTCTTAAGAACTTCATTGGAACAAAAGATAATCCACATAAACAATATTGTAAGAGGAAAACCAGACACCGCGAAACAGAAGCGTGTCATAAAAACTGACGGGATATAAATATTCTTACGGCTGTCAAAAGTATGAAGTTGGCGGAATACAGATGTTCTGTTTGTTGTTGGAATTCATAAACACATCAGTATAAATGTAGGGCTAATTTGGACCCTATGGTGTTTGATTAAGAGCGTATGTAACAGTAAGGTTTTTTGAGTTTATATCTGGGGTGTAGAGGTGATTTTTGCAAGATTGATTTTTAATATTTAGCATTTATCTATATGATTTCCGATGACCAACATCTCAGTCCGCCCCGTGACTATAAAAGAAAAACTTCGAAACGTGGGAGTAAAATTGAACATAAATACAGGAAAAACTTCAGTATTTTTATTTCAAAGTAAAACATTCCAGTAAACAAATCATTAGGTCTATATTGTAGTATTGTAGTCAAAATACACATAAAGATAAATAAATAAATAAATAAAAAAGTTTTCTAAATGCTACAGAATTGTTCTAAGGCAATGTGACCGAAGTAGGTCTGGTTCATAATAATCTCCACATATGGTATTTTTTGTGTTGTAGTGCAAAAACATACTTCGATTTTTTCGTTCTTTTATTACTAAATTTTATTTGTAGTGTTACAATTTTTTTTTGTTTTTACATGAAAAAAGCAAAACATACTTCGATTTTTTCGTTCTCTTATTATTGAATTTTATATGTAGTGAAGTGTTGCAATTATTTTTTTTTTACGTTTAGACATGAAAAAAAAAAATTGGCTGGGCCTTCAAGGATTTGTTACATTATAAAATTTACTGACTACGTATGTTTTAAGAAAAACATGTATAAATTCCACCGTGTATTCCACTTCCTTATAAATTATAATACGCCCAAAATTCAGACTCCATTTTTATCTCAATACTCGGTTCACGATTATCTCGGTCACGAACCCGCTCTTTGTGTTCGCTGTACGTTTCCTGAAATACTGAAGTTACTGTTATTCTGAGCCTTAAGGGTTGTTGTATGTAGGGCTTGTTTTTTATTGTCAAATGATGGGACAAAGAACATCCTTTATTCTTACAAATATAAATATGTCTTCTTTTTTTTGTGACTTAGCATCTATGCTAATAGACAGAGTTAGGCATATATAGGGTTTACCTATATACAGGATATTTGCTTTTTTTTAATTGCCATTTGCTGTGCTGCAGCAGTGTGTTCATCTTCGGCGACGATCTGACTTGCGGACTTTGTACGGTGGCAGGACAATGTTTTCGTATATTTGTATTTTGTAATGTATTTATCTAGCTTAACCAGCAATTTTAATTAGGCACCGACTCCAAAATTGGTATCCAGTATATACCTGTTATGTGAAATTATTTTTTGGTTTTGAGTGCTTTTTGAAGGCGGTTTAATTTTTTGTTAAAATTATCTTTATTTATATTTCTCGTTCCCCTATTTCAAGAAAAAGGCCTGTATTGTATGTTTTATTATACCTGCAACTATTTTTTAACTTATCTATCTATTTCCTACCTATATACAAGGTTAGGCACTATTTGTGTTACTTATAACCAAAATACGTAATTGATATACAAATAGAAGTGTTATTTTTTAATACAAGCACGGTTAAGTAGGTTAAGGCACCTGATGGTAACACCACATGTCACACCATCTACACTCACCACAAGGTGTTAAAACCCACCATAGTGGCCCAGGTAAATGTGTCGCGTTCCGGGTTAAACCTGTGTATATCCGGTTCTAACAAGCCGGCGTAATTATGTCGACAGTCAACATTTAATTGAAAATTCACTTACCATCAGGTGCGGTGGGGTCAATTTGACGAGGACGTATACAAAATGTCACCTCTGTCTACCTTTAAGAAGATAAGTTGATATGTAAATTATACGGGTCATTTAGACATCACGTTACTAAATGAAACCACATACTTATCTATTTGGAAATAACACTTTAAAATAAGTTACTTGAGCCGAAGATGTAAAATAAAAAAGTCTAAGTTTCAAACAAAATAAATATTAATACAGCGTAATTTTAATTTTACACGTCCCAAAACAAAATAAACTCTAAAAGAATTCGTTGCAGTGGCAACATCATACTTTCAGTCAAAAATACACACACGCACACGCCATATTCGCATTAAACTACAAAATTATCAAAAATTGGCTTTTTCGTGAAAATATTAGTTTTATAATTTTTAGCACAATGTCAGCAAAGATGAAGACGAGCATGTTCCATTTAGTAACGCAATGTCAAAATAACCCTGTATAAGTAATCTTAGAGATAACTCTTAGAGTAATAGTCTTGTTTTCAATCGGCAATTTTTCTGAGGTGAAATAAACCTTCACCTGATTTTTTGTAAGGCCAGGTAAAAAATGGCCCTTCCGAACAAAATGGCTGTAAACACTAATAGTCTAACATTTGTGCTACAATAAAAGACGCCTAATCGACCTCTCGACCTTAGAGCATTACCCGAATAAAATGGCCTAATGTTTCTTGGGAAATAGGGTTTTAATATTAGATAGTCTAGAATGATGGGTTAAATATTTTAAAGGTATTATAGATTATTTCGTCTGCGAAGACGTGCCTCGCAAGTTTCCCTAATCTTCAAAAGCATTCGCTGTGAAGAGAGAGAGCTCAGGAATTGCCCAGATATATCTTTTTTTTGGGTATTGAACCCCGCAGTCAACACCGAGGGAAACCCGCAAATGGGATACTGGAATCCCCTGGCTTAGCAACTGCAGGGTCCTGGAGGAAAGTTGGGAGGGGATAGCTGGGAAGGAAGTGTGGGGGAAGGACAAGGAAATCTGTTAGGGTGGGAGGAGGAGAGAAGGCTGGGAACTGTTCACGAGCCCTTATAGACCTCAATGTGAATTAGCAATCATGAGGTATACACACTTAACCTAGGGCCTAGGGCTGCGACAATGTCCTCCCGTGCATGGGCGTGCATTCGGTGTGGAAACCAAACGCAAAAGAATCGCCTTAAGGGCTCCCATATATATTAATCCTATTATATACTCTTACTAGTGGACACGGGCCTCGTTCTACTGTGACGTTTTAGGCCTTGCGCTGGTCTAACACGGTTTGGTGTATTACGCTTATCATTATGAATATTTATTTTGGGATAACAGCTTCACAATGAAATTTACAAACGGTAGTTACTATATCAACATTAACATAAGTGTACACAGCTCACAAAGTTATCCAGTTTATTACAAATATAACAACAAATTGCCGTAGATTGATACAGAATTAAAAAGAAAGACAACATAGATATTCGTAAATTAATTTCTCATGTATGTTTTTACTATGTACGTATTTTCAGAAACGAAATAATGTTTACAGGCTTTACAACATCTACATTCCTTAAAGGAATTTGTCAGATTTATTAAGTTTGCACACATTAATCACAGTCAGAAACCAGCATAATAAAACACGAAATAAAATACAAACTCCAATATTCGCCGAAACATATTGAATTAAACAGGTATCAATAAAATACGTCTGACAGTAAAGAGCCATGTTTCAATTTTGTGCAGCGATGAATGCATCTGATGGCAAGCTGTTATTAGAATACGAATTGGCTATGTAATTTATTGTCAGATCTTTATGTTAATTATGAATGATGTGCACGGTTGCTCAAACACGGCTTGGAAATTTTAATAAAAACTGCTGATATAGCATTTGTCATTTTAAAATGTAGTTTAAAAGTCTCATCATGATCAGCCCTGTATTATATACTGTCCCACTGTTGGGCACGGGCCTCCTCTACTACTGAGAGGGAAAAAGTCTCATTTCTCGTAATTAACAATATTTTTATAGAATACCAGCAAAAATCAAACAAAGACTTACGTCGATTGTGCAAATGCGAATCCTCAAGTTCTTTGGTCATGTCATCCGTAATGAAAGCTCCTTGGAACGATTGTTGATACTGGGAAGAGTGGAAGGTAAACGTCCTCGCGGCCGAATACCCACCAAATGGACAGACGTTATTAAATCGGTTGCAAGGTGTTCCCTTACTGAATGTACACGCAGTGCCATGAACAGAGAGAGATGGAGGAGACTCGCAAAAGTCGCAAACAATTTTTCAGACAATCCATAACCACGACCACTCCGCCAGGAGTGTACGACTGAGAAGAAGAAGAATCAAAAATATGGGCCTCGGCAAAGTGACCCCACTGCCCCTGATGGTAAGTGGAGTGGGGTCCACATGTCGTCTGACGAGTGATGATTACCCCTCGACAGTCGCCACAGTAATGCCGGCCTGTTGGAACCGGATATACACAGGCTGATCTCGAAACGCAACACACTTACGTGGGCTACTATGGCAGGTTTTAACTTGTGTGCTTGTCGCTTTCGGGCGGATATATAATATATCCTACCACTAGCAATCTTACCTTGCTCAAAATAATTGTGTGATAAAAAAAGTAATATAACTCCCGCTTAAGATGTAAGATTTTTTTATTTTTATTTAATGAGAATTATTAAGGTTCTACAAATATTTTTCATTGAGCTCGTTGTTCTTTATGATGGAAGTATTTACCAATATAAGAATAAAACAATAAAAATAAGTCATCTATTAGCATGTCAACTAAACTGTATTCTGATTTCACCTTCGCCATGAATCGGGCGACGGCGGTTATTACCATAATTTATACCTGTATATAATATCAGCCCTGTATTATATACTGTCCCACTGTTGGGCACGGGCCTCCTCTACTACTGAGAGGGATTAGGCCATAGTCCACCACACTGGCCTAGTGCGGATTGGTAGACTTCACACACCTTCGAAATTCCTATAGAGAATTTCTCAGGTGTGCAGGTTTCTTTACGATATTTTCCTTCACCGTTAAAGCAAGCGATAATTCACAAAGAAATACAAACGTAATTTTTCGAAAAGTCAGAGGTGTGTGCCCTTGGGATTTGAACCTGCGGACATTTGTCTTTGCAGTCCGTTCCACATCTAACTAGGCTATCGCCGCTTTTTTACCTATATAGTAGATCAATTTGTAACTAATGAAGAACTTAAATATAGAGTCTTGATATCAATAATGCAAGTCAAGGTCCAAACATTGAGTTTCCAATGATTATAAAGCCATCCAACTGGATGCCAGTACAGCCATTCAATACATGAATACATGAAAGGAAAAACGGTGTGCCAAAAGTCGGTCAAAATGAAACTTGTATGGAACGTATGCGGCGCAAAATTTTAATAGGCAAACTTTTCTCTGTAAAGAAATTCGAAAATAACTAAAATTCACCTCTTTATTAGCTATTCAGTTTTTAATTTTCATTTCCTATTGAGACTGCACTTTTTGCAGTGCCTTGTCTGTTTTGTAGCATTCTAGGTGTATGAAATATGGAGTTCATGAATCTCAAATATATTAACACATAACGCATTTATCCCTGAAGGGATATGCAGAGGCGCAACCAGGGCATCCACATTTCACCAAGTCTGTTTCGTCCCATGATGTGATGGAGTGTGAGCCTATTGCCATATCCGCCATTAATTCCAAGCTCATGGCTGATGCTGAGCCGAAAAACCCAAATATCACTTTGCCCGACCCGGGATTCGAACCCAGTACCTCAAAACGCTGCCATACCGCGCCTGTACAACTACCCCATCGAGCTCAATTATACAAGCCCTATTAAATATTGTCCCACTGGTGGGCGCAGGTGTCGTTCTATAAGGATTTAGGTCTTACGCTGATCTAATACTGGTTGAAAGATTTCACATATTATCATCATGGAAATTCTTACATAGATTTCCCATTTTCTCATATATGTATGTATCTTTAAGATTTACGTACGTACTGTTAGAAACGAAAGAAGATTTACGTCCGTATTCGTAATATTGAGATACAGCTATATTAGCCAATCACAATTGCCCTATATCTACACACTGCGAAGGCTGCCATGTCGTCAGCACTGAGAACCAGACTTGTTATCACAGCATTGCTCCGTCATTAGATAAAAACGTCTATGAATAAGGGAGTTAGTGTTTTGTTACATTACATTGTGAAATGTATCCTGTATAATGATACTGGCGAGCGCAGCGTCGGAAGTCCTACCACGAGGTGGACAGATGACCTCATAAAAGTCGCAGGAGATCGCTTACAATATGTCGATGTGAAAATCTTTAGGAGAGGGCCATTTTCAGCAGTGGACATCCTGCGGATGATGATGATGATACGATCAACACTTTATATTATAGGATGAACATAAACTCGGCGAACCCCGAAAGTCTAAGCGTTTCTGTCTACTTACCTTTTCGACGACGCAGGCTTGAATTTATACGAACATAACTCTAATTAGATGGCGCTATTGCCAATGAATACAATACCAATCTACTAATAAAAAAAATATCAAGGAAGAATTCGTTAAATATTCTGAAAAAATGTTTGCTTTCGCTGATTAGCTTCCCTTAATTACGCTGACGTGTACACAAAAGATTATAAAAGCTTAATAAAAATTGCGCAAGAAAATACCTAAGAATAAAATGGAACCAGATA
Organism: Manduca sexta; assembly: GCF_014839805.1. Taxonomy (NCBI): domain Eukaryota; kingdom Metazoa; phylum Arthropoda; class Insecta; order Lepidoptera; family Sphingidae; genus Manduca; species Manduca sexta. Next base: position 3,143,617 of record NC_051132.1, on the reverse strand, counting down.
TTCCTGGCTCGGTTGTCTATCACATTTTTAATGAACCTTTCGGTAGCTTATTTTCTTTGCAACGTCTAAGTTATGACATAATTTTATTTGCGCCATTAGTAACATTAATAAAAATGAACAAAGTAAATTAAATTTATGAAAAATATGACCTCTCTTAATTATGTAAACGTTTTTCAAGAAAAAAAATATATTAAATGAACATCTAAAATAATTTATTGACTTTTTTGAACTATTTTGCTTCGCCCAGTGAATTAGTTATGCCTCCACTTAACCTCAGAAGAAAATGCTTGTGTGATTTTATTTTGAACAACGTTTTATTCTGTCAAATAGTTACACCTCTGTCTCGTATATCCCGCGAAACATTTTCTTATTTTTATTGCTTTGAATGTCGAGACGAGCTTACCGTCCGCCTGATGCTAAGCGATACGACTGCCCTTAAACAGTAGAAACACCATCTAACACATTCAATTACAAAGTATTATTTGATATTCCACTGCTCTCACCATCCTGAGACATGAGATGTTAAGTCTTATTATGTCCAGTAGTTACACTGACTAAAATATCCAACAAACTCCACATACCCTCCATTTCACGCCGTTTACCAATCGGAATTTTTACTCAATTTCATGCTTCTCTCAAAACAAAACACATTACTTGTACGATACGTCATCTAGTGTTAATACCGAAATTCCGTCGAGCATCTGTAGCACGTAGGTACATGATCCGGGTAAAAATCGTCGACGCGTAATAACTGGTCGACACGTGCTACATCTAGGGTTATCAACCGTAGGGTAAGCTTGACCAAATCACAAACCATTCCTTGCCTTCTAGATTTTTCTAGAATCCGAATAAAGTAGTCTGCTGTGAGAGATTGACTGTAGTCTTAAGTGAAATTTTATTGTATCGACTAACACATGATGTAAACATGTTCGATCCCTGTAGATCACTCTCTTGTTATGCTGCTTATCAATTTATTAGAAAATAATTTTTGTAATAGACCTAAATTAGTCATTAAATGGTACAAATTATGTAAAAGATATCATTATTATATATTTTTCTTACTTTTCGTCGTCACGACGGGTGGCCTCAGCCATAATTAATAATAACCTTTCAATGTCGAATGAATCGAGTATTGCGATTTTTACGAAAATGTAGTAGTAAAAGAACAAAATATTAAATAGTTTACATATATTATTGATTTTATTTTTCCAATTTATATTTTCATATATTACATTTTATCCAAAAGCTAGCAACCCTAGATGTGTCAGATATTCAATAGGAACAGTCTTTATTTATATCTAAATGGCTTTATGACGTAACTGACAATCTGGGCCTGGCAGAAACAGAAGCATATTACCCAAAATTGTTTTGTTATATTAGTACTATACACTTCTTACCTTCAGACTTTGTTTCATTGAATAGTTCTATACTTGCAAATCGCAAGTCTATTATAATTAAGAAACATAATATTGAACATAAGTTAAGTGAATTATTAATAATTCATACACAATTATTAAGATGCTGCGCAGTAATCACACTAGCTACTATATCCTTCAAATTGAAACACAACAGAGCGTGCACACTGCGGTAGAATCAAAAGACGATGTTACTGTCTACTCAGATCTGCCACTTAGTAAAATGATGAGGAAAAATGAAGGCAAAATAATTTTAAAACCATTTGTAAATTAACAATATTTATAACAGTAAAGATTTTTTTCTGTTGTCTAATCACAGTAATATAAATGAAGTTGATAAGCAACTTTGTGCAATAATTGTTTATTTTTGTTTTTTTTTAATGTGTGGTCATGGTAAATTGACTCCCTGCACTTGATGGTAAGTGGACTGCGGTCTAATAGAATGTCGAATAACGAGAGTCTGAAAGAGAGAGAGAGAGAGAGAGTTGACACAATTATGCCGACATGTTGGGACCGAAGTGCTAGGTGACGCTTTGTCATTAAAAATTGGAATGACAATGACGCTGAAGGCGTGGTTAATAGCTACCAGACAAGATGGTCATCAGGCGATTTACTCAAAAAAAGTTACAGGAATAAAGTCAAACAAATGAATATTATTAGTAAGGTCTATCTTCCAACCTGTGGATTACGAGAAAGTCTATATAACATCTTTCCACGTTGAGTCAGCATTTCTTTAGACGTCTTTGTTATTTTATCGATATTGCACGGTCATTTTGATTTCCTAGCTCAGCCGCATCTCCTATCCATTTTTATTAGAATCGTTTTTTATACGTGCACGAAAAAGAGAACCTACTGCACCTGACGGTGAGTGGAGTGAGGTCCAATAGAAAGTCGACTGACGAGAGATAGAGATTCCTCAGCAGTTGACACATTTATGCCGGCCTGTTGGAACCGGATATACACAGGCTGATCCCGGAACGCAACTGACTTATATGGCTTACTCTGACCGGTTTTAACAAGTTCTGTACATCGGTTGCTATTTAGGTAGATAATTAGTTATTTAATGTATCTTTGTAATTGGAATTTGAGTGTTTAAAACCTTCCAAATTCCATTTGTAATATTAATTTAAAATATTTAATTGTGCTTACTTCGGACTATCTCAATTTTTATTGCAATCATATTGTACAAGATATTAATTATAATGCAAATATCTGAGCATCCAATTATAATTTGTATAACGAAGTACTTAATCTAAGATGTAAGATAAACTCTACATAATGATCTGACCAGGCAGTTTCTAGGTCATGCTACGGTCTAAGAGAGCTGTTTTAATTGTACCTCATTTATAGACTTCAGTAGTAAAGAAGATTGGTGACCAGTGGGTATATATAACTGAGCTGCTGTTCTTGAGTAGACTCGAAGGAAGTTGTCGATTATTGTTTTGGAGTGTCACAAAATCAAAAATAAGCATTTGTTTTATTCTATCACATAAAAAACTATATATTAGATGACAAATGAACAAATCTAATTTTATATACGATGTATTTTAAGATATTGACCAAGTAACGTTATTGAAAGGATGGATATCTTTGATTAATTTTAAAATTTCCTGTAATTAAAATTCAAAATTGTATTTTAACTATGTTTTTGTTTCTAGTTCTCTATCGTTCATATCAAAAATAATGTTATAACTGGCTCATTTACTTATACTAATTAACTTTAGGAGACGAAATATAACTATGAGTCACACGCTTAGTTTAAGAATTTTAAAGATGTCTAATTCTCATTTTTGTTACGAAATAAATATTTTTTCAAATGTGTATCGTATCTGTATGTTATGTAAGTAAACATCAGATCTCATTTGCTCGTTTATGGATAAGAATGTATTTTGAGCGACCCAAAACCTGAATAAGGAAGCAGTCACGTTCCAACATGTTGTTTATCTTGTAAGAATTACGTCTCTGTTTCTAGTTCTCTATCATTCATATCAAAAATAATGTTATAACTGGCTCATTTACTTATACTAATTAACTTTAGGAGACGACATATAATTATGAGTCACACGCTAAGTTTAAGAATTTTAAAGATATCTATTTCTCATTTTTGTTACGAAATAAATATTTTTTCAAATGTGTATCGTATCTGTATGTTATGTAAGTAAACATCAGATCTCATTTGCTCGTTTATGGATAAGAATGTATTTTGAGCGACCCAAAACCTAATTAAGGAAGCAGCCAAGTTTCCAACATATTTATCTTGTAAGAACTACTTCTCATTCTAATCATACGGAACATGTTCTGTGCGTATTTCTTTCATAAAAGTAAATACAATAACTGAGTCAAGTTATTCCACGTCATGAATCAAGTTCCGAGTCAAAATTAGTTGTTCCCTCATATCTGGTGAGACTCGTGACGTAACAGTAATTTTACAAATTGCTTTCGCTTACCCCAATATGTTTTCTTAAATATGATTTATGTTAAGATTTTGCAACATTTATTAAGAAGTGATGATAGCCTAGTTAGGAATGAAACGGAGTGACGATGCGAAGGTGTCGAGTTCAAAACCCATGGCTATTTGATTTTTAGCAGTTACATGTCCATTCTTTGTCGATTATCGTTCGTTGTAACGGTGAAAGAGAACATCGCGAGGAACTTGTATGTATACCTATCTAAGAATTTCAAAAATTCATAAAGTGTGGCTTCATTTACCTACATTTGCCCAGCGTGGCGAAATATTTCTCAGTAACGGAGACCAAAGTGGAATCTGTTGGCTGAGGTTCAACTAGACATCAAATCTTTGCCTCATTTTTTGATCCATGATAAGATAGGAGCAGAAAAATCCAATATAATTTGCCAAGCATCGGACCTCAGGTCATACCACGCAAGTGATCTAATTATGTCATCGAAGTAGTAGTAGTTGAAACAGAGCTGTAAAACTAAAGATATTTTGTTGCTTGTGTTAGAAGAATCGTTTCGTTTGATTTGATGTGAGCCGAGATATCTGATACCGCAGCGTCACGTCAGGGGCGACGTCTGATATAAGTATGGAGATAGGAAAAACCAATTGCTATTCTGATGCTTCTAATATGGATGGTGATGCTTTTAGTTGATGAGATCAGAATTATGAAAAGTCAAAGGTCAAGGTTTAAAGGTCTGAATTATTTGCAAGACTAACTAAATAATCGTACCAGTACCTACTGTAAACTGTATTATACGAACCCATCGCTAGGTTTCATTACCTTTAGTGTTGACGAGGTTAATGGTTAAGAACACCCTGCTTAACTTTTTTGAAATTTGCCAAAACGTTTGTTGACGTATTTAAGCGTCAAACGTAATTAAATTGAACATTGTAATCTTCAATAAGGACTAATTTTACAATCATCAGGAAATTAAATATGATAAAGTACAACGTAAAGGTATTAAAAAGGACAATAATTGTAAGATACAAAAAGTTATAGATTTTTTCACTTGTATTCAGTGAAGTAATCATTTATGTAGACGCTCCCTCAGATGGGCGGTAGTCATAAGACACTTTCTCCGCGAGATTAAAAAAAGAGTTATAATTTACGTGATAGACAATTTTTATCTAACGATTCGAAACAGCCCTAAAAACTATTCACAATTACTTATATTATTATTCTTATAAGCTCAGTAAATAATTCAAGGGGCATTTGAAAAAGTTTCTTTCATTTTAATGCGAATTTTGAAGTTAGCGAGCTACTTAGAAATGCGCGGGCAGGTTGAGTATGACCCGCTTTAGACAATTACGCTGGCCTAGTGCTGGTTTGCAGGCTTTACATACCTTCAAAATTTAATGTAGAATTCTTAGGTATCTAAATATACTTACCATGTCTTTTACCGTTAAAGCGATAATTGACAATGAATACACCAACTTCCAAATAACCAGAGATGGGTTCTTTAAGTTTCGAACCTGCAAAGTCTTAGTAATCCTTTCCATTCCAAACTATGCTATCACCGCCTAAAATATAAAAATTATTATTGAATTAAAGTAGGCTAAAGCTTACTATGATCCATTAATTTCGTATTTCAAGAAATTCTTTAACTATACAGCCACATTGTAATCGCTTTTCATTTTAATATTTTTTGCTCGTCATTATGTACACATTTAGAATTAATCCTTAATGGTTATGTACTAAATATTTTACTGACGTTAAATTTGAGGCTATAGTTTCGCGTAGACGAGTCAATATGTTGCTGAACTATTATGAAACTGGGAGTAACTGAAGATAATTAAGTCAATAAAGCAACGTTACGCTCCAAATCATTGTAGTTGGCAGAATATTAACACTTGCGCGGCGCTTAGTATTATTTTTTCATAACAAAGCCATATTCATCGTCGTTTGCAGGTAGTTCTACAAAAACAATTTACCGCCATTTTCTTTCCTCATTCAATTTGGTATAGAATCACCTCATCTACCGTAGCTAAAAATTACAGTGTTTAAGAGCTATTTACAATTTGGAATCCAAATATATTTTTAAGCTAATTATTACACAAACACGTTGACAAACTGCATATTCTGTGGCTTTAAAATATCCATACCTTGTGGTAGAATATAATATTTTATATCCGTTCGGATAGCGACCAAAGCACACAAGACGTTACAACCCGCAATAGAATCCCACGTAAGTGTGTCGCATTCCGGGATCAGCCTGAGTATATCCGGCTCTAATAGGCCGGCATAATTGTGTCGACTGCCGAGGGGTAATCATCTCTCGTCATTTATTTTACTGGACATTTACTGGACCCCACTCTAATTACCAGGTGAAGTGGGGTCATTTTCCCGTGCACGTCTAAAAAAGGGCAGTAATTAAACACATTTACGTATAATGCGCGCAAAAAACACGCAAAGAACGCGCGTATCACAGACGCCCAAGGTTATCGCCTACATAGACGCCATTTTTAGTAAAAAAAATTGTTTACATTAACCTATTTTAGCATAAAATTCAGAAGCTTTTACGTGAATTATTTTTTTATAATATCCAAACTAGATTAAAAATTCACTGGTAACAAGTTGCATATTTAAACTGACATTTAGAAGTGAATTTTTAATTTTGAATGGCTCGTGTAAAAGAATGAGGCCAGTGCAATTCTGATGGGCAGAATGTATGCAAATTGATTGAAGAACAGAAAATTGACGTACCTACGAGTTGTAAAAGTATTTTATGTTCTAGCATCTAGGGCTTGTGAAATAATTAGCAAGAACATATATTTAGTAACGAGTATTTTGATATTATAAAGGTTTTAGGCGTTAAAGATTTCCAAAAGTATTTTGTGAGAATAAATATATTGTATAAAACAAACCAGTTAATGAGGACTTTGGCTATAAACAATATTAGCCCTGTATTATATACAGTCCCACTACTGAGCACGGGTCTCCTCTACTACTGAGAGGAATTAGGCATCAGTCCATCACGCTGGCCTAGTACGGGTTGGTAGACTTCACATACTTTCGAAATTATTATCAAGAACTTCTTAGGTATGTAGATTTCCTATGTTTTTTATCACCGTTAAAGCAAGCGTTCATTTACAAAGAATACACATAACTTTAAAAAAGTCAGAAGAGCCCTTGGGTTTTTAACCTACGGAAATTCGTCTCGACAATTCTTTCTACTCCTAACTATTGTCGCTATTTGGGTATAAAATATATTGAATTGAACAAAACAATTATGCTAATTGTTACACTAAGGCCTCGTGTGAACATTGCTTATAAACACGACAGAATGGCGTCAACGAGCTGACAATAGTGTGAGCCGTCTCTCTCCACTCAGCACTGTTTAGCCTTACTATATAATGTTATACAAAATATTTTAACGAACCAAATTTAGTCAACTTAGATTTTTTAGACTGCCTCGGTGGCATAGTTGTATAACGGTATGACTGCAGTGCCGAGGTCTCGGGTTCGATACCCGGGTCAGGTATCGAACCTGATATTGATATTTTTCCGGAGTCTGGAATTTGTGCCCATTAAAAATAATTGCTGTGGGTAGGATATATTTTATATCCGCCGGATAGCGACCACCGTACACAAGGTGGTAAAACCCGCCATAATGGTCCACTTAGTGTGTCGCGTTCCGGTATCAGCTTGTGTATATCCGGTTCCAACCGGCCGGCATAATTGTGTTGACTGTAAAGGGGTAATCATCTGTCGTGAATCGACTTTCTATTGACCCCATTCCACTTACCATCAGGTGCAGTGAGGCTTCTTTGCCATGCCTGTATTAAAAATACAAATACAATTTACAGAACTCTAATTACTACCAAGAATAATAGATGTATGTAATTATTTGTATTCAAATGTAATTACTACGTAAAAATACATCCAAATTGTAACAAAAACTGCCCCATTTTGCCCAAACATATTCGCTCTTTTTACAATATTTAGTGCAAACACATACGTGGATGCGAAACATCGTTCTCGCACGAAACAACAATTACTTACAACAACTGGGGCACAAGTTGTTGAGATTACATAATGCCGAAGCATACCGTTCAGTACACCTAAAGGTCTATCGGGTTATGATAGCGCGAAAGAATTGAAAATGTTACGCGAAGATATTGTGTGAACATATTATTTAACACTGTTCTTTCTGAATGGTTTTTTGGTGTGAACATATAATTTATGTCTTTTTTTACTATATGGTTAAGCAGAATAGAGAATTTCTAAGCAGAAGTGTTAGTGAACTTACATTTCGTTGTATATATCCGTCCCATGATCTGATAGGGGACGAGCTTGCGATATGAAATTCCAATGCCAAGCAACTAAATATCCAACGTAGTGCTTTGTAAATGCACGTTTGGGTACTATTGATTTTGGTTATGATTAGTCATGTCGCTAAACTATATTAAGTGCAATGTAATTAAGCAGAAACAAAGACGAAAACGCCGCAATTTACATAACCAACCGAGATTCCGGTATATTTCAAAGAACCTCATATAAATTAAGGTCCGTTACTGAATTGTAATTCGCTGGTCCAAAAAGGTCGGTGACAGATGGCCGACGTCTGATCATGCACGAAAACAATTGACGACACGAAAGTAATTCGGCTCCAATTTTTCTTCGCATAACTTTGCTTAAATCAGCATTTGAGATTTCTTTATGGAATGAAATTGAAACCTTAGTTAATAAGAATATTGTACACCACTGATTTTTTTTAAATTATGCGTGTATTCTTTGTGAATTATCACTTCCTTTAACGGTGAAGGAAAACACCGCGAGGAAACCTGTATACCTGAGAATTTCTCTGTAGGAATTTAAAATCAATCCGCATTAGGCCAACGTGGTGGACTAAGGCCTGATCCCTCTCAGTAGTAGAGGAGGCCCGTGCTCAGCAGTGGGACAGTATATAACATAGAGATGATATTCTTAAATAATGATGTTTAAAATACGAAGTTTTGAGCATTTTTAGAAAATACTCATGGTTCACAATAACTCTTTTATTTGGTACTAATTAATCTTATGAATTTACTTGATATAAAAATATAAAAATTGGCGTAGTGGAACTATGTGAACGGTTCGCCACCGCTCTGGGGTCCTAGGTTTGAATCCTCGGTTTGACAAACTGATATTGGGTTTTTCTGCTCTCATCATGGAACGGAATACGCATGGTGTAAGTGGGTGCAAAGGTTGCCATCAGTGCCAGATATACCCATCTGCCTACTCCCATGAGGATAATAGCTTGTGTTTTAAATTATGTCAATAATTATAACGAATATTTGCTACAACAAATAAACTATCAAAGTGAGATAATGCTCGCTGATAACCATCTTGATGGTGGCCTTAGGGATAAACTATTTGGATAATACTGCAATGTACAGGGTCTTATCGGCATCGTTAGTGCCCGATCTCCAGATAACCCGTCGAGTAACATAACGTTGTGGTCACAAACATCCCATTGTCAACCCGGAAGAAATGATTTGAAAGTTAGCGTTTCTTGATAACTGATAACTTACGAGTAAAGGTACTAAATCTATTCTAGAAAAGATACGATAGCCTAGTTATGAGGGGAAGGGACTACCGAGACGAATGTCCGCAGGTTCAAATCTCCAGAACACACACCTATAAATTTTCTAAAATTACGTGTATAATTTTTTGTAAATTATCGCTTGCGTTAACGGTCGAGGAAAACATGGTGAGAAAAGCTACATACTTGAGAAGTTCTCTAGTAATTTTGAGGGTATGTGAAGTCTACCAAACCACAGTAGCGAAGTAGACTACTTCCTCTCAGTAGTAAAGGAGGCCCGTGCCCAGCAGTAGGACGATATACAATTCAGGGCTGATATTTTTATACTATGTTAAAAAAAATCTAAATTGTGCAGAATCTGTTCTTACGGTGGATGGGATAGTTTAGATTAAGAAACAATATAATACTTTGGATTAGTGGTAGTACAGACCAATTAGCCTAGTCTCAAATTTGTATAAGGCCTTCGTAAAGATCATCCACAATCGAATTGAAGAGCAGTTAGAACTAGAACAACCCCCAGAACAAGCAGGATTTCGCAAAAGTCTCTCAACAACGGATCACCTTCATACTATCAACCAACTTATCGAAAAACACAATGAATACAATATTCACCTTTACCTGGCCTTTGTCGATTATAGTAAAGCATTTGACAGCATTTCACATACCTCGATATTTACTGCACTTCAAAATCAAAATATTGAACCAACCTATATACAACTAATTCAGAATATTTACAAATACAGTACAGCATCCATAAAATTAAAAACTTTAAGTACAAAATTTAGTATTGAGCGAGGCGTTAAACAGGGAGACCCGCTATCTCCCAAACTATTCACCAGCACCCTCGAAGGTGTCTTCAGGAAGATAGTGGCTAGCTGGGATGGGCGGGGCATTGATGTTGGCGGAACGAGATTAACAAATTTGCGTTTCGCTGATGATATCGTTCTGTTCGCAACTTCAGCTTCTGAGCTATAGAACATGTTGGAAGATCTTTGCGATGCGAGCCTTGAGGTTGGACTTAAAATGAACATGACAAAAACCAATGTTATGACGAACCACCGCAATGAGAAAATCGCTGTGGATGGTGGGGAGGTGCAGTATGTCAGTGAGTACATTTATCTTGGCCAAATTGTCTCATTTGAGGCCAGACAAGACCGCGAAATAGAGCGCCGCACAGACAATGCCTGGCGTAGTTTTTGGTCCATGAAAGAGTTGCTTTAAGGCAAGCTTCCAATTTACATCAAACGGAAGCTCCTGGATACTTGCATTCTTCCCATCATGACTTACGGTGCTCAAACCTGGTCTCTCACCAAATAGCAGAAGTCCAGGCTCAAGGTTTGCCAACGGGCAATGGAGCGCAGTATTCTAGGTATTAAATTAACTGATCGCGTTCGAAACACCGAATTGCGCTCCAAAACTCAAATAGCCGATGTAGCTCAAAAAGCCGCTAAACTTAAGTGATTGGCTACCTTATGGAGCCCTGACACTGCTCTTAGGCGTCGCGGTAGACCAAAGAAGAGATGGCGGGACGAACTGGATTCATTTAAAAATAATTGGTTCACTATAGCGCAGGATCGTGATTCATGGAAGGATCTTGGGGAGGCCTTTGCCCAACATTGGGACATTATAGGCTAATACGATACGATACGGATTAGTGGTAGTGAAGGTGAGATGATTGTCTTTGGATTTTCTAAAAAACAGTTGTTTGACATCATTTTTGAGATTGGACAAGAAAGGATAAGTGATAGACGATAAGCAGTATCAACTCTAGTTTGGTCAAAATGAATGATGGTTTGTTTTTTTTTTTATTATTTTTATCACCTTACGTAAAAAGTCGGAGAATGATGTCTACTTATATTTTACTAACTTTGGTCTGCAGCTCAGCCCGTGTGAAAAAGATTTTACGGAATAAATATTTTCTTGGGATAAAAGCACTTAGGAGTATGCAGTCTCCTATGTCAACAGCCCACATCGATCTACTACTAGTTTTCTATTAGTGAAAATAAATTCAAAATTGATTCAATAGTTCTAGAAATTCTCTACAAATCTTCAAACAAACTTCCTCTGTATAATAGTATAGATTAGATTGCTCGTAATACTGCTTCTAAACTTATCAAGATGGTGTATGGAACTTTTTGTATAACCCTTAAAAAACACAGTATAGCTGTCAAATTTTCATACACGCAAAGACAATTCATACGCGTACGTTTTCATTTTTTCACATCGTGCGTACTTTTTAGGTCAATGTGCTGTTGGCAACATTTTTGACTAATATTTGAATTCTTCCTAAAATTGCTTGAATGCTAAATTAAACAATCAGACTTTTTCTCATGGCATTGCTAATGCTGAAACTTATTTCCTAGATTAATCAACTGTTTTTAATAAGGCTATTATCACATTCGTATATGAATACTGACATGACTGGAAAGAGATCAGGCGCAGGACCAACGGCTTTACGTGCTTTCCGAGGCACGGCACCGCTAATTTGATGACTCCGAGTTGCGACTGAGTAATTTTTAAGATGAAAAAACCCAGTCACAATTATTTTAGCCCGACCCTTGGAACCCAGGACGTTAGCGCGATGTACAATTACAACTACATCACAGACACATGAACACCACACATGATGGTCGGTCTACATTATTTTATTACTTTTTAAAATTAGGAACAATATTGTAGAAGTCATAAATGGTTATAGATTCTGTGAATTTTTTTTTCTACTGGCAACACTCACGTAAAGCTATCGAAATTTCCCGAAGCCGCGCCGTTCGTAATATAATTCAGACTCCATGAATACGATAAAGTTTGTAGTAAGATTTTTATCTTTAAATCTGTTTTCTTTCTTGTGGAGCCATTTTATAAAATGGCGGCACGCGGAGCTCATTACAAGTTTTTTAGCAATATTCATTTTATAAATTATTTCTGATCATCATTTATATCGTGAATTGGTGTAAACGTATTATATTAAAACACCTTTTTTATTGCAGGCAATTCCACTCTATTGCAGTAACTTTTTCCGGTTTCCGGAAAAGTCCCACTTTGTATTTTTCAGAAATAAAAAGCAGCATTAAGGTTTTAATGGCATAGTAATATGACCTGATCATTGCTCTGAGGTCTCGGCTTCGAATCCCGGGTCGGAAAAAGCGATATTGAGTTTTTCTTCTTAATATCAGCCCAACATCTTTAATTTGCCTCGAAAAACAACCAAAAGTCTTCACAAACACATTTATAAAATTGGACGGAAAACGAATACTAAAAATATTTTTTCAGATAAGATATACCATTTTACAGTTATAATTCAGTCATGATAAAAAGGCGGCATAATAGACAAATCCAGATTGATATGGTGTACCGGAAAAAATCCGGAAACTGATAATAATGAAAAAAATCCGGTAACTAGGTTAGAAGTATTATCTTCGTAGAACCGCACGCTATACTTATTAGTGCAGGCATTTAACGTACCAACAAACAATCCGACAGCAGGCAAATTCTACGCCCTAATTAGCTGTAAACAACTCTAGTCTGATCGACTTGACGAAATTCGAACGGTATACCGTATTTGCTGAAACTGAAGGTACATAATTGTGTAACAGTAGTGATTGAAGTGTATACTTAAACAGAATTGTCCAAAAATGTAAGGTAGTCGCGCACTGGCTTTTTCAAAACGTGGGTGCGGGTCCAGGCATTATAAGTGCATGAGAAAAAGATTTAATATACAACATAATACGCTGGATGAGGAGAGCGGAGGACCGAGCAACGTGGCGCGCTCTAGGGGAGTCCTATGTTCAGCAGTGGACAGTTATAGACTGATGAGATATTAGCAACACCAGAGTTTCTTGCCCGTTCTTCTCTGGTGAGAACTCCTTTCCGAACTGGTAGTAGAGTTAATATTGACGGAATCTAAATAATGTATACTATTAACATTTTTCGAATTCAAATATATAATTTCATTTCATTAACCACAGTACACAAGGTGTAAAAACTCGCTATCGTGGTCCACGTAACTGTTTCGAATTCCGGGAACAGCCTGTATATACCCGGTTCCAACAGGCCATCATAATTGTATCGACTGTTGAGAGGTAATCATTTCTCGTCAGTCGACATTTTATTAGACTCACCATCACACCATCAGGGGCAGTGGCTCCACTTTGCCGTGCCAGCATGAATAAAATCTAAAAAAATAGTTTCATACAGAACCCATGTATAGAACGTTGTACTTACTTGGTATGGAATATAGAATTGGATAATATTTCCAATTACTTATCCTTTCTGTTTGATTAAATTTATGGCGGGTTTAAAACAGATTAGTGTTCCTAAACGCTCGTCGAGATTCTTCGCGTGAAAGAAATATTGAGTTTTTCTGCTCAATATCAGTCCAGCAACTCGGAAATGACAATATTCCTCATAATATGTGGTGCTCAGTATTATTGTGCTCGAAAAATTGTAATGTGAATATGATGACTGCCTACCTCTCGAAGGGAAAAGCATGAACCTTTGTTAGATAACTGTCTAAACCAATTATTATTCTATACTCGACAGATAGGAAAAGTTTTTGAGTTTGATTGTATATTTCTAGAGGCTAATATCTATAATTTCTGAACTAATTTGAAAAATTCTTCCACTAATAGGAAGCTACATGACTCTTAACTACTATAGACTATGTATATCCCGTGAAAATATTTATTCTGGAAACCTTTTTCACGTGGGCGAACTCGCAGTAATAAGCTAGTTCCTGATAAATGGAGCATTTAATGATAGAATAAATAAATACTACAAAACCATTCCCGAGGGAAAGACCAGTCCATCACAAAAGTTTGAACATTTAAACAGCGCAAATTAAGCGAAACAACTAAAACTAGATCGCCCCGAACAACGTTCTGTAGTTCCACAAAAACGGCCACAGATCCTGGATTATAATTTAGACTTTGTTTTCATGTATTAAGAGTTGTAATTAGCGTAAGTTGAAAAGATAGTGTTGCCATTAAAGCGGAACGTGAAGGAGCAATTATGCAAGCCGGCATTGTGCCGAGCGTCTGGTTGTTTCTTTTGCCGGTCAACGCTTTCTTTGAGCTTCACTTCGCTTAATATCAGGTGCAGTTGAGCCTTTGCCGAGCTACGATAAAAAATAAAAAAAATTACGAAGTAATATTCAAATTCAAATTATGTTTATTGTGGTACACAAGTAGGATTAAGGTGTTATACAAATGTAAATATATTACAGTACAACTATGACCCGCTATAATAGCATACAACAATTTAACATTCTAGAGATGACAGAATACATTCTATACAATAACATCATCAAGATAAACATTCAAACATACGCAAAAATTTAAATAATTTATTTTATAGTCACTAATGTCTTTCAAATCTCTTATTGGTTGTAGCAATTTGTTATATATGTCAGGAATTAAGTGAAATACACTTTTATGGAATAATGCAGTTTTATAGGGTGTAAATATCATTTTGTTATTGCGTCTGACACAATTGCTAAAATTAAAAAGGTGTGTATAAATTTCGTCATATTAAATTTTAAAGGCCGAAATATCCATGATTATTAATTATTTTTACATTTTTTCTTTCAACTGCGAGAACTAATCACTAACTAGACGTGAATTTAAATTCTTTACTTGCCAATACTTGTTTAGTTACCCAGATTAAAGCCGAAACAAAATGTATGAAAATGGACCTTGAGCTACCACCTTAACATACTGCGTGTCACTGCACTATGGTAACCAAATATTACCAAGAAGGAATTATGGTAACCAAATATTACCAAGGAGGTAATAGACTTCCACTATCAAACTAGCTATGTATAAAGATGGTACTCTACATATAGAGCTCGTGAATCTAGATGGCCTTTAATGGTTACAAATGGGCTATAAACATGAATGCTCTTTGTTTTTCCAGATTATAACCTTTGGGAAAATAACGACTTAGGAGCTTTCGGTTCTAATTTTACCCACGGTAGTCTTCCCCTTAATAAAAGTCCTGCGGAATTTGGATGCAAATTCTGTCATCAAGTCCTGAAGTATTGTATAGGCATTTTTCTATATCAATACATAATGGGACCTATGTTTCAAAACATAGAGAAATACATAGAGACTAGACAGAGATCCGAGCAAAAGCTAAAGTTTAATTATATTTATACTCCACATGACATTATGTCATGTACAGTATATTAAAATCTGTACGTACGCTCCGGTTGTCTTTGGTTATGTAAATTATAAAGGAAACAATAAACACAGTAGTAAACAGGTACGTACCCTGGAAAATGAGATCGTGGCGGGTGGTATTACAATTTTTTGTACACTATCGACTTTTAGTCGTCAGATTTTTTGTCGTTGGAATTCCTTCAATATAGTTAAGATTAGACAAGAGGAGAAAAATATAAAAATAAAGCGTAATTAAAAAAAATATAACAACACCAATTATAAGATTTTTTCGGTTAAAGCGCACTGTTATTGATGTTAATACGTACAAGTTACAAACAAAATTATATCAATTTTTATAACCGGTTACTAATGCTTGGTAAAGCAACATCTTATTATAATGATATAACTTATAATCTTATCAAACATCAATACAGACACACACACAACATCACGCATTTTATCCCCGAAGGGGTATGCAGAGGCGCAACCATGGCACCCACTTTTCGCCAAGTGTGTTCCGTCCCATGATGTGATAGGGGGCGAGCCTATCGCCATATCGGGCACAAATTCCAGACTCCGGGCTGATACTGAGCAGATAAACCCAAATATCACTTTGCCCGACCCGGGATTCGAACCCAGGACCTCAGAGCGCTGCCGTACCGCGCATGCAGTACAACTACGCCACCGAGGCAGTCTGTCATGTCAGTCAAACATCAATAATAACAAGTAAACCATCAAAAAATTTACTAAATCAAAATCAACAAATCGACGACACCATAACCAACCGATTAACTGTCGCACGTGTACGTAGTCCTCAACACCAACCCATTGGAATTTACACCAGTTTTATGGCACTAGCTAATGTTGACGAAATAGTTTATTCTTAAGTGCTTTGCGGTTTATGTGCTGAGTCAGCAAATGATCTTTTATGGACCTATAACTACTGGATTATGTAACATATATATGTAGATATATAATATATTTGACTGCGTCGATCGCGTAGTTGTATTGGGTAGTAGTAACTACGACTTTCGCGCTGAGATCCTAGGTTCGAATCCCGGGTCAGGCGGAAAATATTGTGACTGGGTTTTTCTATCTTAAAAAACTCAGTCTCAGCTCGAAATTAGGAAGTTAGCGGAGTGATATATTCGTGCCGCGAAAAGCATGTTACGCCATTGGTCCTGTTCCTAAACTCTCTCCGGTCATATCGGATTGCTACCTCACCTGACTATGAGAATAAAGGAACAGAAAGTGCACCTGTGTATTACGCACAACACTTGTGCACTATAATATATCCTGCGTACCTGGCTGATCTCAGTTGAGATAGGCCGCCGTGGCCGAAATTCGGCTAGACGCGACTATATCATAAAATCGAGTGATTCTTTTTGAACAAAACATGAGCATATATAATTTTGTTCCAAAAACGTGGTAATATTGTGAATGTAAAATTTTATGAAGATTGCATGTTCAACACGCATATAGTTGGTATTCCAGATTAATTTAAAGGCTATTTTTGTTCTTTGTGAAGGAGTGTCGCGACACTTATAAAGAAAAATGGCTATAAAAAGATAGTTGGTAATATTATGATTTTATCTAAAAAACCAGAGGCCGTAACAAAGATGTCTCTACAATCGTTAACGTTAATAGAAACCAGTAAAAATATATGGAAATTACATAACCTAACGATAAGTCTATCGCTGGTCATATCATTTCCATACATAACGTTAGCTTCAACGATTGTAAAAAGGCATGTCGGGTAGGCCCCAGAACTGATATCACGTCTTATCACAAACGAACCCAGGCTCTCTCATCCCTACCACCCACCTACCCTCCACCACAATACCTTCACCATACAAATAATCTACACCAATCCATAATTTATCCAACGACCCGTACTAGGCCGCAGTGGACGTAGAGGAGA
Source organism: Manduca sexta (assembly GCF_014839805.1). NCBI lineage: Eukaryota > Metazoa > Arthropoda > Insecta > Lepidoptera > Sphingidae > Manduca > Manduca sexta. The sequence goes on along the minus strand of NC_051132.1, from coordinate 3,126,143 downwards.
AGCACAAATAGCGAAAATCGGTGCATAGAACTTGTAAGCCGATTATCCGATGATATACGGGCCAGATTGGCTCGTTTGCACAATTGACTCGCAACATGTTGCACAAAATCGGTGTATTTTAGTCGCTCGATAGTCCTAGAGGGTATTAGTTTAAATAGAAACCAGTAGGTCTGGATTAGAAAATAATGCGTAACATTGCAATGTGTTACTTACTCTAATAAATAAAATAGATACACTAAAATGCCTCTGGATCCTTAAAGGGCTAGGCAGACTCTTGTATTAATTCAGTGAGAGTCATTCAAAATCAAACGGAAAAATATAATAATAATAATAATATCAGCCCTGTACTATATACTTGCCCACTGCTGAGCACGGGCTTCCTCTACTACTGAGAGGGATTAGGCCTTAGTACACCACCCTGGCCTAGTGCGGATTGGTAAACTTCACACATCTTCGAAATTCCTGTAGAGAACTTCTCAGATGTGCAGGTTTCCTCACGATGTTTTCCTTCACCGTTAAAGCGAACGATAAATTCACAAAGAATACACACATGATTTTTGTGAACAATTGCTTCATCTGTGCCAAAGCGATTCAGGATCCAAGTAATTCGCGTACAAGCCGACAACCGCGGGTTTGTGTTGTACATACGTAATGAGAGTACAAAAAAAAGTATTATGAACCTTATAAACACACGTACTGATGACGTTGCAATAGACATTGCTTAACATTGAATTTCTTAACATTTTCGCTTATAACTGTTTTATTTATAGTTCTACGACAAAAAGTTATTGGACCAAAGTTGTAGAGAATTTAATTTGCAACAAAAAATGTTTATAATTTTTTTGTCAGATAAATAGTTTAAGAGATACATCGTAAAAACCATTTCAACCCCTATTTTCAAGATGGCGGCCGTGGGACAAGGGTGGCGACCCCACAAACTTGGTTTTAGCTTTACACTGACCCCCCCTACACTTCAAAAAAATAAAATAGCGTTCTCTAAAAACGCAAGGTAAGGCCTAAAAAATGTAACATTTCAATGGACTAAAAATGAAACAGACACGAAAATATCTACCCAGAACGCCTCGAGCATAGAAAAGACTAGTAAACATAATATATATTTATTTATTTCTCAAATGATTTCATAATGACAATATAGCGCAACCTTTTTCAGTCTGAGCCCCTTATGTTGCCTGTACAAGACGTTATGTAAACATCACTAATCTGATAAACTGTGTCCAATGTGAACTGACTATCGCTCGCAAATTGCGTGTTTACCGACGATTGTTGACAACAGCATCCCTGGGATTATCTGAGGGTTACAGTATAGGGATCTCGTTACTCCGCTTTGTCTGTTTTTTGAAATCAGCAATGTACAGAACACACACACAATATCACGCATTTATTCCCGAAGTGGTATGCCGAGGCGCAACCAGGGCATTCACTTTTCGCCAAGTGTGTTCTGTTCCATGATGTGATAGGGCAAGCCTATTGCCATATCGGGCAATGTACGGGTATATGTTTATATTTGATTTTATATATATCACAATCAGCCATAACTGTATCCTAAAAATTTCAAAACTACAAAACGATTCTACATATTAATTTCAATCGAAATATTTTTTACAATTTAACTTGCAATGTTTGTATGTATGTATCAAATTTTGAACCTGGATTTTAATAACAATTTCTTTTTTTATTGCCATAGTATGCAAATGAGCAAGCGTTCCGCCTGGTGGTAAGCAACATCCACCGCACATGGATTAAAGCAATGCCAGAGGCACAGCCAAGCCGTTGTCTATAAGTTAATAATAAAAAAAAAATTATAAGAATAAATTTCATTTAAATGCAAAAAGAAAGAAAATGAAACATGAATTAAACTTCGTTTGTACTCGAGATAAAATCTTGTCGCAAGATTCACTTGTATATAGATAAAACAACAATTATATAACTTGATCTTGACTAGCCTAAAAATGTAGACATAAAGAACCCAAAACGATTACCAGAAAGGACAAAAAAGGACAATAATTTACTGTAACACAACCCTTTCAGCCACATGATAGCAAATTGCACAATTTCAACGAAATACGAAATCCTTATTCAATCCTTTGAAAAAAGGGTGAAAAGATTCAAATCCCTATTTTACCCTCTAATTTGGATCTAAATAAAAGAAGTGGACCGCAATAAATTCGCTTTACATTTGAAACGGATATCTACATGTAAATTATGGTGTTGTACGGCAATCGCCTTTTTATCTGAGATTTCACACCCTTACCTACATAATATCAGCCCTGTATTATATACTGTTCCACTGTTGGGCACGGGCTTCCTCTACTACTGAGAGGGATTAGGCGTTAGTCCACCACGCTGGCGCAGTGCGGATTGGTAGACTTCACACGCCCTCGAAAAATCTTATAGAGAATTTCTCAGGTATTCAGGCTTCCTCACTATGTTTTCCTTCACCATTAAAGCAAGCGATAATTCACAAAGAATACAGTCATATTTTTTTTTAGAAAAGTCAGAATTGTGTGCCTTTAGGATTTGAACCTGCGGACATTCGTCTCGACAATCCGCACCACAACCAACAGGCTATCGCCCTTACTTATACTTACCCTTATTACCTTATTTAATGAATTGTTAGGATCTTCGCTGTCTGGATTATTGACAAGAAACTTGAAGTTTTGTACCCGGATCATTCTAGTTACTCGTAATTAGCCGCTATACAATTTCATTATGTTCAAATATCAAAAGCGTTGTTAACGTGTCGCGTCGTATGCGGAACATAGTAAAATTGATAGCGGTTAGTTTTGAGCGACTGGTAGAATACGTGCACAAACTTCAGGTCGCTTATCAATAGCGCTGCCGGCGAAGGATCTTCAGTGATCTATCTTTGTTATACTAGCTTTTACTCGTGTCTCCACTTGCTTCAAAGCAGCTACGGATACAATTTTCAATATCAAGCCAATTCCTGAATTTGCGTGTTCAAATAATATCTTTATAGATAAGTGTAGCTATATAATTATAGATACTGTTTATAAAATCGAATTAAATATAATCTCCAAAGCCCTTAAGCCGTTTTTCTGTTTCAGTAATAGTTATCACCGACAAATTGTGTTCCGGTATTAGCGGATATTTAATATGTGGACATAATTCTAATAATCATTATAGCAAAACTCTTTCGTCGTTCATCATCGTCGTCGATATTTGATTACACTACCCTCAGCTTAAGCTCTAAATTAGTCTGTTTGCCGTACTATTTAAAAAAAAATCATATTAATCGATAACGTTTTACTATATCGATAAAAATAATGCCGTTTATAAATCTGTCTAACGTTTGATGGCTTATTGGAAGGAGAGCGTGAAGTTCTAAATTGCTAGACGTATTCGTACAATATTTGATATAAGGTTGCCTTGAAGAACGAATGGCCAACGTTGTTCTTTTTTTGTACCAGCGCGGCATAGTGACGCCACTGCACCTAATGGTAAGTGAAGTTCCAATAGAATGTTGATTGACGAGACCAGTTACACAATTATGCCGGCCTGTTGGAACCGGATATACACAGACTGATCCCGGAACGCGACGTGCTTACGTGGGTTACTATGGTGGGTTTTTAAAACATGTTTATGGTGGTCGCTATCCGGGCGGATATAAAGTATATCCTACCACCAGCAAGCAGCAGCGTCTAGTCAGTCGTGTACTTGGTCTAGGGGAGACGTATGTGGACTATGGAACAAGGGGTATTTGGTTCGAATCCCAGATCAAAATAAATGAGTTCGTATAACATAATTTCTATTGGATATCCCAGAGATGAGCTGTTTGTACAAACTAAGCTCCCATGTAGATACTATAGTATTGGGGTTTCGTATCTTAGAAGGGACCCTTATCTTAATCACTTTGTTGCACGTCTGTCCGTCTGTCTATCAAGACCCTTTTTCTCAGGCACATGATGAGGTATCAAGTTGAAATTTATATCAAAAACTCAAGCCTGCCGTCTCTCTTAGCAATGAAAAAAAATATTTTGTAAGTGAACGCGATCAAATGATATAGTCATTTATATTGCATATTTTCGCATACTTTCTGATTCAAACTTATAGCGACCTGTTGACATTAGCAATTAGATTTCATAATAATTAAAACAAACCATAAATCATAAAAAAACTCATAAAATCGTAAACTTGAATCACCCTGTATAATAAGATTATATTAGATACAATCTTGTTACATCTGAATGCAAAACGGATGCAGTTTCAACCACAATTGTTTATACAATCCGCAGGTATTTCCGCCTTGTGTAAACTAAGTTTTCTGCGGTTTCTGTTGCTGTTCTAGTATTTACAAAAGGAACTCTGTATCTTGCATACATTTCGTACTGTTTTTTATACGTGCAGGGTATAACAACAATAACAAAAAAAAAAACAATAAAAAAAAAAAAATAAAAAGGTATAATGACCCCACTGCACCTGATGGTAAGTGGAGAAGGATCCAATAGTATGTCCAATCCAATAGACTGACGAAAGATGATTAACCTTGGCATTCGACATAGTTGTGCCGGCCTCTTGGAACCGGATATACACAGGTAAATCCTCGAACGCGACAGACTTACGTGGGCCACTACAGCAGGTAACATCTATCTGTTGACTATTCATGTCAAACATTTTTCGATTTCACAATCAAAACAAATGGGGAACTTCCCGTGAAACAAGGAATGTCTTACAATTCGCACATATTCGTTTTTTTCTTAAATATGTACCTATTAATTTCTTGCAAATAAAATTCTCCGGATAGAATTGAAGATTCAGATTTTGATCCTTTATTGATAACAACCGCAAATAAATCACTGTACGGGGCCTTAAAAGAATACACATGTATTTTACACACTATTACAAACTTTATGCTGACAAATAATGTGCATTAAAATATTGATTCATACATTAAATTTGAATGAATGTATAGATGATTTATTTATGTATGCCTTTAATATTCAATGATGTGTAAAATTGTAAGCTATCTTGCATGATGCATTTACAGTTAATCTGGTTGTTTATTTGTTAAAACATTAGTTTCCATAAATATCAAAAAAATTATAAAAACGTATTCAACGGCGTAAGCGGCGATAGCCTGGTTGGAAGTGGAACGAACTACCGAGGCTAATGTCCGCAAGTTCAAAATCTAAGGGTACACATCTCCGACTTTTCTAAAATTATATGTGTATTCTTTGTGAATTATCGCTTGCTTTAACGGTGAAGGAAAACATAATGGGAAACCTACATACCTGAGAAGTTCTCCATAGGAATTTTAAGGGTGTGTGAAGTTTGCCAATCCGCACTAGACCAGCCTGGTGGACTAAGGCCTAAGCCCTCTCAATAGTAGATGAGGCCCATACCCAACAGTGGGATAGTATATAATACAAGACTGATATTATTTATTTTTATATGTATTTTAGTAATTAATACTAGACAAATTGTACTATGCATTTTAAAACTTACAAGGCTTAATTAAAATCATCATGTCCAGGGCAAGTTTGCTAGATGGAGTCATCCCCAACAAGTAAGCGAGCCTTTTTGCTTCAGAACGTAACCGGCTGATAAAAGGCGACCATTAGACCAGGTGATAACGCAAATTGCTAAACTGATCAAAAAAGGTCTACATTTCCCTAAACGACTGATCTACTAAAGAACCAATGAGCATAAAAATAAATGAGATCTAAAATGGAAACAATGTAGGAGTTGAGAGCGCCTTTATCCTGGTAAAGTATAATCAACATCACATCAGAAATATTAAAAAGAAAAGAAATATGGTTTGTATATGATACATACAAGTAGACGAGCAAAAATATCGTAATATAATGGAAAAGTTAATGTAGTGTTAAGTTAATGCATGCCGGTGGCTTCTAATGAGTCGATCTGGAAATCTTGGAGGCCCATGTTTAGCAATGGACATCCAGCGGCTGATGATAATGATGAATGTAAGCACCAATAGGTGTGTAGACATGTGTCAGGTGTGGCTATCCAACTGCAAAACGGTAGCGTAGTGGAATGACACGTAGTACATTGTAATTATAACTCCTGTATAGTGTTGCTATTTATGTGCGTTCGTATTGCTTACCAACAGGCGAGTGAGATACTCCTCTTGTCATTCAACAGCAAGAAAAATCAATGACAACTGCCCAAAATCCGAAATAAGATCTAGAATTTCACTCAATCGAAATGATCACCAAAGAACTAAGTTTCTCTAAATTTTATTTTGCAATAATCTACTTTATTTGAGTTAAAGATTTTTATCGAAGGATCGCTTGAGACGGCCGGTATCAACGAAGTTACCTCAAGGTTAAGAGCGTAATACCTTTACCTCAATGCTTTGATGGCATGAGTATGAGGATCAATGTATCCGGTAGACCTTAACAGTACAATACGAAAATTCACTAAAGCATTATGTACTTTATCGGCGACATAGTAGAATAAAGTATTATCTACTTTATGTAATGATTTCTTATGTTTACGCGAATCTTAGACATTAAAATTAAAACTGTTTTAAAATCCGATTTAATTAAATGTAGAACTGGATCTCAGGCTTGTGCAAGCTTCCAACCATATTCCTTATTGCAATTAGTTTTTTAATTTTCAATAGCCTCGCCGATCATCCTAGACAGGATTCGGTGTTCTTTGGCAAGAACTAAAATATTAAATCCAACGATAAAATCCGAAAATAGTTTTAATTTAATACTTTTTATGTATTAAATTAAAACCAGAAAAGTAGAGTGGCCATGGACTGACAGATTATTTCTCATCAGTTGAAACAATGCCAGCCTTGTCGAAATATCATCTTCACCCTGGTTGCCCTCATTTCGACTAGTTTTTAAGTCCAAGTATATAAGGATCTTCAGAAATCCATGACTATAAAAATTATATTTGTAATTATTATCATTGACCAGTGTTTAATAGATTGGTTAGCGATATAGATTCGCTAGAAGTTACTTTTTACGTTCTTTCCGATCTTGGTCTTCCGAACTGCTTACTAGCGATATTGAAAAGCGCTGTGATTAATAAGAAGCCCAAGGATGACCTATAACAGCGAAATCCTGTATGCCGTATGTAAATGAGATTACTTTTGAATATTAAAAGTAAAGTTTGTCATGTTTTGAACCCACGGCACAGATATTTGACTTTTCGAAGTTATATGTATATTCTTCATCAATTATCGCTCGTTATCTGTGAAGGAAAACTTGGAGAAAAGTAGAAAGATAAAATTTTGAAGGTATTTCGAGCATTTGCCAATCCCGCGAAATTTATCAAATCAAATTTACATTCCCGGACCCGTAAATCGTTTATTCCTAAAAACTATTTGTTCATATAAATATACCTCGTTTAGTACAACAGTAATATAGAGATCAGTTATTTCTTAAATCAATTGTTTTAAAGAAAAATACATATATGAGTACAACCAGTGATATGCAGAATATTTTAGTATGAACAGAAAGCGAAACAAATTGGAATTTTATATTGTGAACTAGTGCAAATATATTTAAAATAGACACTTTAGTCTTTATAAATAATATTTACACACAGTAACTTTAATACATTTTTCACATATCACGCCAAAGAATGACGAACACTAAACTTTATGCAAATGAAACTTCTAAAACTGAATATTCATAAAACGGAAGCAACGTTATGAACAAAGTGAAAACTTTTAGGTTGTGACGTCCTTATGATGTTTAAATATTTATGATGGATATATAAAATATGAGGTCTATTTGCACGTTTGACTTCTTATAATTGTATGGAAGTCGCTGTTCGATTCCTATTCGTGATATTACTAAATTGTTAGAGATAACTTACCGTAATTAATTTATATTGATGAATGTTATGAATAATTGTTGATGTTGATTTAACAAAATGTACTCATATTATTCATGTCTATGAAATTGTTATTAGTAATTTAGTTATCATTGTTATTAATTATTTACTTGTCATTGTAATAGTATGCAATCTTTATAAAATGCTCGCCTGTATAGAATTATTATGTTAAGTAGGTTTCTCAGTGAGTGATTAATTTATAATCTTATGAGAAATAAATGATTCTTAAACCTTAAACATAAATGTAAATCATTTATGATCAGATCCAAACCCTCTCATGGCTATTTTTAAAATTGAAATCCAAAAACCACTAATTCACAATCAAGTTGTAACTTTTTACCGCCTAACTTATTAACAGTTCTTGTTTTAAAGTTAAAACAATCTGAAAATCAAAATAGAATGAAACTTTAATTGAAGTTTAAATTAGAGATAAAATAGAAAAAAAAATTGGTCTACGTGTTTCTGTTTTAGACACCAATTTTTTTTTATTACGCATATCACAATACAAAAATAATCGCTTGAAGTAAGTAAATAATTTTACTGTACCAAATAGTTTTTATATCAAAAATCCTAGACAAATCCCGCCAAAATTCAAAAAAAGAACTCACCTATTTAAACTTTTTAGAAAATAAACCTTATAATCACTTCACTTCACGTCACTTCACACACAATTGCAATAAGTTCGTACGAACCTCCCTTAGACCGAAGTTAGGCACACGAGCGCACCCCAACGTCTCTCAAAAGCTACTGGCTTTGGTTTACTGTGGAAACGCGCGTTTTCCCTCATGTGCCGAAGAGGCAGAGGGAACGTGAAGTTTTATATGTAGTCAGTAGCCTATTATAGTGATAGAGAACTTGTTAATGATCAAATTATACCCAATTTTTCATTCTTGGAGATGTTTATTGACTTTTAGTTTTCATTTAATATTGATCATTACTTAATATTAAACATAGTAGCATAAAAAGATAATTTATTTGTTCTGAAAACATATTATATATGTTTAAGCTTGTGTACCTGTGGGAGTAAACAGTCCTCTATAGTTCGCCGAGGTTTTTTTTAATTGACAGAGGGGTAAGCCTTTCGCGATATGAAACACGTTTTTATATCGGACTAGTTTGTTTTTTGTCGACAAGTTGTATTTTTCTTCATTTGGAATAGAATGTGAAACCACTTTTTAATAATCTTAGGTGTCGCGCACACTGTTAACTCGTCAGAAAGAACTGACGTTACATTTTTTGAGAAGATTTTCATAGTCTTTTATGTAAAAAATATTGGACGATATTTTTTTTTTCATAAAAATAATAAGAAAAATTAATCTAAATTGTAATACTTAAGGTATTTCGGTTTGACTAACTGCTTCTTCACATTGGATTTTAAAGACGTTTACCGTGGTAAAGTCCAAAATAAGTCCCCATTAATATTTAAATATCTAAAACCAGTAAAGACCCTTGGACTGAAAATTGACGCCAAAAGCACCGCTGGGAAACGCGACCTCAAGGTCGGATCCTCTTAATGGTAAATAAAACGGGTACAAAAATGTATTAAACATGTATTCTTGACCCCTGACGCTTAGGGTTTTTCGTTTCGAAAACTAATATTAACGCGGACAACGCCACTGGAGGGCAACAATATATCATTGTTTTTATTTTTCTTCAAGTACGAAAAGTTTGTTTATTTATTTTGCACTAGCTGACTCGACAGACGTTGTCCCGTCTTAACTATGAATTTGTAGCGCGCATTCTGTCAATCGCTGACAATTATTTCAAACAATTGACAGTTATGTAAAATTAATATTTTCGTTAAGTTTTCTTAAATTTTCTAATTTTCCGCGCAATTTTTGAATGTTTTCTTTCATAAGAACCTTCTAACAAAAATAAACACAACAAAAAAAAATTGGTGAAATCGGTCCAGCCGTTCACGTATGATGGTGTGACCAAGGGAAATAGGCATTATTTATATTATATATATAGATTTCTTACAAAGTATATATAAGGTGAACTTAATGTACCAATCATTTTCTATCAGACAACCTAAGGTGGTGCAGAGGCAAAAACAGTAATTGAATAAAAAATATTTCAAATATACAGGGGATTTGACGTGTATTCTATAAACACGAACGTCCATAGAAACTATTTGTTCAAAATCTAGAGTTAGAACTAAAATTCGCTGTAGTGCTAGAACATCAATTCTCGTTTAACCAAACTTTAAACATGCAGTGGTATAGCACTTTTAATAGAGTTTAATTAAAATGGCAACCAATACCGGATTGCAGTACACTTCAGGTGAACACCACTGTGTTCGGAACGCCAGATCTAGTACGTAGTACATAATATATCGATGACAGGGGACACTTAACATAGTAATACGTCCATAAATACCGTTATATGTATAGACGGTTGAGACTAATTGCCTTAAGCGACATTTCTTTGCAACACTAATTTTATGGATATTTGAAATTAGTACTTTTACTGTTTTTTTAACTTATAAAATTGTTTGAAAAAGAATTTTGCTTAAATCAATTAGTCTATCAACCCTTGATATGAATATGCTTAAAAGTAATAGAATATATGTATTATATATCATCACCATCCATTGCTAGACATAGGCCTCACCAAGTTACGCCACAGAGCCCGGTCTACTGCTTTATGCATCCAGTTGTTGTTGGCCCTCTTTTGTAATTCGTCCAGCCATCTGGCCAGAGAGCATCCAAACTAAGTTTGCCAAGACGCGGTCTCCACTCCAGTACACGCTTACTCCAGCGGTTATGTTCTGCGACATATGTAGCCAGCACATTGCCACTTCAACCTATTAACTTTCAGAGCTATGTCGGTGACCTCGATTCTTAATATCATACATAAACATAACACAGAAGTTACATTAGAGCTGATAAATACAACACATACCAAATAATAAACTCATTTTGATGCCAATCGATCATGTTGTTTATAAGGATCAAATGCTCTATGATATCGAGCTTTGAAATGAAGGTACACCTCTGACTATCCCAGCACATGGTGAACCCGGACTCCCCTAGTTGCAACCAAGGCAACCACTTTTTGCAATGATGTGATAGAAGACGAGTCTATTGCCATATCATTATGAGCAGAAAAACCCAATATCACTTTGCCCAGGATACAAACCCGAGACCTCAGATTGGTATCGTATCACTGATACCAAGTCTCAATAAACCACTTATGATTCCTCATTTTGAATATCGTGAATTATTCAAAATATTCAGAATTAACATCGGTTTTGCATTTAGCAGTATTACAATAGAACCACTTAACGTACTAAATGTTTCACTTAAATTAACCTAGAACAAAATATTAATACCTATCATAAGAGAGCTAAGACCTTAAAATTAGTCGCTTGCTACGTCGCGGCAATATTTCATCCTAATTACATTGTAATTTATTGTTTTCGTCTAATTAATCACGAAAATTACAGACGTAATTCCAAGCCTGGGTTTAGATAGAATTATTTGCCATTTATTTGAGGTTAAATTTAGTTGGAATTCATTGGAGACTCGTGTAGCGTTGGAATCGTGATATGAGACTGATATCGTTTTTTGACATGGAGGTAACCTCATTTCATTTCGTTTTTTGTCTACCTCTGTGGGGAAATGAGGACAAATTGTAGTAATTTAGTTTCCAAGTAAAATAATACTAGCCCTGGACTGCCCTTATCATCAGGTACAGTAGGATCATTTTGCTGTGCAGGTTAAAACACGATGCTATATCTGTTTAATAGATATGATGGTAAAGCGATACTGTCTAGTTTGTTGTTAAAAGGACCACGGGGATAATGCCATTTTCTCACAAAAGCCCGCGTGAAGTGGTATTTGCTTTTGTATTCCGCTAGATTAATGGAATCACAGAAGCTCCAATAAATACCTTGATCTTCCAATACGCGATGTCTCTTCATATCTTACCAATTACAATGCCTCTGATAATGGTGGTCATGGGTGATGGTATTCGATAGAATATTCCCGAGACACAAAGTTTGCCATTCTTCTGTTATAAAAAGAGTTAGTTCTAGAGATGATACCCTACAAACAATTCCAAGTTCTGTATGGTGTTGCTACTGTTTATGGACGGTCATATTCCTTACCATCAGGCGAACGCTATGCCTGTCTCATCATTCAACTGTATTAAAAAACAAAATTACATACTTTATATTATATCATCACCCACACACACATCACATCATCGGGTAGTCATCACTTAAGTAGCTAGTGAAAGGCTGGTAGGTTAGCTAGGTTAAGCTCATGTCCTCGCCGGTGAGGATCGCGACGCGTTATCCTTCTATTTCCCCCTACTTGCCAGCCCGAGCTGGTTACTTCGGTTTGTACCCATTATTATAAATTTATCCCTAATTTAAAATGTCCATAGTTATACAAGTAATTTTAATAATTGTTTAGAAATAATAATAATTATTCTTATGCTTTGTTTTGACGTATCATAAGTGCAACTTTGTTCGCCTACGTAATAAATAAAGTATTTTATTTTATTTTTATTTTTATAGATTCGCTTACGTCGCGACTCTGTGTTATATAGAGCGAAGACGCAGTAATTGCTAAGGTACTTTTCTTCTATTCAGTTATATATTTCGAGGCTTCCACGACAACGAACTCCATGAAGAAGAATCTAATATATTAATATAATGTGTCACTCGTTAAAGATTTTATTCTGTCTCCACAGTAAGTGGATATTGATTTAAAATCTGTATAAATGCGGTTCCAAGCACGATTTTTTTATGAGTTTTTGTCTGTTTCACGATATCTGATTAAATGGTAATTATCCAATATATGGAGATCAAATACAAAAGTCAAGTCCCTAAATTAATGGTAAATTAAGATCATCAAACGTCTGATATTACTAACCTATACCTAAGAACCATCTGGAGACTTGATTGCATTAGTTTACAAATTAAAAAACGCATAAAAATCAATTTATTCGTTGGAAGCTACGATGGCATAGACAGACATACAGATACTGATACACACCTTAAAATAGAACATCAGTCTTTTTCCTTCGGGGGTTAACAAAAGAGTACGTACGATTTACGAGTAAGACTATGTGCATTAACTCATTTCGTTAGCTGTCGGATAACATTTAATCAAAGATTATAAAAGACACCCTAATCAATTAATTCTCTCATGTCTACCCTATAAATCTAGTCACATGGATATCAGAAGAATTGCTGTGACTGAATTTCGGTCCTACGTTGCTAGCAGCCCAAAACAAATATTTGAGCGTAACACATTGTTCTCTGTACGAGGTTTCCACATGACTCGGATCAGCAACATATATTTTTAATTCACGTTTTTGTTAGTCCGGGGATAGAACCCATATCCCCACGGTAATTAAATCTGAACCTCTCTGACTTCATCTCTGTTTAGATTATACTTTAATCATGTTTATGTTTATATAGAATTTTTTGTACGATATTTATGTCGCCATTTTGATATTCAAATAAATATATATTAGACAGATCGTGTTGCTGAGGGAGATCCTTGCGCTGCAATTTTACATCAATAACACGTTCCAAAGAAGTGATAGGTTCATGATGAATAAAAATAACTTTAACAAATATTATTTAAGATACTTTGACTGACCAATGCACGTTGCACTTATGCCAAAAATTGCTTACAAAGACGTCCTTGCTTCGATGACACGAGAAGAAAGGCATCTCGCGTCTCAAGATAATATGTTTAGAAAGTCACTTACCTTTCAGTAAGCGTCCAACCCTTCACCATCCTATAATGGCAAAAGAAAATAAAATGATTTCCCGAGGGATTGATATCGTTTTGTCACTGAAATGAAATGTTTCTGGACATTAAAGTATCTGTCTGGATAGGTACTAAAGTCTATTTCTGACAAACGGTAGTTGCTTTGTTGTGTTCAGGTTTGAAGGACAAAGTAAACAGTTATATAAATGAATTTGTAAATACTATAAATATAATAAAACATTTCATAACATACCTAACAACAACTTACATACTCAACAAAATTCATGTTATAATTATAATTGATAAAAAAAGAACTACTTTTGATTTATATTGGTACCGACAAAACATGTTATAACTAAATATAAAAATAATATTTTTGCACATGTAGGTATTATATACTGCCCTGTGCTGAGCACCTGATTCCTTTATTTCTGAGAGGGTTTAGGTCTTAGGTCACCATGCTGGCCTAGTGCGGGTTGGCAGACTTTACTTACCTTCGAAATTCTTTTTGGTGAATTCTCAAGCAAGGGCGGAACCAGCTTTCGATGTCATATAGTCGCAGTTCACATTCGCGTGTATTGACTACCATACAAAATATTTGTTTCTTATTATATCAATAATAGTCCATAAATAAAATTTCAATAGTCACCTGGACTCAGACCAAGCAGGGTGTAATAATAATAACAGCCCTGTATTATATACTTGCCCACTGCTGAGCACGGGACTCCTCTACTACTGAGAAGGATTAGGCCTTAGTCCACCACGCTGGCCTAGTGCGGATTGGTAGACTTCACACACCTTCGAAATTCCTATAGAGAATTTCTCAGGTATGCAGGTTTCCTCACGATTGTTTTCCTTCACCGATAAAGCTAGCGATAATTCACAAAGAATACACACATATTTTTTTAGAAAAGTCAGAGTTGTGTGCCCTTGGGATTTGAGGTATTGGTACTAATATGCATAAATGTCTGCAAATTATTCTAATGGTAATTAGATGCTACATCTTGATGTAGTATCTTAGTACTTCCCTTGGGAAGTCGATAGGAATCTGGTTTTTTGAACCCTTCGCCACTGGCAGACTGTGTATTAAAATGTGGTGAACAAACTTATTTCTGATGAAGCGCCGTGGAACGCCATGCAGTGTTTTGTAATTTAATAATGGTGATAATATTGGTTAGTATAGGTAAGAAGGGAGGCCCGTGTCCAGCAGTGGAACAGTATATAATACTTATATTATTATTTATCATTATTGTTTATGTTTACTATCAGGCTAGTGGATAGCTTTTGCTGATGGTAGGATATATTTTATATCCGCCCAGATAGCGACCACCGTACACAAGATGTTGACCCACCATAGTGACCCACGTAAGTGCGTTGCGTTGCGGAATCAATCCGTGTATATCCTATTCCAATAGGCCGGCATAATTCTGTCGACAACCGAGGGCTAATCATCTCTCGTTACTCAATATTCTATTGGACCCCACTCCACTTACCATCAGCTGCAGTGAAGTCACTTTGACGTGTACATAGAAAAATCTCGTCTCATCATTCAAGTGTAACAAATATAGAGAATAATTTCCCCAGGGGTTAATTTCGCTTTGTCATTGACAGTAGAATGAATTTCAACGAATTTTCTTGTATGCACGTGGTTGAGTTATTCAGTTTTCAGTTGACGCGAGATATGATGCTTTGTTAATAAGTCTGAGACATGTTTGCTGTTTTGACATTGTGTTTATAAAATAAACCATATCGATGGTTGAAAGGCTAATTGACTTTCTTTACGACTTTAAATTTCATACATATTTAAAATCAGCACGTTTTTCAATTATTTTTTTTAACCCAGTTAATTTTTTTCGAATAAAAATGTCAATAAGCCTATCAACCATCGATATCGACATTTATCTCTGCTAATATTCAGCCAATTTTTTTACATCTGTAGTAGATGTCATGGTCACGGGGGAGACCATGAAGGTGTCTCCCCGTGACCATGAAGGCCGCAAAGTCTTCAAAACGTCGGGAGAAAAGTAAAATATTAAAACCGCGATAAAATTCGTAAAATAATTTAATTTAAACAAATAAACCAAGTTATGAATTGAAAAAATAGAAATGAATGAATTCAAAATTATTCATTTTTATCTCGAATAAGTGCACTGCAATACTTTTATAATGGGAAAGGACATTCACACGAACGAAGCCGCGAGTAATAATAATAAAAATAAATGTTCCTTTCAAATAGGGATATATTTTGTACGCTATCCGTTTCGGCTTTCAGTCTTTATATCACCCCGAAGATATTCTGAAACGCATCGCTCCCGCAAGGCCGATAACGAAATGGATGTCTGTAGAGGTAAAAATACCGTCAAATATTTGTAAAGGGACATTTTGATCCCAGCTTCTACTAATACGTGGCCTGTACTATGAATTAACCGGCTTTAATAATGCTACCACTCGTATTTATTTGAAATAATCTGATTTTTAGCCCGAAAATCCGTTTTCAAGACTTAAAGTCTACAACGCTCTATAAAACAAAGCTTATAATTAGAATTTTAAGATTCATGTTACCCCTCGTATTTTTTTGATATAGTCTGATTATAGCCCGAAAGTCCGTTTTCAAGACTTAAAGACTACAACGCTCTATAAAACATTCCATTTAGAATTGTCAGAATCAAATTAATAGTAAAGATCATCTTACAAATATACAAATTACCTGTTTATTTGCATAGATATACGTCGGTAATGTTTGAAATAGCTAGACAAATATGTATATTATAATAAATTATTCTAGAACAGTGGCCATTAAGCGTGGTTGGCCACTTTGCAATACCGCACGATAGTTCTGCACCTATACAAACATCGACAAAAGCTATCGATCAAATAACAGGTTTGATTATGGAAATTGAAACGGATTTGTAGTCTGTATTGCATTTAGGCATGGGTTATGTTTTGATATTTGGTTCTTGATAGAGATGGGATTGTAGTGTTTGTTTTTGTCGATAACTTATAATACTTCTTACAACTACATAGACTAAAGTGGATCATTTTTTAATTACGAATGGTTATTATGAACATATTAGTAAAAAAATGATGGTTATCTTACAAATAATTTTTCCTTTTCGTAATACTATGGATATATTAAAATTGTTTAGACGCTTATTTCAATGCAATAAGGCGACACACAGTCGCTGTCTAAAGATATGACTTATGGGTACGTTGTCCGCCTGTCACAGAGTAGAAATGAGGAACGGGAAGGAGAAAGTTTTTTTTATCTTAAAGCAATCTAAAAGGTCGTATCAAAAGCTACAAAAAAAAATCTACGACTGCATGTAATTTTTCAGTAAGTAAATTATGCACTGCCACGGCCATTTCTGGTTTAAGAGTATTAGAAATGAATGTCAGTTTTTTTATTTTTAATATTTCGAATACCGCAACAACATAGCAATTCAAACGTAAATATTTATTTACATGAAATTTCAAATTAAACATATTTATCGACATCGCGACTGCCGCATCACTACGACCGGTAGTATTAAATTAATTCGTCAGCACTAGGGGCGGCTCTAAAACCGGGTTTACTGTCCGTTCGTTGGCTTTGATATTTTTCCGCGTCCCACCTATAAGGTAAAATCAATACATTAATACTGCTTGTTGCCTTAGGTCCGGGAATCAGTTGGCGGATGTATCGGTACGAGGCTTTTTGTGTCAAATAATAATGTGCCCTAATGAAGCGATATTAGTTGAAGTTTCATAAACGGTCGTGGATATAAAAACAAAGCTTGAATCTTAGGCAGTACCTCAGCAAAATGGCGCGCTGACTGTTTTTAGAAGCTATCTGTTCGAAATTTAAAATACATATAGAAAAAAAATTAAACATGTTAATACTTCTACAATATGTTATCCCAACTTCAGTTTTTTAATTATTTATAAGTGAATATTGTTTTATAAATATATAATGAAAACACCATTAAAGTTGTTGATTCCGTGCATCTCCTCCTAAACTAAACATCATTTTAATTTGCAAGCAACACTGATCTAATACTTAAAGTTTTAAAACAGTATTTGCCGCAAACTTATTATAAGCTTTGCTAAGTTGCTATTCATAATATATTTTTTATGTTCCTTAGCCAAAACCTTGTACGAGCCACATATTTTAGTTATCTAACGCGTTACCACCCACTATCGCTCCTGCTCAAAATCCAGGTGATTTTATCAGTCCATCTCGTACTAAACATAACGAATGTAAGAATTTCACCGTCTCCGCCTAAGTAAGCTCGGGTAAGCTCATTAATCCGGAGTTTAATTAAATTTACACGGGCCAATGCCCTTAAACAATTATCTTTAGCAGATTACGGTGACAGTATAACGGCAAACAGTCAGACTTTGAGGTTAGGGAGTAAAGTTAAAGGTTTGTTACTTACATTAAGCTATATTGTTAATTCATTGTTATTTAATATTTCACATGTATAGCAGTAAGTATTATAGAAAATGCGCTATAAGGTGGTTTAAAATAATCACTAAAATCCGGAATCTCTACATTCGGATTAACCGTAAAAATGTACCAATCAAATTAATCCTTGTAAACATGTCAAATGAACTTCACTCTGATTGGTCCATTTTCATTGTCGATCAGAAGTAGCCGTTACGATCATTTTGAAATCGGCCAGTACGATCTCATTTAACTATAGTTTAACCCAATCCTATTACATCAAAATTAGATAACCACCAGTTGTGCCCGCGGCTTTGCCCGCGTAGAAATCATTGTGTTACAAAGTTTTTCCCACGTAAATCTTGACCCACGAGATTTTTACAACCACGCGACTTCTTCAACAGTAATCGTTGGGGACGAATTACGTATCAAATATCGGAATCTTGACACCCTCCCCCCCTCTCCATGTGAGACACAATTTTCATATCTTGAATATTGTAAAGTCTATTTCAAAACATTCAAAAAACTGTTATCGTTATATTTCAGTCAATAAAATCGTAATGTACTATTAACCCAAAGCTTTCTCAAGAATTGCACTTATAGTAAAAACCGTACAAAAATCCGTTTAGTAGATTTTGAGAAAGTCGATTACATACAGACAGACAACTTTTGGGGGCTTTGTTTTATAATATTATGTATAAATATAACAAAAATATTTGTAATAATCTCGTAGTGTTGTTTTAATATAAAATTCCTTTCTTCACTTGTGGTAATGCCTTTTTGCATAATATATACACGTCTTGTTCATATTCAAATGCGCCTCATCTTATGAGCGGGCACTAATGTAATGAAACTTGTAAGTTTGTGTGTGAGTTTGTTTTTAGGAGGTACATTCTGGTAAAATAGTAAATTTTCTTATACTGTTCCAAAGTAATATAGGTTATATTTAATTTGGATTGTGCAATTTTATTTCGGGCATTATCAAACGCAGGCGACACCGCAAGAAAAAGCCAGTCTTTAATAAAAACAAAGAATGTAGAAATGGTAATGAGGGTTTAAAAAATAAAAACTTGAAGAGAATAAAGGCAATATTACGTAATTTTATTGTTTGTAGAGTAAAATGACTACATGGCGCCCAATTTATAGTGCAATTCAAAAATAATATTGAACATAACATCGTACCATCAATCGACAGTCGTCATAGTTATGCCGGCCTACCAGTACTGCAAACTGACAAGTAAACACGAAGTGTACATAGAGAATGAACTGAACTTAGACAAGCAATAATTATTTTTACCCTCACAAAATTTACTATTGGATACAGAGACGTAGCTTTTGTCTCCGAATGGCCTTAAATATGAAGCGTAACTTGATGAGCTCTGAATCGGGATGCCCTGGATTCATATCTCAGATCCAGCAACATTTCACATTCTGGAGTTTTTGTACGACTTTCTCGTACTGCACTTCCTAGAAGCTTGTTTTTAGGCACAGGGGCTGTACTAAAATACAATGGCAAACCTCTTTTTAAAGGTCTGTAATGTGGTCATTCTCTTACTATACGGCTTACTTTGCTTATATCTATTATTTTCTATCTATATTCGCTTGATATAGGTATATGTATAGAAAGGAGGGTTTTATCCGTTCCGTATATCTATTAGACGGAAATGTGTGGATAGAAGGTTTAGTCAAGAATAGTGTGAAGACCCAAACCAACGAGGCTATACGAAGAGCATTTTAGCATTAGGTATACAAGTTTCTATTTCATTTATTTTCAATTTACCTAAAAAAGAAACCTTTTACACTAGAATGATCCATTCATTCTGCCGACGAGTTTTAAATTAAAAAAGCTGAATATTCCTAAATTAAATAACACAAACTTATAATTTTTCAATTCCATGTGATCTTGACCCGTCAAAAGCAGATTAAATATAAAAAGCAAGACGTCACCGAAAAATTGTTTATGAGTTTATCTCGTGGAAACTTCGCGAAAACAAAGCTAAACTAAAATTTAAGAGCGAATTTTTCTCTTAGGGAATTGCGTTGCTGGTCTATAAATTCAATGGAGTCACATAAATTTTTATAAATACAAATTTACTTAAGCACAATATTTTCGGAGGTAACGTTTAAATCAAATAAATTGTCTTCGCAAATTCCAACGAACATATTTTTGTTTTATTTGACACGTGTCCTGTTGACCTTAAGGCTCTTTGTGGTTAAGGGTTTGGACCCAGGACAATACGCAAGGTTAAAACACTTATTAAATCATTGCCTATTAAGTATTATAATTCTACACATTTTGATTTAAAATGACAGACTTTCAATAACTTATTTCGTGACAGACACGCTGTATTTTTGCTGCAAAATAGATCACTATTGGTAGTGGCACATCGTTACCTTTTTACTTTAAAGCTACGGGAGATAAAAACTGAGATTAAAGTCATAGTGCAAAAAACACCCTTTTACTGGTCACTTACATGTCAGAGTCCGCCTGGGTAAGGACAACCGCAATTTTTCTTTCTGCCCCTAAGCAGCATTATGTACTGTGTCACTGTTGTGTTCCGGTTTGAAGAACATAGTAGCCAGTATAAGTACTGAACATCATATAATAAAACTTAAAATCTCATGTCTCAGTATGGCGAGCGCAGTAGAATACTAAACAATACTTTGTAATTCAAGGTGTTGGGTTGGTGTTTCTACTGTTTATGGGCGGTCGTATCGTTTTACCATCAGAAGAACGGCAAGCTTATGTAGTCATTCAAAGCCATAAAAAAAAACACGCTCGCTATGCAGTTTTGTACTTCAAATAGTAGTTGAAAATTGCAGAGGTGTCATTGGTTGCATTCGTTGCTAGTCCCAGAGTCCTCTGCTGCAAATCTTGTGTGTTTGTTTTCTATTATAAGTTTGTCTTTAGCAACTGGCTAAGTTGAAGCCTCGTAAAGTTGTTCAAAGTTTACAATTGGTTCTTAAGCTCATGCTTTTCTCTACCAGCAGTTTAGATACTGGAATTTTTATTTAGTTTAGTTTTTATTTAATCTAATTTTGGGTTTCAGACGCAATACAAATTGGTGCCGTGATGTTCGAAATAATCAAGTTGAAATTTCTTTGGAGTATAGACGAGTGGAAAAATATTTATACCGTATTCAGAGAACGTAAAATGAAGTTGTTGTTGGTCAAGTGTGGATCATCCGTAAAGTCAAAGTTACAATATCTACCTACATTTTTCAAATATACAACTTTTTTTAAAAATTTTAGCTGTTGACGGTCCGATCTATGCAGAATGAGCTCACAGTGTCTTGAGATCTGGCAGCCGGACTTTTGGGATCCGATTTAATTAAATGTAGAACAATAATATTTTTTATTCAAATCCAGGTTTACACTTAGACTTGAGTTCTTATATCATGAGCGTGTCAGAAATATTATAAAAAAAAAGAGAAAATTATATGTATAAAATTAAACTCATTTTATTTATTTTAAATAATAAACATTAATTCTTACAAATATATACATATCTCTAAGTTATACAAAACGATCTCAGAATCACCATGTATATATTTTTAAAACCAGTATCAAATAGTCTTTCTAATTATTTATTTATTTATTTATCTATTATTATTTATTATTAATGAAATACTCTTAGTTGTAAATTATATTGTATTTATAAACAGATCCCCCGTTTTATAATTATTATATTATGAATAAATAGATATACTTATCTTTACAGTATGGCCTAATAGATATCGTCTTGCCACTACCGTTGCCTCTTGGCGACTGAGCCCCACTTTGCCGAGATAATGCTTTATATTGTGAAAATCCTCACTACGCTTAAGTCTGATGACAGGTAGTTACTAGTTTTGAAATTGTGATTTGTCAAACTACCCGGACATATTTTGATATTTTGAACAATTTTATTTGAATTTTTATACTAAATGACAAGAACATTCTAACAAGCGCCACTCCGGACACAACCACAAACTATCAATATTGACCATACTCAGTTTGAATGGATTGCAGTTCAATTCAGTTGAACACAATGAATTTTCGGAACGCCAAATCTAGTACGTAGTACACATATATCGATGGTTCAGGACGTAAAACCTTCTAATCCAGACGCAGTTCAAAACAAAAGGGACGATAATTCTTCTTCTGTTTAAAACTTTAGAAATTCGAATTCAAAACTAATTTCAAACAACCATTTCCTGGAGATCATCTTTAGCCTTAAACTCCATCGAATATTGTAACCAAAAGGTTGGCTAGCTGACCCAGATTTGAAAATCATCAAAACACGATCACAATAAATTAGAAAATGATGGAAACATTCCCGTTAACGATGTAAAGTTGGGTCTGCGAGTTGCTCAACCAATTTGGGGAATTAAATTTTTAATTGGACCATTGCTTTGTTTGTTTGAGTCATGCACCAAGTACAGGATCTATATGAGGCGTGCTGTGTTATATGTAATCTTCTAGTATTTTTAGGCAATGCATGAATCTAGTAAAGAAATTTGACTATAAATTATTGGATGAAGTAAATATTCATTTGTCCATTTTTAGAAAGTCACAACTGAATGATTCTTGTGGCAACAACTTCTAAAGGTATTATCAATACGTTTCTGATATTTAAGGTTAGGAATAAGGTTTAAATGCAGCATAGATTTCCTTCAAAAACACATAAATGTTTTATAAAAGTTAACACTTCTATTGAAATTAAACTAATTTTCCGGATTCTATCGCGGTTTTTTGTTTTTTATTTTTCTCCCGACGTTTCGAAGACTTTGCAGCCTTCATGGTCACGGGGGGGACTGAGGTGTTGTTCATCCGCAAAGTCAAAGTTACAATATCTACCTACATTTTACAATTATACAACTTTTTAAAATTTTAGCTGTTGGTGGTCCGATCTACGCAGAATGAGCTCACAGTGTCTTGAAGTCTGGCAGCCGGTCTTTTGGGTTCCGATTTAATTAAATGTAGAACTGGATCCCAGGCTTGTGCAAGCTTCCAACCATCTTCCCTATTGAAATTAGGATGTTTTTTATTTCAATAGCCTCGCGAATCATCCTGGGCAGGAATCGGTGTTCTTTGGCGAGGATTTGTGGCTTGTCTAGTCGCAGATAATGATTGGCGCCTACTTCAGAGTGTTCAGCGACTGCAGACTTCGTCGAGCGTCGGTGTTTCACGTCAGCTATATGTTCTTTTACGCGGGTCCCTATATTTCTTTTTGTTTGCCCGATATAAGAGAGACCACAGTTGCAATCTATTTTGTATACTCCCGGTTCTTGTAGAGGTATATGACACTTGACAGGTGGTAAAAATTGACTAATCTTCTTAGGCGGCTTAAAATAAGTTTTTATGGAAGCACGCTTCAGGATGTAGCCAATCTTGTCGTTTGTAACAACTTTTATCGGATGTAAGTACCTATAAAATAGTCAAAACAGACCCGACTACCAAAGTATTAAAGGCTACTAGCTCTTTAATAAAAGATTACTCCGATAAGTTAAATCTTGACGTAAACTTACTCGTTCCTTCGTGTGCAAAACCGCCTAAACTGTATGGGTTGCCGAAAATACACAAATTAAATGCTCCGCTATGTCCCATTGTGAGTCAGATCGACACACCAACCTACAGATTGGCTCAGCACGTAGCAAAAGTGCTTTCACCACTTAGAGGAAACACTAGAGCGTCTGTGAAGGATTCATACCAATTTGTCAGCGATATTAAAGACCTAAAATTAGCTGACAATGAAACTATGGTCAGTTTTGATGTCCAGTCTCTCTTTACGAGCTTACCAGTACAAGATTGCATCAGAATTGTATCTAAGAAGTTGGCAGAGAATAACATTCCTGTAGAATATGCAGAACTACTCCAACATTGCCTTACATCTGGCTATATGTTGTGGAATAATCAGTTCTATGTACAAGTTGAGGGGGGTAGCGATGGGCTCCCCTGTATCTCCGGTAGTCGCCGATATATTTATGGAGGACTTCGAGGAGACAGCCCTGAGTACAGCCCCGGTCACTCCAAGGTTTTATAAACGGTACGTAGACGATACTTTCACAATTTTACCATCTGATAAAGTAACTGCATTTTTAAATCACCTCAACTCCATCAACAATAAAATACAATTTACTATGGAGTTAGAACACAATAAATCTCTTGCTTTCTTAGATGTTTTAATCATCCGTAATCCTAATCAGACCTTAAGTCATACTGTGTATCGGAAACAGACCCATACTGATAAATATCTGAACGGTGAATCTCATCACCATCCAAAACAGTTAGCTACCGTGGGCAAATCTTTGTTTCAGAGAGCACAAGGAATCTGTGACGAGAAACACCTGGCCGCTGAGCTGCAACATGTCAAGCAAGTACTGCGAGACAACAAGCTCCAAATTCCACGCCGCCGTCACAGAAACCGAGTGAAACCAGCCACAGTTGAACGTGTTCCGGTTGTATTACCATATGTAAGAGGAGTCACCGACAAGATTGGCTACATCCTGAAGCGTGCTTCCATAAAAACTTATTTTAAGCCGCCTAAGAAGATTAGTCAATTTTACCACCTGTCAAGTGTCATATACCTCTACAAGAACCGGGAGTATACAAAATAGATTGCAACTGTGGTCTCTCTTATATCGGGCAAACAAAAAGAAATATAGGGACCCGCGTAAAAGAACATATAGCTGACGTGAAACACCGACGCTCGACGAAGTCTGCAGTCGCTGAACACTCTGAAGGAGGCGCCAATCATTATCTGCGACTAGACAAGCCACAAATCCTCGCCAAAGAACACCGATTCCTGCCCAGGATGATTCGCGAGGCTATTGAAATTAAAAACATCCTAATTTCAATAGGGAAGATGGTTGGAAGCTTGCACAAGCCTGGGATCCAGTTCTACATTTAATTAAATCGGAACCCAAAAGACCGGCTGCCAGACTTCAAGACACTGTGAGCTCATTCTGCGTAGATCGGACCACCAACAGCTAAAATTTTAAAAAGTTGTATAATTGTAAAATGTAGGTAGATATTGTAACTTTGACTTTGCGGATGAACAACACCTCAGTCTCCCCGTGACCATGAAGGCTGCAAAGTCTTCGAAACATCGGGAGAAAAATAAAAAACAAAAAACCGCGATAGAATCCGGAAAATTAGTTTAATTTCAATGTCTAACATTCGCGTAAATATAAGAAATCATTAACACTTCTATGGTAAAAATGAAACAAGCTTCTTGACTGAAACCTTATCCATTGACAAAACTACAGATATTTTACGAATTTAACATGTTGTGACACTCATTCTAACCTACATTAAAAATTACAGTAAATGCAAAATTTACAATGAAGTTATTTAAATATTTATCAGTAAATTGTCCAGTTTTTATATTAACCCGGAATTTGCCACATTGCCGTTCACCGTATGTTTAAGTATTATTTTATATAAGTACTTACTATTATCTGTATTTTATAAGATAATTTAGTTTGTATAGAAAATTAAGTCGCTCTCCCCAAAAAAACAGGACGCTAATCGAATTTTTAGAAGATATCTATTTCAAATTTATAATAAATATAGAACAACAGATTGAAACATCATATTTTTCGAAAAGTTATCTTTACTTTGCTTGTTTCGTTTTTTTTTTTTAATATGGATAATGGTTCATTTTTCATATTGAAAATTCCCCTAAAACTGTTGAATCCGTGAACCTTCTCCTAAAATACGTCATTTTAATTTGCAACTACACTAAATTGCTTGCAACAAAACTATTAAAAAATGTAGTGCTCGCGTGAACTATCGTCGTCTGGACAGTTGGGTACTACTGCCACGGCTATTTCTTCTCCCAAACAACATCTGCAAACAATATTTTGGTCCGTTTAGAACGTTGCTCAATATTTTCTACGATTATGGAACATAATATATTGTAACAGCGATCTATGAGTTCATTATATCAGCCTCTATCTCTTCAACGGGGATAAACTGGGCTAGTATAGGTGTTTATTAACAGGGATTTATGGTTTTTATTTGTATTTCGCAGGTATCCGCGACCTGTCCATTTAATTTGTTTCAAACAATGGACAGCTGGCATGGTTATGAGTATTATAGACAGCGCTATCAACCTGAAGCGAAGAGTAACGAACACGCATCAAAAAAGATTGGTATGTTTCTTTAATTATGTTTAAAAGTTAAAACTCCGAGCTGTTTTACAGTTTGACTGCATATGTGTTCCTTCCAAAACTTGGGGTCCTTCATGCGGAGCGTTAAGAATTAAGCAGGCCGGCTGCCGGCATAACTGTGCCGACCGTCCGGGGATGTTTATCTCTTGGCGGTCGACGGTTTTTTGGGTACCTGTTTACTTGCCATCAGGTGCAGTGAGGCTACTTTAACGTAGCCCTGATAAAAAAAAAAACTCCTGCAATTTCTACCTCAGTAATAATAACATTTATTTCCCTTCTTTAAAACAAAAACTGCGGTTCAAATCACAACGTGACCTTCATTTGACAGCGCAATTATAGGTACAGCTAATGGAAGAAAATTCTAATACAAAAATATTGTCTTTGATTCTATAGACGAGGAAATTAGACAAATTCGATCGATAATTCTTCTCTCTCTTTCTTCCAAGTTATGGATGCCATGGTAGTGGGGTCAGCTTTCCTCGTTTGTCTTCTCCACTTCGCTCTATCCATGATATCGTCTTAGGAAACGTGACATTCTCCCATATCCCTCAGCACTACAACCTTCCACCTCGGCGATTAACAAATGATCTATTACAGTTTGTAATTAGTTCTAAGTACCTCCATATACACCTATTTCCGTAGATAATTATATAGCATTACATAAAAGTATCTAAAGGTGTAAATCGTATGATGCCTTGAAAACAAAACATTTCTTTACTCTCATCTGTCGCGTGAGATTCTTTGTGTCAATCAGTCTTTAGTGCCCGTCGAGTTCATAAAATATGGAGACATGCTGTAATATTTGTCTTTCTACGAGACTATAACAGCGTCTAGTGTTTCTAGACATCTTTTTATTTTTTAATTGATCGTTAGTTTTAGTTTTCAACGTAACAGAATACTTAGCTTGTAATATGACCATAGAACAAATCATACGGAATATCGTTAGAAACAATAGTTTAAGTGGATTTTTCATGATAATGTGGATACTTCCTATATAGCAGTAGCTACCTATCTGAAAATTAAGTAGGTGCCCCCGCACCATTTGTGATCTTCAGGATATCCTCAAGGATGCCAAAGTAACGATACTGCAAGAGGTGAATGAGCCAGTTTTGAACCTTGCTGTGTCAAAAGCCGCGACCTTTTTAGGAGCATACGATGTTAACATCACAGATCATTTACTCTGGGACCATGATTATAATGGAAGGTATAGTATTAATAATCAATTTATAGTTTCCACGAAGCTTACTCGCCATTAGATGAGTTACATGCTCGTCCGATTATGTAATTTTATGAAAAAACTAACACAATATTTTTAGGCAGTGGGTTTTGTATTGTTTATTGACATTAAAACAATGGGAGAGGCGTGACTGCAAATTTTTTATCTTATAGACAGTACCTAACTACCTACATATATAATATTAAAATCTTGCTTCTAGAATATTTTCTACCATGTCGGATGTCATCTTCGTGTCCACGTCGACGCATATGTGTGTCCAGCGCTTCGCTAACAAATCCTCGGTACCAGTCCTTTGTATGCGATCCAGAACTCATGCCAGCATTCAGTCTATGTCTACAATCATGGCTATCATCGTATGTATAAGAATAATCTGTATTTTGTTCACCAATTGAATTACATCCAAGACTAAAAATGTGATCGTGATTCAGTTATGGGCAATTATAATTAACACCACGTCTTCTTATACCTTATCCCACCCCAATATGACACTACCCAAGTCCATACGTTTCAAGCAATTTACTTAAATGATGTCCCTATATGTAATCAATTCAGACACTAGATCACGCAATCCAATTTCAATCTAATGAATTTGTAGCCGATGAACTTCCTCCAAAAATAAACTCGGATAACAAATAGCTTATCCAAGTTTAGCTACGCGTCTGCTTACTTTTTTAAGAAAATTACTTGTGACGAAATATTCCGATTTCAATTTCCCTTCGACTTAGATTAATTAGTTATACACACACATTCAGTCACACCTTTTATCTACAAAGGTGGACAGAGGCGCAACTGGTGCCCTACTTTTCGCCATATACATTCCGTCCCATGATGTGATAGGGAGCGCACCTATCGGCATATTGGGTACAATATTCATACTCCGGACTGATACTGATAGAAAAACCTAATATCTCTTTGCACGACCTTGGTATCGGACCGGAGATGCAAGCACTGCTATGGTACTGTAATGTAGCTTAACCATCAAAGCAGTCAATTAGGTAAACATGATGCAAAGTTGTATAGATTCATTGATTATAACGCCTTTATTTACAGGAAGAGTTCGGCACGATGCGATGCTTGAACATTTCATATTTGGGCGCCCCGCATCCAATTCTAAACTCGTATTTGCTGTTGTGTCCAATGCTCGGCGCAAACATCAAGTTCAAATGCTGTTGCGAGGTACTTCGCTTTATCAATATCTAGTTTGTTTGCATCTAGAAGGCTGGGTACCAGTGAACTTATCATTAGAGTTCTAGGGTTTTTAGACCCTTTACCTTTAATTTGAGTTCATTTAAGTCGGAATCTGTAATTCTTCTAGTCTTGTTATTTTAAAATCATTAAAAACGTGGTAATTTTTTTGTTCTGCTGATATAAGTAGAGCATATTTTTTTTATTATAACATTGCCCGAAATTTTTTATGAGTTAAGAGAAGATATGGTACCGTTAGATCATACAAATTTTTCAAAAAGTTTCAAACTGAAATAAATTAAAATCGCGCGGAGAAACATAACAAATTATTTGTATGAAACAGTAACATCTTTTAAACTTATAGGTAATATTTTGAAAACTACAAAATATTAATGTAATATGACTTCACAATCATGTATATTGGAGCTTGTTAATCTTTCATACCTTTTTAGGACTGTACCGAGGTATCTAGAATGACAATATTTTCCAGAAATGTCCAGTCAGTCCTCTGTTATACAAAGCAAGTGAGGACATAACATCAAAGTCCTCAACGGAATCAAAACAATGCTTATCACGGGAGGATGTTTTGCAGAACAGTCATATAGTTATTGCTGGACCCACAACCACCAAAAAGGACAAGATAGAGGAGTTCAAAATGTCTACTGAGGTAAAGCTATCGAACAGGCCATCATAATTGTGTCGACTAACGAGGGGTAATCATTTGCCGTCACCGTTAAAAAAAATATCCTAGGCAACAGACTGTAGTAGTTCATATATATTTTTTGTTTTCTATTAACGCTAACAATTGTACAAAAGGGGTCTTGGCTATCGCCCCTAAAACAATGGCCAGTATATCTCATTTATTATACTAGATAATGATGATAATTTTATGACCTATTTTGACATGACCTTTGTTAGCCAGACAAGGGCCGGCTTATACAAACACACCGGATTTCGGGAGAGCGCTTTAGGCGCTCGCAACCCCTGAAAATTATGCTACCATGCGGAGGGCAATCTTGAACGGTTAAGGAACCTCGGCTCAGGACAGCCAATAGGAGAGGATGAGACATCAACGATTAGGAATGAGTGTATTACACAATCTGTCCATTACCTTATTCGCTGGTACGCGAGCCAGAAATATTAGAAGAGTTGGGTGGACGAGGAAGGCGTCGAGGACGGAACTGGGGTCTATAGTATAAACTATCGAATTTACATTCAATTTTTTTCGTCTATTAATTCTTCCAGGATATAAGCAAGAACGCGACTTGCGACTGGCGATTCTTCCACACATGTCCTCGCGGTGAGGAGGTGGATGACGAACTCTTCCATCATTGCAACGCGAGGACCTTCACCGCGTTCCAGAACATGCACTACATCGCTGCGGCGCTAATGGCCAATGCGGTAAAGGGGTATAGGTTTTAGGTCTTGGACGCAGATTAGACCTCATCTATCTCGAATCAGCAGGCACTTGGCAAATCGTATACCAGTAATTGTGCTCAAAGCCGAGGCCTCGCTGTATCAAAATTGATAGATTTAAGACATGAAGGTCAATGATGTTTGAAAATTTACGATAACCACTCTTCTAGTTGTTGATAATAAGAATAAGAAAGCATATTGTATGTGTAAATATAGAGCTAGAATACGCTATTGCATTCTAAATCCACAGTAAAGAAAAGCCTATAAATTTGTTTTGTATTTTAGTGGTAAATTGTAATGTTTATTTTTGTGAATCATCTGTTGTAAATGTCAAATCATTGTTATTATAAACTTATTTTGGACTGATCAGAATTGTTTTATAATTTTTGATATTCTATTTCACTTTGGGCAAATTGGAAACAGATCTACAAACCATAAAAGTAGTGTGCTTGAAGTATTTTATTGGTTACATAAGTCAGCAAACTATGTATGTGTCTAAAAGAAAAGTTATCCGTTGACCTCCCATCTGTTACCAACTGAAAGTTGATATAGAAATGATAAATAGATAACCACCACCCCCAAGAACACAATTTCATCTGCAAAATGCCTAGTTGCCTAATTTCGTCATATTAAATTTTAAAGGCCGAAATATCCATGATTATTAATTATTTTTACGTTTTTCTTTCAACTGCGAGAACTAATCACTAACTAGACGTGAATTTAAATTCTTTACTTGCCAATACTTGTTTAGTTACCCAGATTAAAGGTGAAACAAAATGTATGAAAATGGACCTTGAGGTATCGCCTTAAGTGAAAATATAAAAAATTATTACTCACCTCAAAATAAAAAATTTATTCTGTTTTGTTAACAATTTAATTTTTAATAACAATCAATAGTTTTGAAATAATTAATTTATATTTTCACTTACATAACTTAAAACCTTCATATTGCAACTAGACATTTTGCAGATAAAATTTTATTCTTGGGGACCATGGATAATACAATCTTTGCTATGAAAATCAATACAGAAATATTATTCAATCACATAAATAAAACTATGGTTATAGACCTTTTTTTAATATAATTTACAACTACTAACTTAATTAAATCTATCTACAAATCTTAATATTAAATTATTACATTACTATTGCCTTTTAAAGAGTTATTTTGTTGTTGAATCATGCTTTATTGAGGAAGCGTTACTTCTCACCGGACGATATCACCACTTGATGTTTATCCCCAAAGGAGTAAGCAGAGGTGCAATCAGGGCACCTACTTTTCACTTGTATATTCCATCGCATGATGTGCTAGGGATTTAGGCTATAGCCATGTAGAGTACAAATTCCTGACTCTGAGCTGAGACTGAACAGAAAAAACCCAATATCACTTTTGTCTGACCCGGAATTCGAACCCTGAACTTCAGACCAGTGTTACAGCACAGCAATACAACCATGTTACCAATGCAGGCCTATTTTAGCTACCGATCATTAAATATCACTGCTGCCGTCTTACCAACTACCATTATACAAGGTTATTACTTGTAAGAAACAAGACCAGAAATTGATAATATTCCAAAAACCACAATCACCCAAACTCCATTTCTTATGGGTCTGGAATACCTATACCTCAGTATTAGTTATTACTTTCTGAATCATTTTTTGGATTATAATTACTGTCAATTATTTTTCATATTTTAATATAATATAAATATGATTGTAACATGTGTTAAAAAATAAAATAACAAGGACTGTTCATAATTACTTGAGGCTTTGTTACACTACTTGCTAGCATACTGAATTTAAAATCCCAATCCTAGTAGAATATGACATCAAATAACATTAATTTGTTGTTTCACTGCAACATGTTATTCGCACTGGTCACTCAATCAATCTCAAATCAATGAAATTATATAATTTACTTGGACCTGTAAAATGTTGTACATTATTTAGAGTCCGTCAATATTAAACATACCACCAGTTTGTAAAGCAGTTCTCACCAGAGAAGAACGGGCAAGAAACTCTATTGTTGCTCTTTTCAAAATCAGTTTAAGGTATAAACTACAGTACATGATACAGAGAAAGAATAAAATTGATTTTTTTTTCTTGTTTAAAGCAGTTCATTCATATGCTCGTCATGTATTCTAAGGGAACTGATTGTCTTTCTAAATTAAATTACTGTAAGATACACAAGTCATTTTTGATTTTAGTACACAAAAGTAGTTGAACAAATGAATAACTTCAAATCACCTTTAAACTTTTGTGCTCATATTGACAATCTTTTTTTCTTCACAGTAATTAATTTCAAAGGGTTTACTTTATTGTAGGCAAGGAATAATTTATATTTTGATTGAAGTTAATGTGTAAAAGCCATTTGAATTTCTGAATGTTCAGTTACTTTTGCGGTTGACTGTACCAACATAAAAATTAAAAGGCAATAGTAACCATTACAATAAAACTAATTATTTGGGTTCTTGAATTTTCCTCTCATGAACTTTGGTAGCGGGACCACTCCAGGACATGGTACCTGACCATAAATTTCACATATGCATGGCCGTTCACAACCGATTCCAAAGTTGGCCGGGTTGTCTTTCTTTTCAGCGGTGATTGCTTCTAAATCTAGAACGTCTTTGGATTTACCTGCAAATGAAAAGCATGTGTTATATTTTTTTTTTATATGAGCACAATAAAGTGACCCCTCTGCACCTGATGGTAAGTAGAGAATAGTTTAATAAAATGTTGACTGACGAGTGATGATTACCCCTCAACAATCAACACAATTATGCCGGCCTGTTGAAGCTGGATATACACTAGCTGATCCCAGAATGCGACACACTTACATGGGCTATTATGGCGGGTTTTAACACCTTGTGTATGGTGGTCGCTATCCTGGTGGGTGGATATATATTAAAATCAGTCTTATGTTATATTATTGGCCACTGATCAGCAGTTTCTGAGGCTGGTATAAGACACCGTGACCCTTATGTACTACTAAGGGGATATTAGTACCTACTTATTATTATAAATGTCAAGTTTCTGAAGACTAAGTTTATGTATGTTTTAAAAGTAAATATAGAATCCACATGTAGATTTGTCAATTTTTAAGCTTAAAAACTATAAAAGAAACATGTATAGTTAACATACCAACTATGCTAATTAAATGCTCTAATATTTCTTCCTTCGATTTATTGTCAACGTCCACTAAGATTTTTCTTCCATCTTCAAAATAGCACTTTACAAAAGGCGAAGGTGTGATGTTCTTCAATGTTACGACTTGTACATCGGGGTTTTTGTACTGTATTTGCGGTAGATGCCAGAATATAAACTCTTTTGCACCCATATTATTATTTCCTGTTATGTTGTACGCAACGGAGAAAATCTTGATTTTGTCCTTTAGTACTAGTCTTCCGGCATTTAAATAGTTCAGTGTACGCCTGATAGGCGCTCTACCTTTCATGAACGGCATTTTGCTTGAATTTTAATAAAACTTTTGCATATAATAAGAAACTAACCTAAATCTGTACAGTAAAGAATAACCTCAATTTTTGACAATTATGACATTTTCAGACTTGAAGTATCTACAGATTAAAAATCGAATTTATGGTGTTGTAAGAACCTGTAACAACATTATTTATTAAATATTTTTATATCAGAGAATATAAGTGTTCTTATTCATTAGGTTAAACACGCATTACATAAAACAAATAACTTCGGAATAATATATGGCAATAAGACCCTGGAATAACACTGGGCAGCGAGTGGAACGGTTATATTGGTAGTGATATCTTGACTGGTCTTATAACTCGAAAGTATAGCATCATCCGAGCAATTACTGGATTGGGTAGATCTCTAAGGTGTAATACTTCTGAAGTACACACACATAAGTACTATACACCACCATACTAACTAAAATCTGTGGCGGCCTTATTTGACACTGTTTGACACATACGAGGCTACGCCGTGGTATTTCGCGTTGCAACGGTACGTGCCTGCTCTAATACTTATACGTTTACCTACCTGCTTGACGGTAAACTAGTAGGTGCGGGTTTCAAAATTTTTTTGGAACACGTATGACCTGTTTATAAGGAAACTTAAAAAGAACGATCTTATGACGTTCTTTTCTATTATAATGCTCTTTGGTTCTTTTTATTTGTCAAATCAATATTATATTTCTCCTTAAGTCAATCAAAATGTTTAAAAAAACAAGCATGTGAACAAAATCTCAGTGTTATTATGTACCCAATTTGAACAAAATCCACAGATATAGTTGGACCTACACAAAATGAATAAACTCATATAAAATGGAAAGCTGCCCGAAAGTGAAAAATCCTTGCAAAATCTGCTTGCTAGCTGTTACAAACAAAAACGGGTTACAGTGCCAAGGCGCTTGCAGAAAATGGGCACATTTTACCTGTTTGAATTACACCCCTGGGAAAATTCAAGACATAAAATCTGGCATTATCACCGTAACATGTCCCTGTCCTGATTGCCTGAGTGAGGAGCCTAAGGAATTCTTGACAAACCCGCCTTACACGTGCACCAACCACCAATGTCCGGCTAACAAACAGCCTGTTTGCGAAGAAATCGACTGTCCAACTAAAAGGAAGGCTGCTCTGCAGCCAGTCTCATCAGAATCGTGTCCAGGCACCCCTGATGATATTACTCCACCATCGAGTGCTAGATTACCTGCAGGTGCAAGAGCACCGCCATGTGGTTTTCCCAAGCCACTATGTGGTCCGCAACCATCGTGCCCACCACAGAATCCATGTAGCATGCCCAAACCGCCATGTCCACCTCAACCGCCATTAACCCCACCAGAACCGCCATGTATCGTGCCAAAGACACCATGTTCTACGCCGAAACCCAAGGTACCACGGTTACCAGTCGCGCCGTGTGGCCCATCACCACCTTGTTCTAAGAACAAGCTACCAAAAGTATCACCTATGAAGCCCCCTCCGTGCCCGATACTGACGCCATGTCCAAGTAAGGATGGTAAGAAAGCGTTGAGACCACAGCCGTGCTCCTGTCGATCTATGCAACGTAAGTTTAAAAATTATTACATTAGGTTTTAGGTGCTAGCAATACTTAGCTTTTTAAGATAGAGGAGAGTGGAGACCAAGCAACCCCTTATATGAAGTTATTGCCTAACGTCTGATATTTAATAGCAAAATTACATGTTTGAATCAATACACAAGTAGACCAGGGTACTGCTGAGCAATCCAAATAATATATAAGTTGAATTTACTTCTAATCCGCAAATATCAGGAAATAAAACAATTGTACCTTAAGGTCTTTTCGGTTAGGCGTGCTGCTAATTCTGTAACAGGTAGGTTATCATTAGATATTTTATCAGTCTTTCTTGTTTGTTGATGCTACACATACCACAATATGTCCCTATTTACTGCTTATCTTAATAAAAGAGGGCCCGTAAATATTGATTTTTATGCTGCTAAATACTAAATAGCAGCCGAATTTTCCATCTTTCCGATTGGCTTAACGCTGAGTGGTAAGAACTGAGGCCAACTTTTAATAACAACTCAATTACTGAAAATGAGTAGTCGATGTAATGGCATTTGTGAACAACATACCTATACAAACACTTACCTTCGAGTGAGGTTAGGATCCGCAACTTTTCGATTCATAGCCTAGTATTAATAGAAGAGTCCAGTGGCGGAACGTCCATATAACCCGATTCCTGCCGGCTTCCAATTATGTAGAATTTAATTAGAATGTAATTATCATCGGAACTATTTGAAGACCGTATTTATGTTCAATGGTATATATGTTGTGTCGGGTTCCCTAAAATTACACCTTTCGCCACTAGTAGAGTCTAAGAACTATTGTCATGCCTTATTCTTCTCACTTAAAAGTTCCATTGTGTTTAATTTAAAACAAAGAGTTTAAACTACAACCTGCTTTTTAAATTCTTGTTTTGTATTTATGACAATTTTGATCTGTCACACAAAACGTGTGAAAAATACAAACATGTAGCAATGAATATCACCCCTAATCCAAAATTAAACAAAATGAAACAAATACATAATGGGTAAATGCGTAAAAGTGAAAAACCCATGCAAAATCTGTTTGCAAACTGTGACGAAGAAAACTGGGTTACAATGCCAAGGGAATTGTAGGAAATGGGCTCATTATTCTTGCCTGAACTACACACCGGGCCGAATTGAGGATATAAAAGCCGGGATAATCACTGTGAGGTGTCCATGTTCCGGATGCAACACGATACTGTCCAAGGAATTCCTCACAAACCCTCCATTCACTTGCACGAATTCAAAATGTCCAGCTAACAATCCACCTCGTTGTGAATCCGAGGAATGTCCTCACCGTGAGCTTTCTGTATCATCAGCGCCGATTATGCATCAATGTCCATCTGGGATCAAGCTGCAAATGATCCCCTCTTCGGACTCCTCGACTTGTCCCCCAGCGCCGTGCGGGCCGGACGCTCCGTGCGCCTCTTCAGACTCTTCAGTTGCAATTACTCCACCAGTGATGAGACCCTGTCCGGTACTGGAATCTAGACCGGTGAAGAAGACCAAATCGTGTTCTTGCGCGTCAAAGGATGGTGAAGGTGGGTAAAATAATTTACTTTTTTGTCCAACGGCTAACGAGTTGACCAACTCCCAAGAATAATTTTGGAAGTTTTCAAATATGTTTCTTTGCAATACGTTTCTTGGACCCTTATAAATTCGGCTATATCTAAATAAACGAAGACAGGGGTCTATTCTCTATGACAATTTAATCTCGTAGCTCGGTCATGTAGGCGTCATCTTCGTGAAATTTGCATGGAATGATATTCTGTATGGCAATTTCTATTGTCTTAAACGTGACGCCTTGCGTTACGTGCTTGTTACACACTGTCAAAAAACGTGTGGCATGGAGGATAAGACCCTGAATAACCCTAAATCATATCACACTTAATTTATATCAGGCTGGATCGAAACATTTCAAAATTCTAAATGTATTCTAATCAGCGCCGTCATCACAATGAATCTTGTCTCCCGAATACGTGTATACCCATTTTAGTACAAAATATGATTGATACGGTACTTAAGGCGAAGGAGCGGGTGATGTTTGAAAATAAATTTAATACTTTTATGAATATAATACCTACGGTTTGTTATTACAGCGTAATAATAGGTTACGAAGGTTGCGAGGTACAAATGCCTCTTAAATATTAACAACTATAGATATCTATTTCTGCCATCAAACAGCAGTGGGTATTATTTGTTGGCTAATACTGAGTACAAAAAATTGTAACTGCCCGACCCGAGGTTCGCACCCGAGACCTTAGTACTGCAGACGTACCATAATACCACTACGCCACCGAAGCAATCAAGTTATAATATATGGTACTGTTACTGCTTACGGTGCCACGGACCATCAGTGAAATCTTATTCTTCTGCATCATATTTAAACATAGGGAGATTAAAAATAGATCTTATTCTTCAGCATCATATTAAAACATAGGGAGATTAAAAATAGTAACTCGTCACGACTATTGAGCCTATACAACATACAATAGACAACAGGCCGGCAAAATTGTGTCGACTGCCGATGGGGTAATCATATCTCAACAGCCGAAATTCTATTGGACACTACTTCACTTACTATTAGGTGCAAGGGTTCATTTTGTCGTGCATATGTAAAAAAAATATCTTCAGAATACCAACTAATCTTAAATCTCCGTGCTGTCCACGCCTAAATGTATCGCATAGAGAATTGTCAGATACGGTAATGTCAGAAGTTTAAAAACGGGTTTCAACCACCGTGCTGTTTTTTCTACAGATTCAAAAATGAGGCTGTTTAAAACATCGTCGGAAGTACACGTCGCATCTACGAACAGCGTGTACATCACCATGCAAGAGATGTGCAACACTGTGGGCCAGTTGTCCAGCCAACTGAAGCAGCTTATGTGCAAGATGATGGACACAGTTCCTAATACATGATCTACCTATTGTCTTTTGGGTTTTATTTATTTAGAAATAATTACAGTAAACAATACGAGTCATCCTTAAAACTTATTATCGAATTGCCTATGCAGTCCTAAGTATATTATGATGATCCACATGGAATTCAATATTATAGTATCTGTCGTACATAGTATAGCATAGCAAAGTCAGCTCACTGCACCTGATGGTAAGCGAAGTAGGGCTTTATAGAATGTTGATAGGTAACAGATGATTGTCCTTTGGCAGAATAACTTTCCATGATGGTGATGAAACCAGAGTTAGATAATAAAAACATGGCTAAGTGTTCCTTCAACGAGACCAAGTTTATCAGAAAAACATGAGTTCAATATAATACCTACCTTACCTTACTTACTACTTTATTTTTTTTGGTTACATTCTGAGAATTCTAGAGACCTGATACATAATCTTTCTTAGCGTCGATAATAGGTATAGGTATCTATTAATCATTAGTATTAATCGAGTATGGTTGTCACCCAGTGACTCCGAGACCCAGGTTCGTGTTTGTTGATATGCTATAATAATTACCTTCTTGGTTACAAAGATAACCTCTGTTTTTTTTAAACTTTAAGAATTTGACATAAATAATAAAGAAAATGCTCAATGTCTTCTGTCATAATCAAAAAACACCATGACATCATAAATACAAATATTCTAAATAATTCATAAATAAATAAACCATCGAACAGCCATGCAAAATATTGTGCAATAGCCCATAGTATGCAAAATCATCAAAATGTCAAAGTGCAATAAACCGAAGAATGCTTGCAAGATCTGCCTCACCCCAGTAACACAAAAGAACGGTCTGCAATGTCAGGGGGCCTGTCAAAGTTGGGTCCACTACGCCTGCCTGAATTACACCCCAGGCAGAATCAATGATATCAAGAAAGGCATCATTAAAGTCACCTGTCCATGCCCTGACTGTAAAACTACACAGCCTAAGGAATACCGAACCGATCAGCCATATAGTTGCAGTAACAGCCAATGTCCAGCTAACGTACCGCCGCGCTGTGAGAACCTCAAATGTCCGATCAACAAAGGAGACGCTATGATCCAAACTCCTTCACAGAAATGTCCTCTTGGGAGATGCGGAACTGACTGCAAGCAACACAGTAGTCCTCAACTCCCTAATGCTCCTTCGATTAAGTTCTCAAACCCTTGCGCCCCCGCGCCTCGTGTCAGAATAGCAACGTGTCCTTCAGGATGCACCAATACCTCCTCAGATATCCCTGGTGATCGTGAAGGCAGTAAATCTGACGTGCCGATGGATGCAGTTGCTCAGATGTGTAATACCGTTGGACTATTGACCAATCAAATTAATGAATTAATGAATAAGATGAAACAGCTCACAGAGGATTCTCCGTCACGGTGCCCTCCAAGTGCTAATAGGAGTCTCGAGAAGGCGAACTGTCCTAAACCATGTTTTTGCCCTGGAAATCCCCGTAATAAATGAGCTTCTTAATCTCCAAGGAAACATTTCATTTATACATCAGACATAGTTAAAAATATTTGCATACAGTTCAGGAGATCACAAATAAGCCTATGATGATAAAGTGAAACCGATGGAAAAATATATTTCATCACGCGTTCTCAATGAGATTTTAATCAGGCGTAGGTACTGATTTTTTGTGATACTGATGATTAGTTAGATTACGAATTTTTATAATCTAATAATATTATAGTATGCGTCATATAGATTTTCTATTTTGACATTACTAACGAGCGACTGGATTGTATGACAAAAGGATGATAGGAAATAGGACGAAAATTTACATAAAACTCAATTTAAACGCTAACTGTATATTTTAAACGAATTTAATGCTTTTTTTATTTATATTTCTTTCTTTTACCGTACAAATTCTATACTTAAGTATGCCTAAAGTATCAAGTCACGCCAAGTTTATTACTTTAGCAAGGTTGAAAAATATTTTAGATTATTAGCAAACGAAATACTAAAAAGCGCAGTGGCCTTTAACGCGGGGTGAAACAGGCTACCTTCGCAATCCACCTCAGGTAGAATTGAGTATATACATATAGCTATTTGCGCAACGCCTAATCTAACGCCTCAGGTGTCAGAAAGTTGAGTTATGTCACAACTTGGGAACTATCAACATCTTCGTTTAAGCGTGAAATTGAACGTATTGATGTAGTCGCTTATATTTGTCAGCTGGTGATGCTTATTCTGGATTATACCATATAGGTTTTATAGGTCTGGAAATCTGAAGACGACGTTCAGCCACGTTCTGTAACAGTACAGGTTTTAGAAGACCGGGAACATGCGGAAATTTCTTATCCTCCAAAATATTCCAGGATCTTCGTCACGATGTCTGTGTATGAAAACAAAATAACTTGTTAATCGTCGACAACGATGTATCCATTTTTATGAATATCAATAATTACCTCATCTATTAATAGTTTTTTGATTTCGGTATCTATCTTAATACTTTTTGATCCTTCTGATATAATTTGTACCGAATTTATATTCCAAATATTATGATAACCGACGATAGACTTGAAGTTAATACAGTCAACAAAAACGCCACGCTGAAAAAAAAAAAAATTAAATAGTACTTGAACAATTATTTTTTATAGCATAAATAGGCAATGGACGCGTAAAGATCTCTTATATGATAGATCACCATACAATACATGGAACTAGAGAAATCCTCAAATATATTGCACAGCGTCAGAATACGGATTTAAATTTATCCCCCAAACATGTCGGTATTGTGCAAGTCTGATTGGCAATCAAACTCCGGATAACTTTCCGTGGGCCAATGTCGCGTCTGTTTAAGGTTCTGAGGAGTCAGTAGGGACCTCACATTGTCCTTCAATGACGGGTTTGAAGGATCTTGATTCAGGACAAAATTTTTGTTTGTATCGTAAAAATTTTTAAGATAAAGAGAATATATTGGATTAAGATATATCCGTTATAAGTTTTTTGGAATAAACGTCCTACGATGTTTACTACTGCTTGGCGGAAATAGACATTGCGGTGGTACCTACCCAGGCGGACTCTCACATATGAGAAACCTACCACCAGTAAAAATGGGATAATTAAAATAGGATGATTAAAAAATAATTGTGCGATAAAAAGCTGTT
This sequence comes from Manduca sexta, assembly GCF_014839805.1. NCBI lineage: Eukaryota > Metazoa > Arthropoda > Insecta > Lepidoptera > Sphingidae > Manduca > Manduca sexta. The sequence goes on along the minus strand of NC_051132.1, from coordinate 3,085,059 downwards.
AATCCAAGATATAATGTAAGTATACTAGGTATTTCACTTGGCGTAATGCCTTTGCAACTACATAAGTTTCTAAATAGCAGTGGCGATCTATGACGCCAGCGCCATGAATTTAAAAAACCTAATTGTTTTCTACAGGGAAAATAGTTTATATGTAAATCAAGGACATGCTTTATCCTGGTGGCAAAGTTCACTCAAATACGTTCAGCTGTTTATGTATTTACTCCTAATTAACATCTAAACATTCAAACATTAACAGCTTCACAAACTTTTTCATTTCTGCTATTGGTAAGATATGTGGCAAATTTCGACCAATCCATTCAGAGGTTTTAGCGTTTACTTCTAACAAACATCTAAAAACTAAATATCTTTCCTAGCATACTTTCGAATTGATTTTCAGATATGAAACTACATTCTCAAAGTCGACTCCTATAGATACACTAGGCTGCTTAGCATTTAATAAAATAGGAAAACAAGAATATTTTCTTCTTGTTTCGGATCAATTGTCGATCATTGGAAGCATTTTCAATTATTTTTCCCGCTTCCTCTTGACTTTAATATGGCTTTAGGTAGTCATAGTTCACTTATATAACATATTTTTATTAAATAATCTTAAAGGAATGTATGAGGGTATGATAACACTTCATATCAGTAATAGTCATATTCTTTTAATTATAAAGATAAGGATCAAATTACAATCAAGATTCGTACTGTGTGTTTTTCTATGAACAAAATATGTTATATAAAAAAATATTGAAAAATAGTCAAATTATGTGACCATTCACAATATTCACAGTATATTTCTATTGTGTAGGTTTATTGTTATTTGTATTGTCGGTTTCTCCGTTAAAAATAAACACATATTCCGCCTTCATCTCCGAAGACGTTACGCCTCTGTCTACCCCTCCGCGGATAAAAGGCGTGATGTGTTTGAAAAAAAAATACACGCTATACGCACGCAATGATATATAGTCCATTGAAAAGTTACATTTGGGCTTGCGTTTTTTAGAGGACGCAATTTTATTTTTTTGAAGTGTAGGGGGGGGGGTCAGTGTAAAGCTAAAACCAAGTTTGTGGGGTCGCCACCCTTGTCCCACGGCCGTCATCTTGAAAATAGGGGTTGAAATGGTTTTACGATGTATCTCTTAAACTATTTATCTGACAAAAAATTATAAACATTTTTTGTTGCAAATTAAATTCTCTACAACTTTGGTCTAGTAACTTTTTGTCGTAGAACTATAAATAAAAAATTATAAGTGAAAATGTTAAGAAATTAAATGTTAAGCAATGTCCATTGCAACGTCATCAGAACGTGTGTTTATAAGGTTCATAATACTTTTTGTACTCTCATTACGTACAACACAAACCCGCGGTTGTCGGCTTGTACGCGAATTACTTGGATCCTGAATCGCTTTGGCACAGATGAAGCAATTGTTCACAAAATCAAAGTCTGGCTCTGGAGCTTCTGAAACTGACGATAAACTACTGGAGCTGCTGCTGCGACGACGAACAACATTATCGGTTCGATTATCCACGTAATAACAATAACACGCAATATTTACAGTAACTTCCGAAACAGTTCGTAAAAATTTGTTTTACCGATAATGTTGTTCGTCGTCGCTGCAGCAGCTCCAATAGTTTATCGTCAGTTTCAGAAGCTTCAGAGCCAGACTTTGATTTTGTGAACAATTGCTTCATCTGTACCAAAGCGATTCAGGATCTAAGTAATTCGCGTACAAGCCGACAACCGCGGGTTTGTGTTGTACGTAATGAGAGTACAAAAAAAAGTATTATGAACCTTATAAACACACGTTCTGATGACGTTGCAAAGGACATTGCTTAACATTGAATTTCTTAACATTTTCGCTTATAACTTTTTTATTTATAGTTCTACGACAAAAAGTTACTGGACCAAAGTTGTAAAGAATTTAGTTTGCAACAAAAAAAAATTATAATTTTTTTTTGTCAGATAAATAGTTTAAGAGATACATCGTAAAAACCACTTCAACCCCTATTTTCAAGATGGCGGCCGTGGGACAAGGGTGGCGACCCCACAAACTTGGTTTTAGCTTTACAATAACCCCCTCTACACTTCAAAAAAATAAAATTGCGTCCTCTAAAAAACGCAAGGTAAGGCCTAAAAAATGTAACATTTCAATGGACTAATACGATTATTGGTGTAGTTCCACTCTTGATAAAATTATCATCTGTCTTTTGTTTTAAAACACCTGATGCTACTCCTATAACTCAAAGATTATGTGGGTAGATAAATAATAACATTTGACATTTATGTTTATGTAAAACTCGTTGCAGTGTTACATTTATTGTTTTACTTTAATTTTCTTATCCTACAAAATGTTTATTAAAAAGTGGATTTAAATAAAATATTTTTGAAGTGATCTCACGGCATGGGGCAGATAATATAACCTGCAAATTGTACGTACTAGATTAGTCTTTGCCTAACCTTTCGAGGATAAATAATAATATCAGCCCTGTATTATATACTGTCCCACTGCTGGGTACGGGCCTCCTGTACTACTGAGAGGGATTAGGCCTTAAACCGCCAAGCTGGCCTACTACGGATTGGTAGACTTCACAAAACCTCAAAATAATCTTGGGATTTGGACCTGCGGACATTCGTCTCGGAAGTCCGTTCCACACCCAACAAGGCTATCGCCGCCTTTTTCCACGGTACAGGCCATCTAAAACTAATACTTCCAATACTTAATATATATGTAAGTAGGTACACTAATCTATAGGTATAATAACATTGTATAAAGTCAAGTATTTATAATTGTCAGTACTTATGCAACCTCTTGGAGATAGTTCTGTTTATTTTCTATATATACACGTGGGGTTTGTTAGGAACTTTTGGGTAGTTAGTTAATATCGGAATACAGAATAAAATCTATAAACTATATGTTTTCAAATCTAAACTTGTTTCAAGCAAAATTGTCTATTCTCAATTATTATAAACAGTGTGAAATCTGACTATGATAACGAATTTTGGAAACGGCATAAAAATTACGTATGGTACTATATTATATTATACTATAATATCCAGAATCATTTGTTTTACATCGAAAGTTATCTGCAAATCTCGTTTAACCTAAATCAATCAAGTTTACAATGACAATTGAAAAAAATCTTTATTTAGGCAATGATAAAAAAAAAAATACTATGTTTTGTGCTTTATTAATTATCATTTACAGTAGAATATTGCAAAACGAGACGGCACTTTATTGATTAACATCTTTGTTGCATATCGGTTGATTGATATCTTGATAATGAGTGTGAAGAGTGATTTGTTTAGTTTCCAATTGTTCCGTACCTATTTCATACTCCTAATCAACACGAGACTTATTAAAACCTCTTATAGTTCCTTCCTAAATTTTAATAAGTGGATATTTTTAAGCAGGGGGGCACGATGACTACTAAAAAGGTCGACACCAAGCAGGGCGAACCTTTAACATTATTTATAAAAAAAAAATATGGCCTGTAACGTGCCATCCAGGACCGGTTTTATTTATGCAAGTGCCCATTTCTAGCGACTTTTGTATGTCTTAACTATGTTTTTGTTATTTTTTTAATCAGGGCTCGTCAAAATGGCATCACTGCACCTGATGTTAAGCGAATTGAAGCTCAAAGAAAGATATAATGTTTTGTATACTACTCGGGTGTCCAAATTATTTTGTCACGTGCCACCACTGGCAGGCGTGCCAGTGGTTCGCTATCCCTAGTTTACGCTGCACTCTAACACTCGCAGCAATTTACACTATGAACAGACTTCTTCGAAATATCAAAATACCTTTCATACATCGGTCGAAAATAACAAAACATTCATGGGATAGAAAAGAATTCATCCGTAACAATTGGTTCTTAGAACAACCAAAACTCTATCTTCCAAGTTGACAATAAGAATAGGGACTGCATTATTTGTCTTTGTTATCGTCCCAATTGTTCCACATTTGGCAAATCGTAGGGTCTCTTCGTCAGTTTTAAAAACAACTTGTAGTGTAAATGTTCTGTGTAGTTTTAAATGTTTATTTATAATAATTGTCTGAACTTCGAACTTTCAGTCCATTGATCTCTACAATAACTTAGTAACTATTGAGAGATAATTAATTACTAAACATTATTAAATAAAGGAACATCATATTATTTGTAACATTTTGATTCTAGCTGTTTCGGGTGTTGCTCTTGATTGTTTAAAACAATGATATAAAAGTTAAAGTTCTGGTCATATTCGAAATTATACTTGATAAATGGAAGAAAGAAGATACGAATACAACAGTTTGAAAATGGAGACGTCTATATTTAAGCAAATATTGATAGTAGGATGCAGTAAGTTTTATACTTATTTTTTTGCAATAACTATTGGATTAAGGTTGCAATTTTATAATTATGTTAAGTATATGAAAATGTAGGCTCTAAAGAGGTGAAAATTTTAAGTTTGTAGAGATTTCCAGTGCTACTCAAATTATAGTCAAATTTCTTTCACTTTACAAATTGCACCCTTAATCTACGTTATACATATTCAATCATATTAATCCAATAAAACTTAATAAATGTCAAAACATAACAAGAGTAAATTAAATTTTATTATTGCTCAGTAAAATCAAATCTTGGACTGTTCTATAGGAATTCCTATTATATTTTTAGAAAATTTAAAGAAAATGTACACATTTTTCATTTTTTGATTAACTAAGAAGTTTAACAGTAAATAGGCAGACAGTAAAAAAGTAAAAGTAGGGCAGAAATGTGAGCTTGTTTAGAAAACTAGCTACTCTCAATATAAGAAGGTTTAACAAACAATGTTTCTCTTGCAGTTAACATAGGTCAAATTATCGTAGGCTACAGTGTGGGTTGGTCAGCCCCAATTATACCAAAACTCCAGAATGCCACCACTAGCCCTTTGTCAGAACCCATCACAGACGTACAAGCATCATGGGTCGGATCTTTGCTTTATATTGGAGCTATGATTGGTAAGTTGACACCTAATAATCATCTGGACTGCTGTTTATGGACAGTCGTTTTGCTTGACATCGAGCGAGCTGCATGCTGGTTTCGTTATTCACTGCAATATAAAAATGGAAACTAATAATTATGTAAAATTCAGCATTATTTTAAATTTTAGGGATCAATCGTTGGTTAACGATAATTGTGTCTATGCTCGTCTTTATAATGTAGCTAAATTAGATGAAATGGGTGGTTTTGACTTGAACATTTATAGGAAATTATTAGATAGCAAAACAGTTTCACTCACGTATTCTTAGTCGGAATCACGGACCAGTTTCAACCTATTAAGTTAGTTTGCAACGCGACGTCCACTCAGCATTCGCCCATGAAGATTTTATACAGGAAAACTATACAAAATTCTAGGTCCACACATTACCGGGATCCTGTCAAACATGATAGGCAGAAAGCCATGTCTCCTCATCGGTGGGAGTCTTAATATCCTCGCCTACGTGTTGGTCATCATCACCACCAACATCAATATGGTATACGTCCTAAGGATCATCAGTGGACTTGGCATGGGGATCACGATAGTCAGCAATATAGTTTACTTAGGAGAAATTGCGTAAGTAGTCTATAATAATAATATCAGCCCTGTATTATATACTGTCCCACTGTTGGGCACGGGCCTCCTCTACTACTTAGAGGGATTAGGCCTTAGGCCACCACGCTGGCCTAGCGTGGATTGATAGACTTCACACACCCTCGCAAACTTCCTATAGGGAATTTCTCAGGTATGCAGGTTTCCTCACGATGTTTTCCTTCACCGTTAAAGCAAGCGATAATTCACAAAGAATACAAACATTTTTTTTTAGAAAAGTCAGAGGTGTGTGCCTTTGGGATTTGAACCTGCGGATATTCGTCTCGGCAGTCCGTTGCACAACCAAATAGGGTATCGCCGCTCTATGCCATTGATATATTTTTTATTCTATCAAATACATCTACAACTAGCATTTTTGCTATTGCACATATATCATATAGAATTTACGGTACCGCTATATCGCAGTCTTAGCTGCTTCGGTGGCGTAGTTGTACTGCATGCACGGTACGGGAGCGCTCTGAGGTCCTGGGTTCGAATCCCGGATCGAGAAAAGTGATATTCGGGTTTTTCTGCTCAGTATCAGCTCAGAGTCTGGAATTTGGGCCCGATAAGGCAATAGGCTCGCCCCCTTATCTCATCATGGAACGGAACACACTTGGTAAAAAGTGCGAGATGTGTGTGTGAATTTATGGGAACTTTATATTTAAACCTTTTTTCATTAATCTCGTTACGTGTTAGACTCAGCTTAGTGTTCCTAAAAACTAACCGAGCTACATTGCTCGGTGATGACAGATGAAAACGAACTAATCGCTATGTACCGTTTACCACTGAAGCACTCGAGATTCAACGCAGTTTCACCTCTGTTAGTAACTCGACTAACGTTGGCATTTATATAGTTTATAGTTGTAAGGAGTATATTACACGCTATAATCTTGAATTTCAAATGTATTGCTATAATTAGTTTTAAAGGTTGTCTAGAGGACATTTCGCCTGTCCCTATTAACAATGTCGGATATGACATTTTACGGATTTTGGTTTTATTGCACTAATTACCCTAAAAAAGTATTTTCTTTTAGTAGATTTAAGAAAAAGTTAAATTTATTCATAGTTTCTGATATAGCCACGTTAACAAAGTCGTATAAGGCACGGCTGTTGATTAACAGTGCTTGATGTGTAACTACTGACATTTTTAGCGGGGTGCGAGGGAAGGAGGCGCGCGCGGTTGTGCCAGTACGCACTATGTTTCAGGGACATATACACATCACGTGTAGTTTTGTGTTAATTCGTATTATTTAGAGTTTTTGAATTTAATGTCAACCAAAATGATAAGCGGCTCAGCCCGTTGGATAAACCTTGCGACTAAACAATTTGAAGAGCAATTTAGAGCCAGTCAGAAGGATGTTGAAGAAAATATTATTATCTAATTTAGATGAACAAGAAAAAACCGGTAAATTATTTATTATAGATATTTATAAACTTGCCTTAGCCAATAAATAGATAAAAATATTGTGATTTCGTAATAATATTATAGCATATTAATTAGTAAATGAAATATATTTAACTTTCCAATTAAAATTGTATATTGTACCATATATGACATTTTTCACTGGCATTTGTAATACAAATTATGTCAGTAGTACCACATCCGACTTTTTTGTTAGTTTAAATATTTGTCCAATTTGTGGGATGTTGCACTTCCCACATTGTTAACCGCCATTTATAATATAAATAATGATGGTAGTACGATATACGACTTTCTTGTTAGTTTTAATATAAATACAACTTGTCATATGAGGTACTTTCTACATTGTTAATGCTATTTATCGTAAAACTGTTAGTTGCATATGGTACATATTGCTTTGTTAAACGATAGAGGATATATTTTATGTGTCGGTTGTGGGATTAAAAAAAAATATTTGTTAATATTGCTATGATGAAATACAATTGTGGGGTTCTTTTTTGCCTGCACTGCTTTTTTTCTTGGGTACTGTTAATATTAAATTATTTTTACGCTGGTGTGCTACTAACAAATTTTACAAAATGAGGTATATTACTTATTGCTTCTAGTCTTAATTATTGCTTTTTTTTCAGCTAATCTTAAATTCCCGGTGTCAATTAGTAATTCAGTTGCAGGAAATGCTTGGAGATGTAATTAGTGAGAATTAAATCTTTGATCACGAGAGTAATAAGTCTATTGCAACTACATCTACTAATTTTGTAACGCTATCTGATAATCTTCCTTGTGAACATGATATTTTAGATAAAACTCCTATGCCATCGACACATTTACATCAAACCTGCAATGACATTTTCTGCGTAACGTTCACTGAAGATAAATATACTCGCAAATCTTGACTAGCCATGATTTATATGGAAACCTATCTACACCTTCTATAACATCCATTATAAGTGTTGATACACCGACTGCCACTAAAAGTGTTCAAACTCGTCAGTCTAGTTTTAAAATGATAAAAATAAGAAAAGACTACAGTATACAGAGAATTCGATATTAATGAGAAAAAGACTTTAAAGAATCAAGGAAAGGGGTTTACTAATTATCGAGGAAAAAAGTGCAAGAAAAGAAGTTGAAAGAAGCATGTAATATAAAATGTCCTTAGTGTAACTACTGAACATAATAAGACTTAATATCTCTTGTCTCAGGATAGCGAGCGCAGTAGAATACTAAACAATGATTTGTAATTCAAGGTTTTGGATGGTATTTTTACTAGTAATGGGCGATCGTATCGCTTACAAGGCGAACGGCAAGCTCGTCTCGTCATTCAAGAACATAAAAAAAATTGCCACGAAACTTTATAAAAGACAGCGAATTAATGTTTTTAATCATTTTTGGAAAACCAGTGACCGTTAACAGCAATGGCAATTCGTCACTCAATACTCAGAAAATACGAAACGCCGACAAACACCTGAGGTCACTAAACATGGTGAGCAAAATACATTCCGCTATTTACTTCCCAAAGATAACGAAAAGCTTCACATGGTGGAGTAAAGTAATTATATTTCGGTCTGATAACCACTGGGCAGAACCGGAATTGTATAGTTTCTCACCTTCTAGCTGCGAAAGAATTTGGGGTGACAATTATCCATAGATTTTTGGAGAAGGGTCATACTCAGAACAAGAGAGAGAGTGTTCATTCTTCTATGGAGAGTGCTAACGCTCGAAAGCTCATTTATGTACCAGAAGAATGGTATTATCTCGTTCGTTGGGCTAAAGTTGAAGGTGAACCTTATACAGTAAAAAAGATGACAACTTCCGGTATATTTAATTTTAAGTCTTTGTTAGCTAATAAAAGTTATGATTTTGAAAACGTTGTGTTTATTTTCTGATAGTTTATTTTGCAAGCTATTTGTTTAGAGAGTAAGATAGTTTTTATTTCTATTACACAAGAATGAATATAAATAATTTAGAAAAACCATATTTTTTTAGAATAAATATTAAAAATATAATAATGTACCACTATCAAGAGCGATTCTTCAATGTGAGACATGAAATGTAACTATTAAGTGACATTGATAATATACTTCGATTGTAAAATTATAAGATATATAAATATATTATTGATCTAGTCTTCTGACCAAATTGTGATTATACAATATTTGTGATTTTAATAAGGTTAATTCAGTTTAACATTCATGACTTTTATTATGTATATTTTAAGCTTATAGAAGTAAGGCAGTTCTTAATTGTGTTCTTTTAAAGTATTTTTTTAATAGTAGTCATATTTGGAACAAGTATAAACAAAATCATAATTAAATTTTCTTTTATTAAAAAATGAAATTTAAATACGACATATATTTTGTCTGGGTTATACAATTAACACTGATGTATGTGGCAGTTACAACAGATAATTAATAAGTTTGTCCGAGTAACTTTGTAGGTTATGACGGATCCGACAAATTACAATGAGTCCTGATCCATTATGAAAGTAATTTGTGAATTTTCACATATTTAGAAAAGAGAAAATAATATTAAATTGCCATGTACATAAGCTCTTAAACGTATATTAATGTATTATAAAATTTTATAAACCTAGTACATATACTTAAAAAAATATAAGCAATTTAAATTTTGACGCGCTCTCCTGTAAAGTTGCTAAAATGCAGATCCGACTCTGTTAATAGGGACAGGCGATTTATAAAGCGATTAAGGTATTTGTATTTTACGTTTTTAACATTTTATTTATGGGACTGGTCCCTTAATGAGTATGGCGTTTAGTTCTCCTATACGAATATTTTTTTAGGATTATTTTGCAAAATTGACAGCGATTATTGTAACTATTAAAAGAAATGAGAACAGAAAATGAGAAAAAATTAGAAAATCTGACTTTACGGTTGAACCCCCCCCCCCGATCATGAAGGCTGCAAAGTCTTCGAAACGTCGGGAGAAAAGTAAAATATTAGAACCGCGATAAAATCCGTAAAATAGGTTTATTTAAATGAGAACAGAGAATTAAGAAAATTTGCATCTTTATAGATGCATCTTTGGTGTCATTGTCTCAATTTATAAGTTCCATTCTAAAATTAAAAAGGACAGATCTTTCCTATAGGTTTTCGTATTTCATATATTTATATGTAAGGAATGTGAAGCTAATTTATATTCATAAAACGGAATAGAAATTATGAATATATAGCTTCTAACTTAGATATTATATTATTATGTACTAATAAATAACACGGAAATTTTAGATTACGGTGTTCCAATTACAGACTATTCTAAGGACCAAAAAGCCATAATTCATTTTGTGTCTATTCATATTTATTTGATTTCCAGGTCAACTCACATTCGTGGAATTCTATTGACGTCTACCTCAATTGTCGGCATTACGGGAACTCTCGTGGTATACGCAGTGGTCCCGTATGTATCTTACGTAGCTACTGGCTACATAGCCCTGGTGATCAGTATTATACATGTAATTGGAGTATTCTTCATACCCGAGTCTCCAGTATACCATGCTATGAAAGGTGAAATATATTTTGAGTAGATAGATTATGTGGTGCCTATTGAGTGTAGACATTAGGCGGTAATTAAAAACTGAAATAAAACGGTGGTGGGTCTAGTGGTAGGTTTCTCGCACGTGAGAGTCCGCCTGGATAGGTACCACTGCAATGTCTATTTCTGCAGCCAAGCAGTAGTATGTAGCCATTGTTGTGTTCCGGTTTGAAGAACATAGTAGCCAGTGTAACTATTGGACATAAGACTTAACATCTCATGTCTCAGGATGGTGAGCGCAGTGGAATACCAAACAATACTTTGTAATTTAAGGTCTTTCTACTGTTTATGGGCCGTCGTATCGTTTACCATCAGGCGAACGGTAAGCTCGTCTCGTCAATCAAAGCAATAAAAAAGAACAGTTTCGGTAGGGAATAGCTTGGCTAAGCCTCTGGCATTGTAAGGTTTATGGGTGGCGGATGTTGCTTACCATTAGGCGGACCGCTTGCTCGTTTGACTACTAAGGAAAAAACTATCATTCCATTTAAATATGAACTATCATAAAATTTAAACCCTAAAATTATTATGTTAAAAGCGGCGATAGCCTAGTTGGGTGTGGAACGGACTGCCAAGACGAATGTCCGCAGGTTCTAATCCCAAGGGCACACACCTCTGACTTTTTTAAAATCATGTGTGTATTCTTTGTGAATTTATCGTTCGCTTTAACGGTGAAGGAAAACATCGTGAGGAAACCTGCACATCTGAGAAGTTCTCTATAGGAACTTCGAAGGTGTGTGAAGTCGTCTACCAATCCGCACTAGGCCAGCGTGGTAGACTAAGGCCTAATCCCTCTCAGTAGTAGAGGAGGCCCGTGCTCAGCAGTGGGCAAGTATATAATACAGGGCTGATATTATTATATTATTATTAAAATTTTATTTTAATTATTAATGGTATTAAAATTAAACTATTTCTCGGATTTTAACGCGGTTTTAATGTTAAACAATACCTCATTACTCCCCCCTGGCCACGAAGGCTGCAAAGTCTTCGAAACGTCGGGAGAAAACTAAAACATTAAATCCGCTATAAAATCCGAAAAAAAGTTTAATTTTATTATTTAACATTCGCGTAAACATAAGAAATCATAATTTTTAATTGTATTTTAATATTACTATAATTAAATTAAATCTGCTTTTTTTGTTACCTATTTCGTTTAGTGGCATAATTTATAACAAGGAATGTAAAGTACAGTCTTACCTCAATTTCTAGTCTATAACAATTTGTGTGGGCTTTTCTAACATGTTTTGCCCTGAGCCCCTTAATAGAGATTGACAAGGCTACTCGAAAAATTAAGCCAAAGCCTTTATGCAACTTGCTTAAAAATGAGGTGCGTCAATTCAAAATTCGAGTGGAATATTCAGCTGAAAGTAGCAGTCACTTTCCTCTTTTCACATTCCTACGTTAATGCATAGGATATCAATATGTAACACTATAATATTAAAAGGAATATTTTTTTAAAACCTTTCTTATTTTTATTTTAGAGAACGACATAAAGGCAGGTAAAATCCTTAATCTACTAGGCCGAGGATCTGATATAGATAAAGTCTTCGAAACATCTGCAGTCAATAACAACAAAATAAAAGACTGGACAGAGATATTCACGATCAAATCTAACAGAAAGTCTCTGATAATAACATTCACTATAGGAGCATTACAACAGACGAGCGGCGTAGCAGTAGTACTATTCTTTGCTACAACTATATTCAAATTGGCTGGTTCTTCGATCAGACCTGATATAGCAACTATTATAATTGGAGTTACGAGGTTGGTGTCAAGTCTCATAGCGCCGGTGTTTGTGGAGAGAGCTGGCAGGAAGTTCCTGTTACTGATCTCTACAATGGCGTGTGCTGTTAGTTTGGTAAGTTGGTTCCATATAATAACAAGCTTTTGTCACGGCTTCGTACGACGAATGCACGTTTTTTGGATACAAGTAGTTTATAGCAATGGGTTCTTCTTCTGGTTGCTTCTGAATCATACTATCATATAAATGAAGCGTTTATAAATGTGTAGAAGCTTGGACGTTTGCTACTATTAAACGCTGATACCGCTGAACAAAATTTGATCAAAATTACCAGCTAAATCTATATTATATAAAGCTGAAGAGTTTGTTTGTTTGTTTGAACGCGCTAATCTCAGGAACTACCGGTTCAAACTAAAAGAATCTTTTTGTGTTAGATAGCCCTTTGTTCGTGGAGTGCTATAGGCTATATATCATCACGGTATACCCAATAAAAGCGGAGCAGTAATGGCTAATCTCAGGAACTACCGGTTCGTACTGAAAAAATCTTTTTGTGTTGAATAGCCCTTTGTTTGTGGAATGCTATAGGCTATATATCATCACGCTATGACCAATAGGAGCGGAGCAGTAATGAAACATGTTACAAAAACGGGGAAAATTTAATTTCTGTCTGCCTAAACGTGTTAAACTCAAAAACTACCCAACGTATTAAGATGAAATTTGGTATGGAGACAGTTTGAGACCCTAGGAAGAACATAGGCTCCCGCGAAAATATATAGCATGACTTTTATAACGGAAAACTTTAGCCCGAAAAACTTTATAACGCGGGTGGAGCCGCAGGCAAAAGCTAGTAGATTATAAGCTGCATCCATGTATAAGGCTACCTTTTATCCCGATAAAGATCATCCTAGGAATATGTACTTTTTTGTTATCTAAAAGTATATTTATTTATTTATTTATAACGTGTAATAATCCCTAGTTTATGAAACTTATCAACAATGTTTTTTTTTTGCAGAGTATACTCGGCGCGTATTTTTATTTGGATGCAATACATAGCCCAGCTATTGATGTCCTTGGCTGGCTGCCTCTAGTTGCTTTAATAGTCTATTTCTTTTCTTACGAAGCAGGTGAGATATTGATAAGGGATAATCAAAAATATAAGGTTACTGGTAGTAATATTATGTACTTACAACTTGAACTTTTAGTCACAAAGCAATGGGACATTTCGTGGTAATCGTCACCCCTATATAATTTTAAGGCCTATACGCCGTGATTTTATAGTCGTTTTGGAACTTAAATATGTGGTTACTTAGAACAATTTGTAGGACCAAATAAAAGTAGTGAATTAATTGTACAGTTAATAATTTTAAAAAATTGTTTTAATAATATTATTTTTAACTAGTTCGAATTTGATGATAGTAACGTCGAGACAATTATAGTTATGAATGACACCGATTGTAGTGATCGTAGTTGTACGTGAGATTAAGTTGCATTACCACGAGTTCTCATATATTCGTATACATTAATTTTAATGTTTATAAAAATATATTTATTTAATTACATTGGTATTTTTTCAAACTCTATTGATATAGAATTTAAAATTTCGTTTCCAAAACGACTATAAAATCACGGTGTATATAAACAAAGGTTATACGGATTACAGAATCCAACTACCCCATATTCATAGGCCATAGATAGATGATAAGGCAATAAGTTTAAATAGAACGCTTTATTTCTAGGTTTCGGAACAATCCCAAATGCAATAGTAGGAGAGATGTTCAGGGCGAATGTCAGAGCTAACGGATCCGCGTTGGCAATCACTCTCACTTGGCTCGTCGGCTTTGGTCTCACCACTGGCTTCAACTCCATGGTGGCCACACTGGGTGGTCACGTTACCTTCTGGCTCTTCGGAGGGTCCTGCGTGGTCGCCTTCCTGTTTACGTTATTTGTGATACCAGAAACCAAAGGGAAGACGTTGAATGAGATTCAGGAAATGATGAGCTAATAAAATTTTTATTTAATACAAACCCTAAATTAGTGTGACTGTTTCTATTTAATTTTACACATTATTTATATATAGTTTGGCAGATAGACGACGCCTTGGTGTAACATAAGTAGGCTACAGTTACTCTGAAAAGTGCAGGGCGGTGCCTACATACTAGGAAAAAGTACGATACCCTAGTTAGAAGTGAAACACAGTGCCGGGAAGGTCTGCAGGTTTAAAATCCAAATCACAAATCTCTAACTTTCTCCGAATGCACACCCACACACAGGAACATTTGTCGCAGCTCTAGGCATATAGTCAGATATGTATATCATGGTTGCAAATTAACATTTAGGCCTATGAGGGCTCGCGAAGAGAAGAGAAGACGAAGAGAAGGAGGGGAAATGTTCATTTCCCCTCCTTCTCCGCTCTCCTCCGGGCCTCTGCGGTCGCTAGGCCGGAAGATTCTAGTATCCCGTTAGCAGATTTCCCCGTGGTTTAGCCTGCTTTAAAAAAAAACTGACTTTTAAAAGTTTGGTATACATTGCTTATCGATTATCGTTCACTGTTACGATACAGAAAAACATCGTGAGGAAACAAATTTATCGCGAAAACATCTTTCACTTGTATAACATCAATCGATATTCTTGTAAATATAAAAATAAATAAAGCTAGCTCGGTAATAAAATCTACTTTGTACAAAACTACATATGATGCTGATGAACTACTCATTGAAAAAAAAATTGTCAGCAAAATATGTAACATGATACAAAATAAACAAATTTTTATACCTAGGTTTGCTAATGTAAGCATTCTCTGCGTAAGTATTGTACCCTAGTTCAGCTAATGAAAGATATGGAAGGAGGGCTTTTTTGGCCCAATTTGTTTGTATTTTATAAAAACACTACCTTTTGCTCGTAGTTTCGCTCGCATGATGTAGTTATTCCTGGATAAAACCCATGCTTTTTATTCTCCCGGAATAAAAATTTGCCTATAGCACTCCGGAGTAATGTAGCTTCCTGTAAGTGAAAAATCAAAATCGATTTATTACTTCCGAAGATTAGCGCGTTCAAACAAACAAACTTTTCAGCTTTGAATTAAGTCTTATCGTGTGTGCCAATATGAGAGAAGTAATCCTTAGAGAAATGGCTGCGACGTTCAAGTTATGTCTTAAAATAATTATAAAGAAATAAATAATTCCGAACCCAAAGGTATTTATCATATAAAAACATCACTAATACTTATATTACATTAATGAGATAGAGAGAGAGAAAACCGAGATCAGGTGATGTATAGCTGGAAGCCTAAAGAACTCTATACCTTTCCTTAGCATCATTTTTCTATTTAGGGTTGGCATCGATTACTCTTTTACATTTATTGTGGGTTGATAGCGGACTGACCTAACATCAGGGCTCGTGAACATTTCCTGGCCTTCTCCCTTCCTCCCATCCTAAGATAGTTCCTTGTCCTTCCCCATACTTCTTTCCGAACTATCCCCTCCCAACTTTCCTCCAAGGTCTCAGCAATTGCTAAGCCAATGGATTCTAGTATATCATTCGCAGGTTTCCGTCGGTGTCGACTGCGGGGTCTGATACTTGAAAAAAAACTTCAGGTGGCCCATCTGCTGATTATTGTCTGCATCTGAAACAAAATACTTCATTCTGTCGTTATATATTATAAAACCAAGATCTCCGCCGCGTCTGTCTGTCGTCTGAAATTTGGAATTGACTTAGTTTGAGACTATGGGAAAGGCATAGGCTTTTCATCCAGGGGCAATATATAGCAGGACTATTGTCCTGCGTGAAAAATAAATATTTTTGTAGTTTTTAATATTCAAAATAACCTAAAATTTCAATTTTTAAAGAAATTATTTCTATATCATTGCAAATTCCCACCCGTAACTCGTATCGCCAAGTATGGAACGAATTCCTCAAGGCCCTTTACACGGAGAGGGTCCTTAAGGCTGCTACTGAATTTCAATTAAGTTTTATAAAAATTGGGTTCATTGTTCTATTACGATACAATGTCGAACAGATATAGCCGTGGCCTAGATACATTTTTATGATCATAAGTGTTGACACTGAAATTAATATCGCATCTCACACGTCATGTTTAGAATACCTAGTGTTTTAATAATAATATTATCCAGTGCTGCTATATAGTTTCTCACATGACAGTAGTTGTACTAAAACACTATCTTTTTTTATTGCTTTGGATGACGAGACGAGCTTACCGTTCGTCTGGTAGGAAGCGATACAAAAAAATAATAGAAACACCATGCAACAACTTGAATTCCAAAGTATTGTTAGGTATTCCATTACGCTCGTCATCCTGACACATGAGATGTTAAGTCTTATTATGTCCAGTAGTTACACTGGCTGCAATTTTTTTCCAAACCGAAACACAAAAGTGACTACACACTGCTGCTTAGCGACAAACATAGACATTGTAGTGGTACCTACTCAGACGGCCGCTCACTTAAGAGAGATCTATTACCACTAAACTATCTATGAGAGACTAGCGCTCACCCGCCGCTGCAACGCTTGTAATCTAGTTTCAACTAACAAACATTTTAATGAAATAAGGGCGTGTTTTACATGTTTCAAATTAAATTTAAGTATTAACAGTTATCTATAAAACAGCTAATGTAGACATTTCTCATTTTATTACAATTTATTTTGGGAGTATAGATTAGAGTGACTATTGTATTTGGGCAACTTATACATTTACTTGCCTAAGTATCAAAATACGATATTGTGTTACCAACAATCTGTATACGTAATGTGGTATTCTATACAATGCCTCCAGCGACATATCATGCATCATACATGTCTCTAGTAAACTCAGCCCTCTAAAAACGATAAGAGAGTCGGCATCGTTTCATTGTGATTGGCCTAGAGACAAAAATGTAACTCACGTGTTGGTCTCTTGACCAATCACAAGCTTCTTAATGGAACGATACGTATTTTCGTGTCGTATTTGTTTGTTGAACTGTTATCTTATACTAAAAAAAATAATGATTATAATGTTAGGAACTGAAGAGATTTTTATAAAATAAAAAGTACTATTACAACAGATATACTTTCACAAATAAACCGACTGATATGGCTGTCAATGATCAACTGCCTTGATTTTATGGCAAAAAGTATCACAAATACCGTCACAAAAATATGTTTATCTTAATAAATTATAAGTCAGTACAGTAAAAATTATGGGTATGGTTAATATTTTTTTATTATTTGGCTTCGTGACTCGAGCCCAAATAAAAGAACTGGTTTTTAGTTACTAATATTTAAAACCAGAAATTTGCATTAGTTGTATAACCTAACCCTTATGGACGTAGTTTTATAATATTGTACGTTCACTCAGGGCCTAATCAACCCTCCTTGTCTTTATTTACTTTTAAATTAGCTAATGCGTTTCTAATATTGTGTTATAATTATCAATCGCTAATGTAAAATTAATATTTGACAAAAATATTAACCGTTTTTGTTTCATGTAGTGCTTTATATATGTGTTACAAATATAATAAATTTATCGCCCAAAGTTGTCCACTGGACGTCCACTATCGTTAATAATCATTTTATTTGTTACTAATATTATAATAATTGTGAAAGCTTGTGAAATATTTGGATGTGGGTGAAATTTGACACACGGGTAAACGAGTACTGAATTAACACAAAGGCTACTTTTATCTCGGTATTTCCTTTTGTAGAAAATAAAGGAATTTTTCATCTGATTTCTTATATAGATAGCGCTGGGATCGTACAGTATTTTTGGGAATTTAAGGAATAAAAAGCGGAGTGGGTGCAGTGTAATTATTTTCGCTAAAAATAAGGATATTTTATTGCGAGAAAAGTTGAGTTTTATTTTTAAATGTTAAGTATTAGACATTAACGTAGTATAGTCCATACGTCGGCATTCTAGGATTAATGTCAGCAAGAATTTACCAAAATATAAATACTTTACTGTAAGAAAAGATTGAGTGACCATTTAATTTTAAAATGTTAAGTTAATTAGATATTAAGGTAATATAGACCATACGTCGGCATTCTAGGGTTAATGTCAGCAAGAATTTACCTGCTAACCGAAGACCGTATCGCGTTTAGTCAGTTGTGCGTACACTAATTCTGCCCATGCGGAATATCAGACGATTAATGCAATTTGAAACTAATTATTTATTAGTGTAATCAATTAAAATGCCTTCTCGTATTCGAACTCAACTCTTTATAGTGGCTTGTAGTAAGTATTTTTTAATTTTATATTTTAAATTTATTTCGATGATTACCACAGTTGGAAAATGTGGATATTAATTTATTAGGCCATTCAAAATAGCGTCAGCTTTGCTCCGCGCAAAGTGACCCATATTTTGTGAGAGTGTGAGAGAAAGTAAATAGTGTAATTTTGACTTTTCGGACGACAAAAACTTTTTATCCTTTTTTTTTTATTTTTGTTTTTTTTTGATGACGGATTCCTTGGTCCCCCTCGTGAGCATCTACACTGCAAACTCTTCAAAACATCGGGAAAAGATTAAGTACAAAAAACCGCGAGAAAATCTGAAAACTAATTTTATTTCGATGTCCAACATTCGTGCAAACATAAAAAAACACTATTTTGTGAGATTAAGGATTAATTTAATGTGTTTTGTTCCAGTTAATATAGGACAGTTTATAGACGGATACAGTGTGGGATGGTCGGCACCCATCATCCCAAAGCTACAAGACCCCAATCAGTCCCCGCTCCCCGACACCATTACAGAGTTTGAGGTCTCTATGATAGGATCACTGTTATACATAGGAGCTATAGTAGGTATGTATTTTGACATCTATATATATTATAAAATGAAGTTTCCTTTTCTCTATATCTGTATGCTATCGATTTTCTCAAATCTACTGAACGGATTTTTATGAAATTTGGTATGGAGATAATTCAAAACCCTGGGAAGGTTGCTTTTTATCCCGGGAAAATATATAGTAGGACTTTTATCCCGGAAAACTCCTTCAGGCGGGTGAAACCGCGAGCAAAAGCTAGTCATTATGTAATTATTCAGGAGCCGCAGTAAAGATGCCTTTCTACAGTCGTTAACACTAACGTTATGTAAGGGAATTATATATCGTAGCGATGGAATTCGGATAAAATCTGCCTACCCCAGACCAGCCTCGTGGACTAAGGTTTTTATTAGTAAGGCGCCCCTGCCCAACAGTGGGACAGTATATAATACAAGGCTGATAATATTATTATTTATTATAACACAAATATTTTCCAGGACCATACATACCAAGTTACTTATCAAATATCGTCGGTCGGAAGCCATGTCTCTTTGCTGGCGGATTCTTAAATCTAACATCCCTGATTCTAATAGTAACTACAACAAACATCTCTATGGTCTATGCCATAAGGATCATAAGCGGCTTGGGCATGGGAATGGTAACAGTCAGTAACTTGGTGTACGTTGGAGAAATATCGTAAGTATTCATAATTATTTTAATTTCTAATAAGATTAATTTTAATAATTTCGTGATTTCCCGCAGTAATGATACAACATTAAAATTTTTATTGATCATAATTAGCGGCGATAGCCTATTTGGGACGGTAAAGGAAGGTATGGAGGTTCAAAACTGAAATGCATGCATATTTGACTTTATAAGTTATGTGTGTATTCTTGGTGAATTATCGCTTGCTTTAACGGTAAAAGGAAACATCGTGAGGAAATCCGCTTATCTGAGAAGTTCTCTATAAGAATTTTGAGGGTGGGGGAATCTGCGAACCCCCACGAGGCCATCGTGGTGGAGTTAGACCTAAACCCTCTCAGTAGTAGAGGAGGTCCATGCCCACAAGTGGGACAATATACTTAAAATATTTATATTTTAAAATTAAAATGAAGTGTTTTTAAATATTTCTTACAAAATTAATTTTAGTTACGGTAGGTAAAATTGAGAAAAGAGACCCAAAAAATTTTTATTTAAATAAATATTCGTAATTTCAATAAAACCATTTTACGAATTTTATCGCGGTTTCTTACATTTTATAATTTTCTCCCGACGTTTCGAAGACTTTGCAGCCTTCATGGTCACGCGGGGTACTGAGGAGTTGGTTGTTCGAAAAGCCAAAGTTACAATATCTATCTACATTTTACAATTATAAAAATAATTTCTTATGTTTACACGAATGTTAGACATTAAAAATAAAATATAAAAACCGCGATTAAATCTGAAATAAGGTTTAATTTTAATTATAAAGATTTTTTTGCTCGTGGCAGGCCTTTAACAAAATTACGTTCCGTTCATTGAATATTTATGAAGAATGATAATAAAGACAAAAACATTACAATTTTAAACAACTTCTGAATTACAATTAGATTATAATTACCTAATCAAATTCCATTTTTGAAAAACTTGTTTTGGGTAAATAAAGTTGTATTTAACAATTCATTTGTAATTTAAATTGATACCTATAAATCGAGTGGCATGTATTTTAGTGTAATTACCTACATTTTGAAGGCAGATTCTTTGTTAAGGTAGGGTGACAATGAAACCGGTTGTAATTAAATTCTAGTCTTAATAATATGGCAAGAAATAAATCATTTCATCCCTCGGCGATCATGAGAATTAGTCTGTTGTATATAATAGGATGTAGGATGGTATTTTGCATGTCCATACTTATAAATGCGATGTAATTACTTATGTCTCTGAATTTGGTACGGAGATTGTTCGAGACCCTGAGAAGGACATTGACTGTTTTTTATCCCGAGAAGATATATACAGGAGTGGTTCCTGGAAAAAAATCACGCAAGAGGAACCGCGAGCAAAAGCTAGTACTCTATAAACAGCCTAGGCCGCCTTATTGTTTTTACATGTTTTATTTGGTATCTTAGTTTCATTTAGTTTTATATATTGACAGTTTATTCGAATAACACAAATTATTCTAACAACTGTAAAATTGCTATCACATTGTGAATAAATTTAAAACCTAATGTAAATGTTTTTAACAAAAAATATACAGATAACGTCTTTCCAGTTACAATGTATAGCTTCAAAGAAAACAAATTAAATTTAAACTATAAATAAACCAACTAAAAAAGTTAGAGCCACTCTGTACATATCAATTTTGAACTAAGATTTTATGTTGCTGTCTCACAAAAAAAAAAATAAAAAAAAATAACGTGACCCATGTCGGTCGAATGTCGGACAATGCATCAACTACATACATCCTTAACGCCCGAATGCCAACAAAATGGCGCGCTAATTGTATTTTAGAAGCTAAGTAACTATTCGAAATTCAAAAATTATGGAAAAATATTATGTACTTCTGCAATATGTTTACTTTGTTTAAATTTTTCATAATGAGGATAATATTGTTTCGTTAATTTCATAACGATAATGCCACTCAAATTGTTGATTCTGAGCATCTCTAAAATACACATGATTTAATTCGATACCGTCACTACTAGATAGACAATTTAATAAAAAATATTTTGGTTGTTTAAAATTTTCAAAAAGACATAAGATTATTTTAATATTATGTAAGGATCAGTATTTTTTTTTTATTGCTTTGTATGACGAGACGAGCTTGCCGTTCGCCTGATGATAAGCGATACGACAGCCCATAAACAGTAGAAACACCATCGACACCTTGAATTACGAAGTATGGTTTGATATATCACTGCGCTCGTCATCCTGAGACATGAGATGTTAAGTCTTATTATGTCCAGTGGTTAATTACCAGAAAATAAATAAATAACAACTATTAATAATTTCAGTTCACCAGATATCCGGGGTATTCTTTTAACCTCAACTTCCATAGTGGGTATATTCGGAACTCTGGCGGCCTACACGATCGGGCCATTCGTATCGTACGCCGCGACTGGCTACATTGTCCTAGTTGTAAATATTATCCACGTGATTGGAATACTATTTATTCCGGAATCACCTGTCTATTACGCTATAAAAGGTTTGTAGTCTAATATAACTAATGACTTAAAATTATCAAGTAGTAAGCGCTATATCCCATAGTTGGTTGTAAAATATATTTTATATCCGCCTGGATAGCGACCACAGTCCATAAGGTGTTAAAACCCGGCATAGTGGCCCACGTAAGTGTGCCGCTTCTCGGGATCAGCCTGTGTATATCTGGTTCCTACAGGCCGGCATAATTGTGTTGACGGCCGACTGCTAATCATCACTTGGCAGTCGCCATTCTATTGGACCTACTCCACTTACCATCGGGTGCAGTGTGATTACATTGCCACGCCCGCATAAAAAAATCCGTTAGGCAGAGGTAGAGAAACCAGTAACAACCGCAGACTTTCGCAAACATCTTATAATACTTATACAATTTTCCACTATTAAATGAACATAGCCTAAATTATTTTTACCAGGAGTATTTGATGGCCCATCTCTTTCTAGGTAAGCAAACAGAAGCAAAAGAAACTCTTCGCTACCTCGGCAGATTAGATGACTTGGAGAATGTCTTCGAATCAGTCAGGGGCACGAACCCCAATGAGGGACACACCTGGAGAGCCTGGATTAAGATATTTACCGTCAAAGCTAACCGAAGGTCTTTGTATATCACGCTCTCCCTCTGCACCTTGCAGCAATTGAGTGGAGTGGCTGCTTGCCTCTTCTTCACCACTACTATATTCCAACTAGCTGGATCTTCTATAAGGTAAAATATTTAATATATTTTGTGTTGGATTTGAACATAATTTTAAATACATACATAGATTTTTGATAAATATATTCAGAAGAAAATTGTCAACTACCCTATTGTCATGACGATACAATTATAATATCTTCTAAAGTTTAGATGAGATTACCTACTTTCAGTTGTGATAGTTTCTATTCATTAAACGATAGGAGTCCTCGGGCATAAATCCAGCATCGCGCAATTAATGCAACTTTTCTAATGTAAACCGTCAAAAGTGAATAATTGCCAACAAGTGAATCATGGCTAGGTCCTGTGCTCAGCATCACAATACAGTACAGCACTGTAGTCAATTTCAATAAAAAAAAAATGCCCACTCCTTAGAATAAATGTGTAAATTTTTCTTCCAGGCCAGACCTCGCCACAATCCTTGTGGGTGCGACCAGGCTGATCTCGAGCATGATAGCGCCCACTGTGGTGGAGCGAGCTGGTCGGAGAATATTGCTGCTCGTATCGACTGCCTCTTGCTCCTTAAGTTTGGTAAGTACTGCTTCATATTTTATCGTTCCATTTTTTGTAATAGATTTCAAAGGTAAAATAGTGCATTCCTATGACGCTATACTCTGTTTACACACATAGAGGCTGATATAATGTTGGAATATAATATAATGTTCGTCGATAGATATAGTCAATGATTTAAAGACATTTCAAAATGTATATTATTGTATCGGGAATCATTTCTCACCCCATATTGTTTGTGTTAAAAGTTTTTACATTTTGTAATACAACTGTCGCCTTTACAGAGGTGGGAGTTAATATCTGCTCCACAGTTACTTAAGTAATGTAGATATTATTGAACATTGTATTTAAGAAACTGTATTACTATTCCTGATAAAGTTTTTTTTATTATTTACAGGGAGTCCTTGGCGCCTACTTCTATCTGCGTCGTGTGGAGAGTTCGGTGATTGGAGACATCGGGTGGCTGCCGCTGGTGGCTCTAATCACTTACTTCTTCTCTTATGAATTAGGTGACAACCTCATTTTTTTTATTGCTCTGAGTGTCGAGACGAGCTTGCCGTTCGCCTGATGGTAAGCGGTACCACCGCCCATAAACAGTAGAAACACCATCCAACACCTTAAATTACAAAGTATTGTTTGGTATTTCACTGCGCTCGCCATCCTGAGATGGTAAATCTAATTATGTCCAGTAGTTAAACTGGCTACAAAGTCCTTCAACCCGGAACGCAACAGTGACTACACACCGCTGCTTGGCGGCAGAAATAGACATTGCGGTGGTACCTTCCCAGGCGAACTCTCACATATGAGACCTACCATCAGTTCACCTCTAAATCCTTTTATTTTAATCGTATATTATAATTGAAAATTTAAAATACTTCATGTATAAATACGATACCTGTACAGATCCTCCACTATGCAGTTCTAAGCCAATAACAATTCTATTTCCGCTTGAATTGAAACATAGAATCAATTTGATTTTCGACTGACGAAGCTAACTTCTTTATAGGTTTTGGCACGATGCCCAGCGCGCTCGTCGGCGAAATGTTCGGCGGGAATGCTCGTAGCACCGGCTCAGCTGTTTCCATGACAACGGCTTGGCTAATTGGCTTTGGTATCGCCACCGGCTTTGGTTCGATGGTGAAGAACCTCGGTGGTGACATCACTTTCGGGATTTTCTCTTGCTCCTGTGTTGTTGCGTTTTTGTTTACTTATAAGTTTGTTCCGGAGACTAAAGGAAGGAGTTTGCATGAGATCCAAGAATTATTGAGGAGGTGATATCAAGGGTTTCCGAAACCGTTTATCGGTTGATAAAAGGAATCCCGTCACAATTATTTTCAACATTTATATTCCTTAGTTTTTGAGTCCTTCCTTACAATTTTTTTATAAACTAATACAGTTACAGAGCAACTTAACTGGTACATTGCGTATTGTAAATAATATTAATGGACGCCCAAAATATCTTTTCCCAATCCTCTTTCTTTCAGTACTGCAAAGAACACAATTCTCTAGTGTCTAAAGACATAGTTAATGAATTTTTATCTATTTCACCATCGCCTACTAAGTTGTCTACCTACTGGAAAGAACTTAAAAAATAGACTTATTATTGTTAGCTCGTAGTTTTCAAAGAATTTTATGCAATGCCATAAGTGTAGAAGCAAGATAGTAAAATGATTAAGATGACTGATGCACGAGAACAATATATAAAAGTATTTTGACAATACGTTACTAAATGAAACCACATACTCGCCTTCACGTTTGTTGACATTGTGCAAAAATCATCCATTAATAACTTATTTATCTCCAAAAATCCTAGTTTTATTTTTCTGAGTTTTTGACCATTTTATAGTTTGTTTTAATGCCAATATGGCGTCTGTGTGAGTGATTTTCTGACTGAAAGTATGTTGCCGCGAATCCTCTTTGAGTAGTAGTGCCACTACTAGGGCACGTAAAATTAAAATTACTTTTTAATACTATTTATTTTGTTCAAAACTTACACTTTTTATTTTACATCTACGGCTCAAATAACTTATTGTAAAGTGTTATTTCTAAGTAGATAAGTATGTTGTTTCATTTAGTAACGTGATGTCAAAATGACCCTGTACATATATGATTGACCGAAATTGCGATGATATTGTGTACCTAGGTTTAAAAATGTATAAAATAAAATAAACTGACACGCCTTTTCATTTTAATACAAGTTGGATTTTCCGCAGAATCATAGGCGGGATATAAGTACGAAGTACGAACTAAGCTTTAAAAATAATAAAACTTGTCGGATCGTAAGGGTAGACGCGAACTAATCATCTAAACAGCCGAATATTCAAGATTCAAAATGACAAACTCTGTAGAATTACCCATGATGGCCTAGTACGGATTGGCATACTTCACATGCCCTAAAAAGTCTTATTTAAGATAGAGAAAAAGATAATTCTAAAAGAATACACACTTACCTATAAGAAAACTCAGAAGTGTTTTCCCTTGGGTTTGAACCTGCGGAAATTGGTCTTGGCAATCTGTCCAATTCCATCTAGGCTACCGCCGATTATATAAATATTATGCGTATATATGTTATGTAAAGTATAAAACGAATCTTCAGGAAAATGGAACATCCTATAATCTATATAGAATAACATAAATTTTCAAATTCACATTTTACATTGCTTTGTGCATTTTGAGAAAATGTGTGAAATTGAAAACAGAGGGAAATTTAAATAATATTATATTCTTATAAATATTACAATGAAAATAATGGTTGATTACGAGGACCTAAATGTTACACATAGCTAAAATGTTAACACTTTAATGGCGATTTTT
Organism: Manduca sexta; assembly: GCF_014839805.1. Lineage (NCBI taxonomy): Eukaryota > Metazoa > Arthropoda > Insecta > Lepidoptera > Sphingidae > Manduca > Manduca sexta. The sequence continues at coordinate 3,058,802 of NC_051132.1, read as the reverse complement.
GCCGGCCGGTAAGTGTGCGCCAACACTAAAAGATATCACATACATATAGGTAAGTAACGACGCCTACCCATTGAACTCAATACCGAGGTAAAATAAAAGAGTATTATAATTGTCTGCAAAACCAATCTTTTCCACAACGTTCGTTTATTTCGTGCTGGGAGTACAAAATAAAATACTACAAAAGGGTTTTAATTTTTAACAGCATTGTTACTAGTATCATAATGTTAATAAACTATATAGCAAACCAATATAGATTTAACCTTGTAATAAAAAAGGCAAATGATAATAAACATTATGCATTGTTACATAGTAGACGAGATTTAACATGCGCGTGATTTTTTCCAGAGTAAAAATATCACAGTGACAATTTATTTTTACAAGATCAAATACCTAAACTACCTATGCTATATTATGGGCATTACATTGAATTATCCAGATCTAAAAAAAACACGTCGATCTTACAATCAATCAGTCTAACGTCGTCCCTTTCTGAGCGTAGGCCTCTAAGTGAGTGACAACCATCGAAGTCTCGGACAGCACGAATCCATCCGCTGTCAGTTAAGTAAATTTATAAAATTCAGATCTCAGCATAAAATCTAAAGTATATACTCTAAAAAGGTCTTTTGCCTTCCAATGAAAATCTCGTCAAGATCTGTTCAGCTGTTTTTGAAATTAGCAAACAAACCAACAGAAACATAATTTAAAAGAAGCGTTTAAGATTTTGTAATACGTTAATGAATGCAGTAGCTCTTATGTAAACTTCTTATTTCTAAATTACAAACACTTCAGTCCTATTTATTCGTAAATAATTCGTGAAGAATAACTTAAAGAATCTTGATTATTAAATGCGTAAGTATTTACCTAATTATGATTTTTATTGCTCAAACCTTTCTTGATGTTAGTAGTAAACCATCTGTATTTTATTTGATTGTTATCGGATTATGGCGATTTTCTAAACATTTATTTTTTCATTTCTGCTTTTAGACTAGTTGGAACTGTGATTTCAATTGTATTGTTAATAAAGCTGACTTAAGTTTTAAACGTGATATGTAATTTGAGTTACACGTACCCATATACTTTGATTCCATTTTTGCAACTTTCAGTACTTCGTGTGCAATGCTTCCTTTATTAAATTTTAAATATCTTTTAAATCAATCCTTTTTTTTAAATATTGCAAAGTGATTTCACCGAAGAGATTTCACCTCACCTAATGGTAAGTGGAGTGGCGACAAGACAGAGTATTGACTTTTGATATTATAATTATCCCTCGTTAGTCGATAAAATTATGCCGGCCTCTTCCATCCCACGATGTGATAAGTGATGAGCCAGCGCCATATCCTGGACTAATTCCAGACTTCGGGCTGCAGATATTAAGCAGGAAAACCCAATAATACTATGCCCAAACTGGGATTCCCACCTACGACCTTAGGACGGTGTCTTTCCGCGCACATAATACCACTACGCCACTAAGGCAATCTGCAAGAATCAATATGTTTTAAAGCTAAATGGAACAGAAAAGATAAAATTCTGAATAGCATTGGAAAATCATTTAAAGGGTGCGAGGACATCTAGTTGGGTAATCTAGTGGTTAATGCAATGATTCAGTATTTTGTAAACCATCCTATAGGCAGTTTTGAAACGGCACGAAAGAGAGGCTTGACCAGGGTGTAATCATACATAATGACAGATTAGATTTTACCTTTCATATAATCCAGGAGTTCCTAAACTATTTTTTCTCATAGACTTTCAAAATTTTGCTGGTTTCGGTGGACCCCTGCAGCTAATTTTTAACCATATTCCCTAAAATATGCAAGTTTTTACATGTAACAGTCGCTAAGCTTCCTAAAATATTATCTGCCTACATTGATAGGTGAAGTCCAGTCAACATTTTAGTTCTTGACTGACAAAACAATAAAAAATCACGTGGACCTTTGCTTACTTAATAATTCTTAGGAAAAATAAAAGTTCATCAGCATTTTGAGTTTAAAGAAAATATTAGTCTTCTTTCCTAGATCACGTTTTCAATGATATTCGAGATGAACTTGATCGTCCAAAAGCGAAGTCTAAAAATGCTTAAACGGTAATTTGCTAAAGGCGATCGAAATGTAACATTCAAATTCTGTGAATAAAGTCAGTAATGGAGACTGTTGCGGAACGGAAAGGAAATTAGGATTACGTGAGCAAATGGGAAGCGTTCCGACGAGCGTTTCTGCACCATTGCCGACTTATGCACCATTCAATTTGCTATACACTTGAATATACCGATTCTTATTTGAAAAGGAATGCACATGATCATCTTTGGTGTTAGTTTTCTGCTGACTAGTATTTTTTTATACGGGAAATGTTATCTCTCTGCACCTGATGATTAGTGGAGCAAGGTCCAATAGAATTTTGACTGACGAGAAGTGATTACCCCGCGGCAGTCGACACAATTATGCTGGCTAGTTGGAAACGAATTTACACAGGTTGATCCTGGAACGCGACACACTTACGTGAGCCACTCTGATGAGTTCTACTATCTTGTGTACGGTGGTCGCTATCCGGGCGGACATAAAATATATCCTACCACTAACAAATTTAGTATTCTGTTCAGTTTTCATATTGTTGCCTGGGTATTGTGTCATTTGCAATCATGTTCTTACAACACACACACACCATCACGCATTTATCCCCGAAGGGGTATGCAGAGGTGCAACCAGGGCACCCACTTTTCGACGAGTGTGTTCCGTCCCATAATGTGATAGGGGGCGAACCTATCGCCATATCGGCCACAAATTCCATACTCCGGGCTGATATAGAGCAGAAAAACCCAAATATCGGTTTGCCCGACCCGGGATTCCAACCTCAGAGCGCTGCCGTACCGCGCATGCAGTACAACTACGCCACCGAGGCAATTATGTACTTTCTTTACTCAATCCTATTTATTTGAGAAATAATTGGACTTTCTGAGAAATAACAATAATTTCAGCATATCCGGGAATATTTTACTCATTTAAAAATACTAGCTTACCGTCCCGATTTATTTAGTAAGGCGACACTTCGTAAACCTAGCGCCATCTATTGAAGCAATGAGAAATTACTTAGTATTACACGTAAGTGCATCGTGAACATAGAAATTATAGAGAATTCTGTGCTACTAATAATATGATAATGTCGATAATTAAGTCATAGAGAACTCTGTACTACTAATAATGTGATAATGTCAATAATTATAGCAAACGTAGAAACTCAGGTTATAAACCTCAGGTAGAGACAACTCTCATTAAACTCTACATAAATATCTATGGTACTCTGAACATAGATCCTGAGCCTATGATCGTAGTATCTCTATGTTATCTATGGCATAGACTGCTCTAAATAGTGAACGAACTTCACGTTTGTTTGTATTATTATATGACCTTACCACTGAGTTCATATTTGATCACAGAAGTTACTGTTTTGAGTGTATTACATTTGTGTGTGTTATAATTATTCAAGATTATGCAGAATTTGTGTTTTTAATTTGTGGTTTCGGCAAAGGTTTACTATATTATGAAGTAACGAAAAATATGTGAAAAAATAACCTCACTATAAATCAAATTATTAAATCTGTATTGGCATGAAAGGAGGCAATAAATAAGATAAAGGCTGCCGATATGGACGTCTCGCCTTAGATTCCAGGGTACTTTTGATTTCATCACTTAGATACGATGTACATTAACGAATCTTCAATGTTTTTAAAAATAAACAAAGACGATAAACAATATAGTTAGTAAATAAATAAAAAATATATAAATAATTTTTATGTAAGTTTTATAGAAATTATGTTGTTACAAATATAAGAACTAGCTTGACCCTTCCGAAGTATCGATCACTATACATTGGAGAGATCAATTTAAAATGGATTTATAACCATTGACTCGTTCTCATTGACAATATAGATAATATTGTGACTTAATGACAGTCTTTATTATTATGGAAATAAAGATGATTTTTGATTAATGAATAAAATTTTCAGCTCAGTATCTTATCTATATGATACGTAGATTAATATTGAGGAGATAGGGCTAGAAGTACGAATATAACATTAGCGTTTCAATTTAACATTATAACATCACCGCAGTGTGCGGAAACACTTTCAACTTGTTATAAGTGGAAGCAACTGTCAACTAAGAACTGTTGATTAGTTTAGCGATTTATTCAGGCACTATAACTTCATTAAAGCAAAATATTGTCAATTAACGACATCATTCAAACTTACAATTTTAAGGCATTTTCTCGGTTTGAGCTCCACTCCACTCGCCCTCAGCATGGTCACTTAAGGGCTCGCAATGCCTAAAGCACTCACCCGCAAGACCAGTGTGTTTATATAAGCCGGTCCTGCCACGCTAACAAACGTAAGTCAAAACCAAAAAAAGGTTTGAGCTCAATCCATTCAACCCAAACCTCCTACACATTATGATAAGATATAGTACAGATACCGCTTAAATGTGCATATAACACTTTAGATGCTTTTAACATTGGATAACATTTCTAAAATAAACAAAACAATATTAAACGTAATTATTTAACCCATGTTACTTTCTACTCTATTTTAGAAACATTAAAGTGAGTGTTACCGAAATATATAAATGAACTCTATTATTTTTTCGTGGATTGATTGTTTACAATGTGTTAAGTGTCATTTATGACTCCAAAAATGAAGGTATATTGGAAGAAGCAGCTACCCGTTGTGGCCTGCAGTAAGTATTATTTATTAAATGTTTTTTCTTGGTACTACATATGGTTAGAATGGAACGTACGTTGTGCGTGAAATAGCGTGTAATGAGCGAGCGGGAAGGAAGAGATTTGAATATTTAAATTTCGAAAGAAAAATGAATGAATGTCACTTTTTTTATCATATTGTGGGTAGTCGCGAGACTTTCGGTAGAATTTAAAGACCTAGCTAAAGTAATAGATGTAAAATATAAAGGTAGCATACAAAGATATTTCTTCTTATTTTCAAAACCGACATGTATGGTCACATACCGTCTGATCTTTGCGTCATTTTAAGAAGATTTAGGCTAATAATCGCTGTAGGCTGATTACGAATTACTTCTTCGTACTATGTACAGCCTTTGGAGGTTCACTGCTGAACATAGGCCTCCAGGATTTCCAGACGAATCTGTTAGATGCGGATTGTATTCAACTAATTCCCGCTGTCCTTATCTCATTTCAAAGTGAAAGCAGTGGTGCTGTTGTAGCAATAATTTAGGGGTCATGAGGGAAGATAATAAGGCGTATCTATCATAAAATATAGTAACAGAGCGATAGTCTATAATCTATAATACAATTATACCATAGATATATGTTATACTTAGACTTTGAGCGTCTTATATAACTGGCGAACATTATATGGATACTTCCGGCGCCATTCACTCACTTAATGTTCATCCAGCTTTACTTACGACTAGTTACATATTTGTGGCGCCTCGTACGACTAATATGTACTTTTGGAGATTTATATAAAGACTTCTACCGTATTATGAACTTCATAATATCTACGGTTGAAATGCTAATTGACTTAAGCGCCATTTTTTTGCGACACCTAGTTTCATACATGTTTAATAATAATAATAATATCAACCCTGTATTATATACTTGCCTACTGCTGAGCACGGGCCTCCTCTACTACTGAGAGGGATTAGGCCTTAGTCCACCACGCTGGCCTAGTGCGGATTGGTAGGCTTCACACGCCTTCGAAATTCCTATAGAGAGCTTCTCAGATGTGCAGGTTTCCTCAAGATGTTTTCCTTCACCGTTAAAGTGAACGATAAATTCACAAAGAATACACACATGATTTTAGAAAAGTCAGAGGTGTGTGCCCTTGGGATTTGAACCTGCAGACATTGGTCTTGGCAGTCCGTTCCACACCCATCTAGGCTGTCGCCGCTTGTTTAATATCAGCTATTTTTTCTATGTTTTTTTAAACAAGTAAAATTTTTCGAAAAATAATTCGCTTAATTCTATTAGCCTTTGAAACATCGACATACTTTACTTCCTTCTAACTACTTTATATTTATCACCATATAAAGGTACTTACCGCGTCTTATAAACGCAAAGTCGCGTTTACGGTTAGTTAATATTTTTCTTACACTAAACATTTCAGTATACATCGGACAGATGCTGGTAGGTTATGGTCTGGGGTGGACAGCGCCTGTGGTCCTTAAGATATTAGCAGGAAAGAGTTCCATACGTGACCTGTACATTACAGAAGATGAAACGTCGTGGATCGGCTCCGCGCTGTACCTCGGCACGATAGCTAGTAAGTATTTATATTTGGCCATTTCTATTGTAATGTCTACTTGTGGTAGGTCTCTCATATGTGAGAGTCCGCCGGGGTAGGTACGACCGCTATGTCCATTTCTGCCGCCAAGCAGCAGTGTGTAGTCACTGTTGTGTTCCGGTTTGAAGCAAATTTTAGCCAGTGTTACTACTGGACATAATAAGACTTACCATCTCATATCTCAAGATGACGAGCCCCGTGGACAATACTTCGTATTAGGTGTTGGATGGTGTATCTATTGTTTATGGGTGGTCGTATCGCTTACCACCAGGCGAACGGCAAGCTCGTTTCGTCATTCAAGCAACAATAAAAAAAAGATATGTATTATTCCACTGACTGCCTTGGTGGCATAGTAGTATTACATGCGCGGTTCGACAGCGCTCTGAGGTCCTGAAATCGATTCCCGTGTTGGGCAAAGTGATATTTGGGTTTTTCTGTTTAGTATCAGCCCAGAATCTGGAATTTGTGCCCGATATGGCAATAGGCTCGCCCCCTATCACATCATGGAACACACTTGACGAAAAGTGGGTGCCCTGATTACGCCTCTACATGCTCCTTTGGAGATAAATGCGTGATGTTGTGTGTATTATTACACTACTATTTTTATAGATTCACGGCACAGTGACACCACTGCATCTGATGATAAGTAACGTGTGGTCCAATAGAATGTCGACTGACGAGAGATGATTACCCCTCGGCAGTCGACACAATTATGCCGGCCTGATGGAACCGGATATACACAGAATGATCTCGGAACGCGACACACTTACATGGACCATTAAGGCGGGTTTTAACTTGTGTACGGTGGTCGTAATCCGGGCGGATATAAAATATATCCTACCACCAGTAAATCTATACTATTATATAAAGCTGAAGAGTTTGTTTGTTTGTTTGAACGCGCTAATCTCAGGAACTACCGGTCCAAACTGAAAAAATATTTTTGCGTTGGATAGCCCTTTGTTCGTGGAGTGCTATAGGCTATATATCATCACGCTATACCCAAAAGGAGCGGAGCAGTAATGGCTAATCTCAGGAACTACCGGTCCAATCTGAAAAAATCTTTTTGCGTTGGATAGCCCTTTGTTCGTGGAGTGCTATATGCTATATATCATCACGCTATACCCCATAGGAGCGGAGCAGTAATGGCTAATCTCAGGAACTACCGATTCGAACTGAAAAAATATTTTTGCGTTGGATAGCCCTTTGTTCGTGGAATGCTATAGGCTATATATCATCACGCTATATCCAATAGGAGCGGAGCAGTAATGGCTAATCTCAGGAACTACCGATTCGAACTGAAAAATTATTTTTGTGTTGAATAGTCCTTTGTTTGTGGAGTGCTCAAAGTTATATATCATCACGCTATGACCAATAGGACCGGAGCAGTAATGGCTAATCTCAGGAACTACCGGTTTGCACTGAAAAAATCTTTTTGTGTTGGATAGCCCTTTGTTCCTGGAGTGCTATAGGCTATATATCATCACGCTATGACCAATAGGAGCGGAGCAGTTATGAAACATGTTGCAAAAACGGGGAAAATTATTAGTTTTGAGAGCTTCCGTTGCCTGCGCTGCGTAAACGGTTAAAGTTATGCAACAATGATGTATGACGGGATTGTTCCACTTAAAAAGTTCTAAAAAATATATTATACAACAAAGTCCCCCGTTGCATCTGTCTGGCTGAACGTGTTAAACTCTAAAACTACCCAACGTATTAAGATGAAATTTGGTATGGAGACAATTTGAGACCCTGGGAAGAACATAGTCTCCCGGGAAACTACTACTTTTATAACGGAAAACTTTATAACGCGGGCGGAGCCGCGGGAAAAAGCTAGTTAATTTATAAGCATATTTAGTTATTATGTTAAAAAACTCTAAGCAATTTTATATACCTGATTGTGTACCCAATTATAACAGGTTTTGTTTTTAATGAATAAATAAATATTCAGATAATAACGGATATACCCTCATAGACGGAATTGGGCTTCCCAACTTAAATAACATTTCATTACAGGTCCATACATTACAACATATGTGTCAGACACGAGTGGCCGAAAGCCTTGTCTGGTCTTAGGCGGTGTTGTCACACTCATTTCGTTTTGTTTGCTGGCATACGCCTACAACTTCGCCGTTATGATTTTTGGAAGGATATTATGCGGGCTTGGAACTGGCATCATTTTTGTTGTCAACTTTCTTTACATTGCTGAAATTACGTAAGTACAATACAAAAATTGTATCATGTTCACTTTCGGTAATATCCAATAAAAGCGATTAATGTTTTATCACATATGGCGGCCGATATGGCTATAGGCACGGCCCCTATCACATCATGGGACGGAACACACTTGATGAAAAGTGGGTGCACTGGTTGCGCCTCTGCATACCCCTTCAGGGCTAAATGCGTGATGTGTGTGTTTGTTTTATCACATGATGCTTTATTATTTTAATTATTAACTAGAATTGTTTATAGTAAGGTCTATTATAGTATAATTTATTTTAACTCTACTAAACAGAAGGTGTTGCTAGCGGGTCCACCCGCGTAAAAAGCCTTTCCAACCACAAGTCTCTACATCACTTTACTGATTTATAGCGCCATCTATACGACGGCAGGGAAATCTATTTAAAAAAATTAGACCAAATATTTTTACGTAAATGGAGCAAATTACCGTCATAAAAAGTAGCCTATATATTAATCCAGAAGATGGTCTATGTGTGTGCTAGATTTCATCCAAATCTGTCGAGACATTTCTGAGTTTACTTTTAACTACTTAACAATCAATCATATTTTATCTTTCTCATTTATAATATTAGTACGGTAAAATAAATAAGATAAGGTATCGGTAGCCTATACACTAGCCCCCTTATTCATAGACGTTTTTTATCGAACGATCGAGTAAGGCTGTGGTAACAAGTCTGTTTCTCAGTGCTGACGGCATGGCAGTCTTCGCAGTGCGTAGACGTAGGGTCGTTGTGATTGGCTAATATTGAAATACAACAATAATAACCAATCACAACGGCCCTATGTCTATTTCTCAGTGCCATTGGGCACTGAGAAACAGGCTTGTTATCACAGCTTTACTCCGTCCTTAGATAAAAAACGTTTATGAATAAGGGGGTTAAACTTTAACTATATTGGTCTCTGCCAACCGTACCTGGAAAATGTATTCTAAAGCTATGAAAATAAAATATAAACCTACTCAAATACAGCACGGCTTTTTATCAGTAATTGAGAGGAAGAAATTGATAGATGATTTTTCCAATTCTAGATCAACGGAAATGAGAGGGATATCGCTAACAGTTACAGGAATTTTCGGCACTGTAGGAACGTTCATAGTTTACAGCATTGGCCCGTTAGTATCGTATGTAGTTGTGTGTTACATTGGAGTAGGAATCGCTGCTGTTTACATCATTGGTATGAATTTTATACCAGAGACTCCTGTATATCAAGTTTTAAGAGGTAGGTCATTAAACGAATATTCTATGGATATAACTATTGTAAGGTCAGGGCACCCTATTCCAATTACGGGGGCTATTTGCCTTTTAAATTTGTCTGTCAGGTTCAAATTCTAAGGGCACACACCTCTGACTTTTCTAAAATTATGTGTCTATTTTTTTGTGAATTATCGCCTGCTTAAAGATGAAAAGAAAATATCGTGAGGAAACCCGCATACCTGTGAAGTTCTCTATAAGAATTTGAGGATGTGTGAATCTACTAATCTGCACTAGGCTAGCATGATGGACTAAGACCTAAACCTTATCTGTAGTAGAAGAGCCCTGGGCCCAGCAGTGGGATAATATATAATACAGCACTGGTATTATTATTATTCTATATCCATCTGACTAACTAAACCTCCTCTTTTTTTTTTTTTTTTTTTTTTTTTATTTTCTTCTCTTCTCTTCTAGGAAAAGAAAACGAAGCCAAACAAACTCTACTTGAACTAGGAAGGGAAGATGAAGTTGATGATATACTATTAACTAAATTAAACGTCCTCTGGCTCTGGCCAGTGGGTAATGAATGGATGGAAATATTCACCAACAAAACTAACAGAAAAGCATTGTTCATAACCCTTTCTCTATACATTTTGCAGCAGATGAGTGGAGTGATTTCCATGATATTCTTTTGTACACTTATTTTTGGTTATAACAGAAATATTATGGTTGGGTCCTATGTAGCAGCTGTAGTATTGGGCATCACTCAGATTGTAGGAAGCAGTATCACACCGTTCTTCTATGAGAGATATGGAAGGAGGTCTTTGCTTCTGTGGTCTACTGGATCTTGTTCTGTGTGTATGGTGAGTTATCTAAGAATTATATAAAGCTTGTAATTATCTCTGTATCATCAAAAAGTGATAACTGAACTGCCTTAGTGGTGTATTAAGGTACGACTGCAGTGCTATCTCGGGTTCGATCCCTGGGTCGGGCTTAGTGTTATTTTTTTCTACTCAGGCTCGCCCCCTATAAAAGTGTAACAGTTGCGCTTCTGTCTACCCCTCCGGGGATGAAAGGCTTACGAGTGTGCAGCCTATAAATACCAGTGCAGCACCTAAAATAAATTATACATAGTCAAGGTGTCTTATTCTATTCCGTTTAATGGGGCAAATCCGTGTTTTTGCAATGACGGTCGTTTTAATTAAAGGACAGCCTTGAAAACCGTATCGGTAAATAGGGTATATTTGGAGTTTTTTACCTATACAGCTATCAAAGCTGTCCTTCAGTTAGACCACCCGTAATTGCAAAAAGACAGATATGTTCCAGTAGACGGAATAGAGCCCCTAACTATATATAAGACTAGCTTTTGCCCGCGGCTCCGCCCGCGTTATAAAGTTTTTCAGGCTAAAGTTTTCCGTTATAAAAGTAGTAGTTTCCCGGGAGCCTATGTTCTTCCCAGGGTCTCAAACTATCTCCATATCAAATTTCATCTTAATACGTTGGGTAGTTTTTGAGTTTAACACGTTCAGCCAGACAGATGCAGCGGGGGACTTTGTTTTATAATATATTTTTTAGAACTTTTTAAGAGGAACAATCCCGTCATACATCATTGTTGCATAACTTTAACCGTTTACGCAGCGCAGGCAACGGAAGCTCTCAAAACTAATAATTTTCTCCGTTTTTGCAACATGTTTCATTACTGCTCCGCTCCTATTGGTCATAGCGTGATGATATATAGCCTATAGCACTCCAGGAACAAAGGGCTATCCAACGCAAAAGATTTTTTCAGTTTGGACCGGTAGTTCCTGAGATTAGCCATTACTGCTCCGCTCCTATTGGGTATAGCGTGATGATATATAGCCTATAGTACTCCAGGAATAAAGGGGTATTCAACGCAAAAAGAATTTTTCAGTTTGGACCGGTAGTTCCTGAGATTAGCCATTACTGCTCCGCTCCTATTGGGTGTAGCGTGATGATATATAGCCTATAGCACTCCACGAACAAAGAGCTATCCAACGCAAAAAGAATTTTTCAGTTTGGACCGGTATTTCCTGAGATGAGCCATTACTGCTCCGCTCCTATTGGGTATAGCGTGATGATATATAGCCTATAGCACTCCACGAACAAAGGGCTATCCAACGCAAAAAGAATTTTTCAGTTTGGACCGGTATTTCCTAAGATGAGCCATTACTGCTCCGCTCCTATTGGGTATAGCGTGATGATATATAGCCTATAGCACTCCACGAACAAAGGGCTATCCAACGCAAAAAGAATTTTTCGATTTGGACCGGTAGTTCCTGAGATTAGCGCGTTCAAACAAACAAACAAACAAACAAACAAACAAACAAACAAACTCTTCAGCTTTATATAATAGTATAGATAATTAGGAATGCCGACACTGGTTAATGTTCTGCTCGTTAAAAATATATTGATGCTATCAGTAATTCTTTTGACTTCATGATCGTCCCAGTAGTTAGCTAAAAAAGACCAAAGACGTTTTACAATGACATCTATTTCAAATCATGGGAACTATAACACTTTTAATATTCAAGTTTAGCCAATAGATGGCGCAATAAAGATTGTATATTCTGACGTGTACTTATTATTTTTCAGGCTCTTGTGGGCTTATATTTTTTCTTAAAAGATACGGCGAAACCTATAGTGGACTACCTGGGATGGCTGCCCCTGGTTGTATTAATCATTTTCTTCTTGTCTTATGATTTTGGTAAAAATAAAAATTTATACGCAATTTATAAAAGGACAATTATATATTTAAACTAATTATAAATTTTTACTAGTATCCAGTTTAATTGACATATCTATGGACAATGTTTTAAATAAGATACTAAGTAATATTTTGAAACTAAATTTCCCTTCCCCGAATTTTGTATAGATATTAAGAATTTACTATACCTATATATTACTAGCATGCCTATATGATTGTGATATTGCGTTAGTACATGAAACTATTAACTTGTCTTCTTAAAACAGCATTTTACCATTAGATATTCTTACCGTAGATATAAAAAAAAAAGTGTAAGTTTCGAACGAAATAAATATTAACAAAAATAAATTTAATTTTACATGCCCCAAAGCGACTATCATTACGCGAAGAGAAATTGTCAGAGCGGCAAAATCACACGTATAGTCAGAAATAGGCTTACACTCGCACCATAATCTCACTAAACTACAAAATAAACAATATATCAGATAACAAAAACCGAAACATTTATTATTCATTTATTTTTGGCACAATCTTAGTAAAAGTCAAAACGCATATGTCATTTAGTAACGCAATGTAAAAATGACCCCGTATATAACTACATCGTGACCCAACCAAAATATACCTAAATATAAAACTCTTTTCATCAGGTTTTGGTATCGTTCCCGCCGTATTACTTGGAGAAATGTTTCCTCCCAACCTGAGGGGTATAGGATCTGCCATCACCATCACCAGCTCTTGGCTCGTCGGCTTCGGAGTCACCTCGACCTTCGCCTACATGCTAATGTGGCTCAGGACCGACACTGTCTTCTGGATTTACACTGCATCTTGCGCTGCGGCTTTCTTCTTCACTGCGAAATTCGTTCCAGAGACAAAGGGGAAGACTTTCATGGAGATCCAAGAACTATTAAGTATATGATGACGTATATTAATGGTAGTAAAATGGAATGAATAAAAATCCGTGTCAATAGGAATACACAGATGGATCTACGAAATTATGAAAAAAAAATACGCATCACGCCTTATCTTAGCAGTGAAGTACAAAATACCCTGTACAAAGTATCTGGAATACAAAATACAAAATACTTTTAAATTAAGTATTTCAAATACCAGATACAAAATACTTTCGAGAAAGGTATTTGAAATACTAGATACAAAATAGGTATCTTATAAATACTTTTAAAAATACAAGTACTTTTGTAAGAAAACAACATTTGAATTTAAATTTGTTTGTTATAGATCATCATTATAGATCACAAGAATAATTATTTTAATTTTAAGTTAGATTAAACAAAACCAGCTCTTCAAACATCTTATCACTCATTTTCCTTCGATGAGGCCGCATGATCATACCCCCATAAGAAAAAAGTCGTTCCACAGAGGCAGAGCTCGGCAAACAAGTGTATTTTATTTTTTATTTTTTTATTGTAGTGTAAGTATTTAAGCTCTTTAGGCTTATGTCTTTATTATTAAGGTATTGCAATGTTTCTAAGTCAGCAGCGCTGGCAGGAGACCCCGTGTTTTCGCCACTTGCAATAGAGGAATCAGAATCCTCTAAGAAGATGTAATAAGATTCATCCTTTCACTTATTTAATATCACCTTCTACATTGTCCAAAGCCTCAGATTCTTGTTTTTTCAGATCAATTTATTTTTCGTGTTTCAGTCAGTATAAGTTCTTTTACATATTCTTTACGCTCTTTTGGTACCCACTTCATTTTAAAAAAACGGATCGGATCGAAAGGAAGTATATAGTATAGAAATAGATAAAGTAGCTGAATAAAATAAAGCTTACGTTTCCATATTTACGATCTCCAATTTCACAAAAGTAAACGAAAAATAACTGATTTCAAATCAATCATAACTATTCATAACAGCCGGTGAAATTTGTAGAAAGAAAGAGTCGTTATCTATTAATTTTTCCTCAAGTATAGTGTCCAAGAACGGCTCGGTCAGTTCTACGCATTTATTTTATAAACGACACCAAATAATCTCTACTTTTTCTAAAGTATTTTATCAGAAAAAGTATTTATAAAATACTAAGATACTAAACAAAAGTATTTAAATACAAGATACAAAATCCTTTCTAAAAAAGTATTTTAGATACAAGATGAAAATACGTATTTTGTATCTTGTATCTGTATTTCAAATACTTGTATCTTAGATAAGTCACATCACTGTATCTTAAGCATAGGCAGAGGTATCAGCGCACCCAATATTCGCCAAATGTGTTCCGTCCCATGATGTGATGAGCCTATCGCCATAATACCGAGCAGAAAAATCCAGAATTAAAATTTTGAATGCTCCATTATCGCTAAATTTTAGTGATATTTATTTCAATCAGTTAAAGTAATATAAGTTTATATTTATCATTGACTGAATATAAACATTGTTCTTATCCTTGTACACCTAATTGCCCCATTTTACGTACTACATAGTACATACATCTTTATTAAAAAAAAACGAGTAGAAAATATTCCAGATACTGAGATTTACTTAACACAAATTCAATGAAATATACAATCTATTTATATAAATTTTGTATAATTTGAGGTTTTTAATATGACCTGTAAAATTTTTTATAAATGTTTATTTTATTTGTTTGTAAATATGGCTCGTGCCCAGCTATGGGACAGTAATATAGGGGTGACATTATTTTTATCTTTTATCTATATAATAAAAGTAAATATATATTTCACAGCGATTTTTATGTATTCATTACTTTAGACCAGCGGGCAATTAGTGCCTCCCGGACGAAGCCATGGCGGGACGCTAGTTATTTTAAAATATGCGTTCCAATTTTTTCAGATATTTTATTTGCAATCTTCGAACCAATTAATCGACCAGGAACTCTTTTATGAGTAAATTAAACTTGCTTTACCGTATTTCGGAAGATAAATATTATCCATATTGCTTTAAGCCTTATATGACTGCTTGGTGTCCTATGAAACAAGTAATATATTATAATTATCTTTATATATAATAGTAGAAGTAATTATAACTATCTTTATTATATCACAATCTCACAAATCGCTCACCAAATTGCAAGCATTACGACTGTCCAGAAACAGTACCACATAAAAAATAATAATAATAATACTGCTTTGAAATATAAACATTTGCATGGTAGAGGCACGAGTGGTGAGCACACTTGTGATTAGTCAGTTTGACTTCTATGGCGGACTTTTATCCGAGATTGCTTGAGCCACGAGCAAAAGTGAACTCTAAATATAATAGTAATTGAAGCAATTATTTTTCGCATCAATATCCCGTCACTCTTTTAATTGCAAAATTTTAACTAGTAGATGTATAATAATTATTTTTAACTCAATTTGGCCAATTTTTATTAAAATAAGGAAGAATATAGTAAGTAATATTACATCACAATGTCACCACACAATAAAGATTAGATCTACGAGGGAGCTATTGATTGAATTCAAAAGTATTTTCTGATTAAAGTAATCCACATTATGCGTTATTTAATTAAATCATCCAGCCCTATAATGCAATCACATTAAAAAGTTTTTTAGGTCTTTAGCATCGAAAAAATATACATATCGCAAATGGGAACACTGTTTTGAAAGCGCATGAACATTTTTTTCGTACATTTGTGCATTTATTTATCTAGCTTAACTAGCCCTTTTAATTAGTCACCGACTTCAAAATTGGTAACCAGTAGGTAATGTTATTTTTTTTCTTGTTAGTGGTTTTTGAAGGCTATATAATCTTTTTTAAGTCTTTTAGGAACTGATGAGGCTGATATAGAGTATATTATAGGATAAGGCGTTTGTTGCTCTGTCTCTGTACTTATTTCAAAATTGGTAATAATTGGTATTAGAGATAAGCCGTTGAAATGGTATCAGTTACCTAACTGACCGCATGTAGTGCGTAAATACAGGTGAATATCTCGATGATTATCAACAAGCAGAACACAGTGTAACAGGGTAAACTCGATCCTACGCTTTTCTTAATAAAAGATCTTAATGTAATATGCACAATTGAACTAGAGCATAGTAAACTTCTGGCATTTGAAGATACGGCATCAATCATTACGGGGCGTACATGGAAAAAAACTTTTAATGCTGCACAGATTAATTTTAATAAATTAATGCATTAGCTAGATGTTAATTTTTTTTTATAAGCGCAAGCCAAAGCGACCCCACTGCACCTGATGGTAAGTGGGTCTAATAGAATGTCGACTAACGAGAGATTATTTTCCCATGACACTCGATACAATCACGCCGGCCTGTTGGAGCCGGATATACACAGACTGATCCCGGAATGCGTCACACTTACGTGGGCCACTATGGCGGGTTTTAACAAATTGTGTACGATGGTTTTCTGGACAGAGATAAACTATATCTCACCGCCAACAAATGCATTTAAAACATCTTGCGGAGCCTAAGGTACTAAAAACATTTTATTTATGGTCTTTGTCAATCCTTGATAATATACAGCATTTCTTCATTGAGAATTGCATCCAACACTCATCTAATACAATTGAATGAATTAATAAAGAGCTTAAATAATTTTTGTTAGGGGTAAAGATTTAGAAATTTATTTGACAGGGTCTCAAACGACACGTAATTTCGCAAAGGGTTAATTTAATGCAGATGCACGTTTATGTATATATTATACAGCCAATGTTAACATATCAAAATAATAAATTAAAGATAAGATTACCAGTTATATTTTATTTCTTATACGTAAACCATACATTAGCAATCCATTTGATAGGTCTATTTAAATACTCTGAGTAAGTACAGCTAATTTTCTGCCAGTAAGAAGGGGAAGTATTAATTCAGATAAAATATCTAAGAATTGCGAAAGGGTACAATTAATATCTAAAAATCATAAAATGAATAGTGCAGTCTCATTGTTGATGCTGTTACGAAGTGGGACCATCAGAGGAAAGACTTCTGTAGTCAGTTGTGAAAAAGTATAAATTACAATGTCACTTAATGCCGCAAATAAACTATTATTTTTATCATCCACAGCAAATGTGTTTTGGTATTTCTTCAATGGAAAAGTTACTAGTTTTGTAATAGAAGTGTGCCTGTGCTCAAACTTTGTGATCCGAATGAAATGAAGTTATATTTGAGAAGACAGTTATTAATATCATCATGCAGTAAGTAATATTAATATATGATTATAAAGAAAATATTGTGGAGTTTTTTTTGTCTGTACAGTCAGCTAGAAAAGTATTGGTCTAAATTAAAAGTTTCAAATCGTCTTAAAAATTTGTCTCCTTATCAACGAACAATTGTGTCGTAAAATAAACTTTAGAGCGTTTACTTTGTTTTAGATACAAAATAAAGAATATTTTGTGAAGTTAATGTGACGAAGCGTTTTGAAGTTTTTAATTATTCCACTTACTTTTGTGGCAGACTCACTAAACATAGTATATTATAAAATACACATAGGTTTACTTTTTTGATCCTGATTAAATATTTTACGTCATTTATATTTGCATTCAAGTGTTTGTAAGCAATAATTTGTCACAAAATTAATTAATTGCAAGATTAATAAATGAGTAAAATATTAAGTCAGTTAAAAGTGATACAAGCTGGGAATATTTAGTAATTAGATAAATTAATTACTAGGAACATTTTGCATAGTCATTCGTAGTTTATAAATAGCCAATTCAAAACGGAAATAGTCTTAAATCTTGAGCTCACTAGATCCACCACCGCCCACTCCTCTGTGATATAAGCGTTAGCATACTTAACATGTTTTTAGTATACTTGGGCCAGAGTCTTTGCGGGTACATCGGAGGGTGGACAGCGCCTATAATACCCAAATATCAGGACCCAAATCAAACCCCCTTATCTGACGTCATCACAGACGAGCAAGCGTCTTTAGTTGGCTCGTTTGTATACCTTGGAGTTTTATTGAGTAAGTATTTTCTAATGGCTCAGTGACGTAGTTGCAATATGCGGGGTTCGATTCCGGTCGGAGGTTCTGGGTCTAGTAAAGTGATAGGGGTCGTCCCATGATGTGATAGGGGGCGAGCCTATCGCCATATCGGGCACAAATTACGGACTCCGGGCTGATATTGAGCAGCAAACCCAAATATCACTTTGCCCGACCCGAGATTCGAACCCAGGACCTCAAAGCGCTGCTTACCGCGCATGCAGTATAACAACGCCACCGAGGAAGTATAGAATAAGAACTGTCGATACCATATTATTGTTTTCTATAAGGGTTAACGATTGTACAAAGAAATCTCGTCCAAGGTTTATGGTATTGTATATTAGCAACCATTTATGAATACTCTTTAGTTATTTTGATGATGGCTTTTTCGTTGTATACACGTCATTGTAAACTAAGATTCCTATGCTATTCTGAATCTTAACATACTTGGAAGGTTGTGCTAGAAATGCTTCCAAGCAAAATTCAAATGCATTTTAGTTAAATGAGGCGAGAGATATAGATGGAAGGAAAGTGCTTGGAGTGTGTAAATTTTGTTCCTAAAGCCGTGCTGTTACGGTTCATGCTAAAAGATTGCTAGATAAATTTAGAGAAGACGTAAGTAGGTTGCAGGCCATGAACTAAGGCGAATTAATTTACCTAAGCTTGCATGGCTTTGAGAAATACACCGAACGAATTTTAATTTTGCTGTATACAATATGGAAAATATCTCAACTATGCGAGCTAAGTTAAATTAGTTTAGTTGATGATCTGCAACTGGAATTACTGCGTCATTTTGGTTCAAACTTTCGTGAGAGCAACTAAATCCACCTACGTAATAGAGATGTTTATTCCATTTTAATTTTATTTTCAGGTTCCCTTCTTTCGGGATATCTTGCGAATAAAAAGGGAAGGAAGCTATGTCTCATGCTGGGAGGATTTATTGGCTTTCTAGGACAACTGCTAATTCTTCTATCAGTCAATTTGCCAATGCTCGTAGCTGCTAGGACGATAGCTGGTTTCGGCGTTGGACTTATTTTTAATCTAAACCTTGTATATCTAGCAGAAATAGCGTAAGTAACAAGATTAATTACTGTTGATAGTATTTTCAATTTAAATTATTATTTTATTTACTTATGTATTTAAAATACAGTAGATGTATACAGGTGGACTTAATGCCTGAGGCATTTTCTAACACACAGCCTTTGGGTAATGCAGGGATAAAACAATATGGGTGTAGTAAGTATGTATAACATAAATAAGACAATACATATCTTACATGAAACATACATATCTAATTCTAAAATGTAATTTCCAATTAATTTTGTTTGTGAATGTGCTACACTATTAGCGAAAAGCTTAAAAGATTTGAAAATAAACCTAGTACTGGATCCCCTGATTTATAATGAAATATTATGTATTAAGGTTTTATCAGTAACTGACCAGACCCAAGAAGTAGATCTGAGTCCAGGAATTAAAATTTTAGTGAGTTTTTAATCAAATTACACGTATGTTCTGGGTAGAAATTGTGACCGGTATGCCGAAACATTCTCCCGACGTAATATTGTGAATCGCAAAGATGGTCGATGGTGGCCAAGAAATTATGGACTAGTCTCTTGTTCATCGATTCAGGAAAATAATCTTGCGTATTAAAAATAGTATCTATCAGTGGGAATTTGTTTAAAATCCACAGTGAAAAATGAATGTCAAAAGATGAATTCTAGTATTTATTCTTTCTTCAAAATAAAAATCTTTCTTTCTGTTTCTTTCAAAACTAGGTTTACTACTCTCGCTTTAATAAATGCTATATAGATATCTACCTACTTCTTGTCATGAGAACTTACATTCGTGAACATCATTAAGTTTATTATGATATTCCCTTTTAGGTCAACCAATATTCGAGGATCTCTCCTGACTGGGACAGGGTTCTTCATGTCCTTTGGGACCCTCCTGGTTTATTCTGTAGGACCCTTTGTGTCAATAGCGGCAACATGCTACATCGGTTTAGGTATTGCTCTCGTGTTCACGGTAGGGACATATTTTATACCAGAGTCACCTGTCTTCAAAGTGTTGAAAGGTAAATTTAGTTTGAATATTTATATTACGGTTTTAAATCGTGAGGAAATCTTTATACCTCAGGAATTCTCTATATTAATTTTGAAGGTGTGTGAAGTCTACCAATCCGCACTAGGTCAGCGTGGTGGACTAAGGCCTAATACTTCTCATTAGTAGAACAGCACTGTTCCCAGCAGTGGGAAAGTATATAATACAGGGCTGAAATTATTATATATTTAAAAAAAAAGAGTAAGTATATGACGTAGTGTGAGAAGGACATTTCAAATCTTAGATATTTTGTCACTGCACTGCATTAAAGCTCGTCCAGCCTAATCTTTGGCATTAAAAAATATTATAATACCGGTACATTAACCAAATTTATTTTCGTCTCAGTATATATATCAACTTATTGTTTAAATCCTCTATGATGATAATTCTACAGTATACTTTGAAATAATATCTAATTCCCAAGTAATAATTGACAATATTTCAGGAAGAAATGACGAAGCTATCGAAATCCTGGTACAATTAGACAGAAGCAACGACATTAAAGATATAATGGCATCAGAAGATGTAAACAAAACTATTAACTATTGGGACATAATCAAAGTGAAGACTAACAGGAAATCTTTACTTATATTAATAGCATTATTTATTTTTCTGAGTATGAGTGGATCTGTTACCATGCTATTCTACGCGACATCTATATTTGAGATGGCTAACATGGATTTAGATTCAAATATATCTACTATCATAATTGGAGTGACTCTGCTGGCCTCGAGTTGTTTATCGCCTTTACTCGTAGAGAGAGTGGGAAGAAGATTTTTACTAACTGCCTCAAGCGCGTTAAGTTCAGTTTTTCTGGTAATTCTTTTTTTCTTCTTTAAAACTTGAAATATGGCACTCCATTATATTCAATGAACACACACACATTATAACGCATTTATCACCAAAGGGGTATGCAGAGGCGCACCCAAGTCACCCATTTTTCGCCATGTGTGTTACGTCTTATCGCGTGATGGGGGGCAAGCCTATCGATATATTGGACACAAATTCCAGACTTCGGGCTGATGCCGAGCAGAAAAACTCAAATATCACTTCGCATGACCCGAGATACGAACCCAGGGCCTCAGAGCGTTGCCGTACCGCGCATGCAATACACTTACACCTATGCAGTCTATTTTATTGATTTTATATTCAATAAAATCCGACTTAAGAATAAATCTCATCTATTTAAAATGCAGCTACAGCAAACCACGTGTACATAAAAAATAATACTTTTCTATTAAAATAAATGTTTATAATTGTTATTAATTTGTAAAGATTTATTTATGTAGTAAGAAATTATGTCATTGCCATTATAAGAAGCTGTTGATTTTGTAAATTGATTTATATTATAAAGTTACAAAGCTTTATTTTGAACGCCATCTTGCAGAATGTATCGGAACTTCTAAATTATATTACCATCCTATGTTTTGTGCCTACTTTCAATACAAATGATATGATTATGATAGAAATCATAACACTTCCCTGATGGCAATCGTCACGTCTACTCATAAAGAATAGGAATCCCAGTCAAACTTAGAATTAAACACCAAGTATGACCTTCGTTACCTTGATTATATTCTGCCTAAATTGTGAAATGTAAAGTTTCCATTACACAGAATTGTTATTTCTATAAATGTTATTGTTGTGTCTTTTTTCCAGGCGCTCTTGGGACTCTACTTTTTCTTAGAGAATGGAAATTATCCGGTGGTAGAGAATATAAAATGGTTGCCTCTCCTTTCTATGATGGGATTTTTTATTGTTTTTAATAGTGGTAAGTGTAATGTAATATTTTTTTTTAGAGCATACTTATTTCTGTCTATGTAGCAGTTAGTAGACGACTTTATCTAACTCCCATTAACATAATGACCAAAATGGAACAGCAACTATACTTTTCCTTAAGGCGATACCTCAAGGTCCATTTTCATACATTTTGTTTCACCTTTAATTTGGGTAACTAAACAAGTATTGGCAAGTAAAGAATTTAAATTCACGTAATAATCATGGATATTTCGGCCTTTAAAATTTAATATGACGAAATTTTAAAGGCAGAAATATCCATGATTATTAATTATTTTTACGTTTTTCTTCAACTGCGAGAACTAATCACTAACTAGACGTGAATTTAAATTCTTTACTTGCCAATACTTGTTTAGTTACCCAGATTAAAGGTGAAACAAAATGTATGAAAATGGACCTTGAGGTATCGCCTTAAAAGATCAAGATTTTTATTGTAGTATCAGTACCATCCTAAGGACATGCGCATAAAATGAAACCAAGCTAACCTCAAAAAATCATTAGAGAAATTACGACTCCACTTGTCCACAGGAATCAAAATGAGGACTATGTTTTAAACACCGATATTATTTTAAGGTTTTGCTATCATACCATCAGCACTCACAAGCGAGCTGTTTGCATCAGACATGAGGAGCTTAGGATCTGCTATAACACTCTCTTTCAACTGGTTCTTCGGATTTCTCACATCAATGACGTTTGGCTTCATGGTATCAGCTCTCGGAGGGCACGCCATCTTCTGGATGTATTCTGGTATATGTGCAGCTGCATTTGTGTTCTCTCTGATCTTCGTACCTGAAACCAAAGGGAAGAGTTTCGTTGAAATACAAAATATGCTGAGTAAATAAATCTGAATAATAATTGGTTGTGTTTTTATTAAAGAGTTACCTTGTGATTCTTTCTGTGTGAAATATCCATCATTAATAAAAGTACCTCTGCGTAGTTTTCTAGTATGAACTTGCCCTCACGTTAATCCAGAACTTGGTCGATGTGCCAAATTTATTCCAAATGAGTTCGGCGATTTCTGCGTTTAATTTTAATAGACATTCAAACATCATCACATACTTTTGCTTTTATTAATTAGATTCCACGCCAATTGAATCAAAAAGATCATCCTCCTTGTCTCTTATTTCTCCTTATTAATTTCTCTGGCATTGTCAACGATAGAGCCACAATCTAAAAGTTAATATAAATAGAATTGTCAACGAAGAGCATTACTACAGAAATGACACACACACGCGTCATATGATTTTTTTTTAAACATAACACTACGTTTGTTATACTGGCAAGGGGCCGGCTTATACAAACACACCGGACTTTCGGGAGAGCGATTTAGGCGCTCACAATCCCTGAAAATTAAGCGACCATTATGAGGGCAACCCACTAAAGTCGGGGGGGAATGGAGAACGCGGCGAGGTCCTTGACAGCGAGGACGGAACTGCGGTCTTGGGAAGTCTAACAGTTTCAAGAAATCGTTTTTACCGCGAATAGCCAGAGTGTTATCGTCCTCTGGGTCTGTCAGATTTGAACGTGTTTTGTTCACCAGGTAAGACCAAACTGCAAGGTCTTTACTACAATCAGCTACCTAATAACAAGATTTTAGCATAAAAATTCTGAATAAAATGAGGAAATTGAGACCAAAATACTGAAGCAAATGAATTAAATTCTGATGGTTGTAATCGACATCTTATCATTGTGATAAAATAGAAAGGAGACGATGTTTAAATGGGCGCTTATTGAACGCTAGAAACGCAGAAATATTTAGTCTTTTAATAAATTTTATCACTTAAATTGTTGCGGAGTTCAAAGTGTATATTTTTAGTTATTTAATATGATTATAATATATATTTATAATTGATTAATTATTCTAAAAAGTTATTATTGATTCATAGTAATTTTAGAGTTTCCGAATTGACCGTATTTTTTGGAAAATTTTCTAATTAAAAAAGGAAAATGTAAAAACTAAAGATGTTTTCATCAAATCTCTTTATACCTAATACTCATAGCACTTGCACGTGGACTTTGTACTTAATATTATGCTCGTACTACCCGAACCTCCTCTGATTTCATAAGATAATTTTTACAACCTACATTGTACACATAATAAAATATAATATTTAAGTACAATGCACTTATCAAAAAATTATAATTACGATAAACGCTTCTATCGTCCAGAGAATAACATTTGTAATTGAATAACAATAATTTCCACGATCTCATCAATGCAAAACTGATAGAGCAAACACAGATAAATTTGTTGGTTTCTAAAGATTTTTAAATGAATACTAACTGTTCATTTAATAGTGTAATTACATTGTGGACAGATGGAAATTTACCTTAAAAGGCAGTTGCCGATAGCGGCATGCTGTAAGTAAGACCTTTATTATTTTATGTTTAGTACTCTCATATGTGAGAGTCCGCCTGGGTACCACCGCAATGTCTATTTCTGCCGTCAAGCAACAGTGCGTAGTCACTGTTGAGTTCCGGTTTCAAGGACATTGTAGCCAGTGTAACTACTGGACATAATGAGAGTTAAGATCTCACGTCTCAGGATGGCGAGCGCAGTGGAATACCAAACAATATTTTGTATTTCAATTTGTTGGATGGTGTTTTTATTATTTATGGGCGGTCGTATCGCTTACCATCAGGCGAACGGCAAGCTCATCTCGTCATTCACAAAAATAAAAAGAAGACGATATTGTCTTACAACGTTTAACCACGCCGCCTACTACAAGACATAACACACCTATCCAGTAACAAACGGTGAAATTTTCTGATAGAGAACCAGACATAACATATAAGCATGAGCATCGCCAAGATTAGTTTTAAGGAGGTGCATCTGCACCTACACACTATACTACATAATATCATAAAGTTTAATTTTCATATTACATTGACAGACCACCTACGAGATGGTCCGACGACCTGATGAGGGTTGCCGGAGTCCGATGGATGAGGCCCAGAACCGGTCCTTATGGCGCTCAATGGGGGAGGCCTATGTCCAGCAGTGGACGTTTCCCGGTTGAAATGATGATTATGATGATTCAAATTGCGCGGGTTTTTTTAAAATGCGTTTTCATTAAAAAAAACCTACTCCTTTTAATTGATTTGAAACAAATTTAGCTCATAGATGGACTATGCAACAAATATAGGTTAACTAGCAATTTTAATTAGGCAACGACTCCAAAATTGGTATCCAATATATAACTGTTATGTGAAATTATATTTTGGTTTTGAGTGGTTTTTGAAGGCGGTTTAATTTTTTGTTAAAATTATTTTAATTTTTTGCTTTTTTGTGTTAGTAAAAAATAGACCGTCTCAATAGCATAGCTGTGTTTCGCTCACGATACGACTATCGCGCTGAGGTGTTATAACTCTAAGTACCACTGAAAGGGGGAAAAGGTGTGATGCTATATATATGTATTATGTATGTAAGAAGTAGATTCAAGCAAACCTAACGCAAAAACACAACTGATATATTTGGCTCACAGTACAACTATCGCGCTGTGCTGTTACACCTCTGCCTACCCCTGAAAAGGGGAAAAGGTGTGATGCTATATATATGTATGTATGGAAGAAGTAGAGTCCACTAAACCCAACACAAAAACTCAACTAATGTGTTTCGCACGCAGTACGACTATCGCGCTGAAATGTTACACCTCTGCGTACCCTTGAAAAGGGGAAAAAGTGTTATGCTATATGTATAAGTATGTGAGAAGTACAGTCAACCAAACTCAATGCAAAAACTAAATACGTCACAGGAAAGCTAAATTCGCGATTTCGTTTTCTTGGACGTCATAATTATTCTAGTATCTGATTATTTTTTAGTATCAGACACAAAATATTTATTATAAGGAAATAATTTGAATTTAAAATTGCACGATGATGCAGTAAAACTTAACGAATAATATTTGTTGATTATTTTAATTGATAAAACTTATTACAAATAATTTATGTAGCCAAGTACTCCTAGTACGTGGCGGTACATTAATTGGGTGTAAAACGCACTGCCGAGACGAATGTCCGTAGGTTCAAAACCTAAGGGCACATACCTCTGCCTTTTCTAAAATGATGTATGTATTCTTTGTGAATTATCGCTCGGTTTAACGATGGAAACCTGCATACCTGAGAAGTTTTCTTTAGGAATTTGAGGGTGTGTGAACTGTGAAATCTACTAATCCGCACTAAGACAGCGTGGTGTACTAAGGCTTTATCCCTCTCAGTAGTAAGGGAGACCCGTGCCCACCAGTGGAACAGTATATAATACAGAGTTGATACTATTATATTATTATAGTATACTTCAACTGTTAGTCTATTTAACGAATAAAATATCTATTTCTTCGAGGAATTTCGTTTAAAAAGTTATATTTTGAAAATAACTTTATAAGTAAGTATTGTAATTATAATTTTAATGCTTTTTTGCTCTAACAACAAATGATTACTTATATTTTATGTTTAATTAAAAGATAATTATTATCTACGTATCATTATTTGATTACATAAATGTTTGAATTACTCATAATAGGTATTTTAGTAGATATGTCAATGATTGTTGATTGAGCATAAAGACTAATCTATCTTAGTATTTTTTTCCATCAAATTGACTGAGATATGTTAACTGTGGCAAAAATTTATAGTGTCGTGTTTCCTTTTAAATAGTTATATTCCTCTTCACTAGTTAGCCAGTTGAAAACTCAAGTTTTATTTAATAAATAGTTCAATTTTATCCGTGGTGCTTTAAAACTAGCTTATCTAGTTATAAACGTCCCTATCCTTGAGGTTCAAACGCCTCCTTAGTTCATTGTTTTGTCCTCGCTTTGCTATGAAGGGAAGTGGATAATTAACATTTCCAACTCCTCCCTATCTTTCTATTTGATTAATTTCGTTGCGGGATAATGACAAATTAGTTTTCCCTGAGACTCGCCGAGCTTCACTGCTCGGTGTCATAAAATGCGTACCACTGCTGATCCTGGCTTACAGGAGTTGTAGTGGTGGGTGTGACGGCGGGAAAGTCTCTAGAAATAGTTCAATGCTATACAATCGTTGATGTCTCATTCTTACCCAGTGAACGTTCTGAGCCGAGGTTTGTGAACCGGTTGTGGGTTGCCCTCAGCATGGTCGCTTAATTTTCAAGGGTTGCGAGCGCCTAGAGCGCTCACCCGAAAGTCCGGTGTGTTAACAAACTAACCTCTGCCAGGCTAACAAACATAGTGCGTTATTTGATGTATTTCCAGGAATTACTGGAAGAATGAATAAAACACAACGTCCTCGTACAAAGTGTATTTCTTAAAGCTTCCCGCCACCGCTCGTTATAATTCATACAAGTGTTTTATACACTTCACATAGGTAAAAAAAAAGGTCAAAGCATTAAATAGCTACTTAAAATCCTACTCAAAAGTGAACGAGTGAGTGAGTCAGAATTACGAAAATAGCTACTTAAGATTCTACTCAAAAGTGACATTTATTTATTGATAAAATAATAAATTATTATATATAAACGGAGTTAGTTTTTATTAGGAAAAATACATGAGTTGAAACGTGAAAGAAGACAGAATGTACACTATTTTGTTTTTAAAAGAAACTATGCAGTCACAATAAATTACACAACAAGGAGGTTGCGTTCATATTTCTTCATCCTCTCCTGAACGCAAGCCCAGTCCTTTCAGAAAGTTGTGCAGCTTCGACTTGAGGCAGTCTGCTAACATTAAGTTGGTGCTGACGTACTTGACAACTATGTCACCAGTTGCCACTTTGTCCCGGACATAATGATAACGAACATCAACGTGTTTGTTCCTAGCATAATAAGCAGTGGTACCTGTAATTTTAATTGCACTCTGATTATCGCATTTAACAAAGTTATAGTTGTAGCCACAGTTGAATGCCACAACTCTTCATAAAGTTGCTTCAGCTATAATGCCTCTTGAACGGCTGCAAACAGCGCCATGTACTTTTCTTCTCTCAGGAACATAATCCTCATCTTATACTTATACCAGCTTCCTCCATAGTACTTTCAAATAAACTCTTACTATTATCTATACTCTCATTACTCTCTTTTTGTGTGCATTGGTATTAAACAAAACTTTTTCTCTATACTTTGTTCCAAAAAATTTAACATCTCTGCTAATAAGGATCTTACCTTCTTTCTCATCATATAGCCTGTAACCTTTCGATTCTGGACTATACCCAACAAATATAAATTCTCTAGCTTTATAATCCCATTTCAAATGCTTTTCTTTGGGTACATGTGCTATAGCTCGACATCCAAATATTCTCATGTGTTGCATGTTTGGCTTCTTACCTGTCCATAATTCTCGTGGAGATTTGTAATCAATAGATATTGTAGGGGAACGGTTGATTACATCAAATAATCGAGAAGCTCTAATGCCTTCATTCTTAAAAGGCTGTCTGGTTTGTTTACCCCGTAGATATGTAAAACATATCCATGTGGCGTAATTATCCCGGCCTTGTAATTTTTCAATTTGTACCATGTGCCCATTTGACGTCATTTTATATGATTTTCAAATGTACCTATATACGAACGAATACTTTTTTTCTTTCCTACAGTAACTGAACTAACTAGGCGTCTGGGCCCATAACCTGATAAAATAATAAATTATTATATATAAACGGAGTTAGTTTTTATTAGGAAAAATACATGAGTTGAAACGTGAAAGAAGACAGAATGTACACTATTTTGTTTTTAAAAGAAACTATGCAGTCACAATAAATTACACAACAAGGAGGTTGCGTTCATATTTCTTCATTTATTAATACGTCCTTTAGTCAATCAGGATTAAGAGTTTTGTAAAGATTATATTATTTTTGCATTTCTAATTTCAGTATACCTCGGTCAAATGATGGTGGGGTATTCAATGGGTTGGACGGCGCCCGTGATCCCGAAACTCCAGGACCCTGAGCTAACCCCATTGCCTGACGTCATCACGGATGGAGAAGGTTCTTGGATCGGATCTGTGCTTTACATTGGTACTATCATAGGTAAGTTTCGACTAGTTTTTACGCTTTTAAACACATCACGTCTTAGCTGTAGGGGTAGGTAGAGGTGTAACTAGGGCAACTACTTTTTACTGTGTGTGGTTATGTCCTATGATATAATAGGCGTTGACCCTATCGCCATATCGGGTACTAATTCAAGACTACGGCTGATACGGAGTTGTAAATCCAATATAACTTTTTCCGACCCGGGATTCGAATCCGGGACCTCGGAGTGTTGGTAGTACACTAAATTAGTAAAATGAACTGTTTACTACACAAATAATGCGAAAACAAATTATTATTCATAAAATTTCGGCCAAATTGATACCTTTTGAACGACTTCAAATATTTTTTAACACTAACATTTGTATTTATATGAAAGGCAAAGTTAAAGAAACGCTTTAAGTAAATATATAAAGACAGTTATCGAATGTAGAAATTATTTTATTTCCTAAGAATCATAGCAATATCCTTATCATTCAATTCCAATTTTATTGTCTTTATTTCCTAATTTCTCGTCAAGAGATGTAGCAAAAGCAACACTTTTATTTTATTTAGGGACTTATATGTATTGGGAAAAATTATCATAAAAAATTAAGTTGGAAATAAATTAATTCACTACCAAAACATTGTGTCTCGTATGTGCTGCACCTTGCAACATGTTGACAGTCTTTAGAAATAGACAGAAATAAAGTGGATAAGCCAATTTATTCAGACTTTAAAATCATGTTATATTAATTTTACAAAAAATAAACGTGGAAATATTCGCTTTTCATATACAAATGTATGAGAAGGATAACATTCAAATATTAATCAGTGCAATATAAGTATACCTAAACAGTGGTATGAATATGTCAAAAATTATCAAATAGTTGTAACTAGTATCACGAAACAATCTCATTAAGATTAATATGCATTCCTTATTTTTCCATATAATTTTAATCTGGGTCACGTTTTAAGTGAAATCATCGATAAAATTAAGATATATCTGATAAGATATATTACATCTGCGTACAACAGTAGCTATGCTATTCAGAACTGGAAATCAATTTGATATTTTTCCTTTACTGACTTTTACATAGTGGCATTAAGTTAGCGCCTTATTATTACTATATTCGATAGCTTCAATGATCATAAAATAGGTTTGTTCGCGGTATTTCACCCTTAAAACAAGCGGTAATTCACAAAGAATACACACATAACTCTCTCTTGCTGGTGGTAGAATATACCGTACACAAATTGTTAAAATCCGCCATCGTGGCCTACGTAAGTGAATCGCGTTCTAGGATCAGTCTGTGTTTACCTGCCTGTTTAACCGGTTCCAAAAAGCCGGCATAATTGTATCGGCTGTCGAGGGGTAATGATCTCTCAACAGTTTATTTGGTCCCCACTCCACTTACTATCAGGTTCAATAGGGTCACTTTGCCGTGTCCTAATATAGAAAAAAGAGAAGTCAGAGGTGCTCTTGTTTTTGGAACCTACGTATATTCGTTGCCGCAGTCCGTTCCACTTCAAACTAGGCTATCGCAATTTTATCTTTAATGTATATTATCTTTATATGTTAATAAGTAACAAAAATACAATTATTATTCCAGGTCCATATGTGGCTGGATATTTCTCGAACACGATAGGCCGAAAGCCCTGCCTCTATATGGGCGGTGGTGTCACTCTTGCCTCTTTCTTATTCCTGGCCTTAGCCAACAGGTTCTACCTTATTATAATTGGTAGAATCCTGGTTGGTTTGGGAAGTGGCACCATCGCTATTGTCAATTTGGTTTACATCGGTGAGATAGCGTAAGTAGAATTTTATCGAAAAATAATACAAAATTATCCATACTAACATTGTAATAATGTGGAACTAAATTAGAAACTGTAAAACGTGATGAAATTGTTCCTCTTAAAAATGTCTAATAAATATAATATTATATACTTAAATGACCGAGTTCTGAGGTAACAAAAATAAAAAAATAACGTCCAATTGATAACCTACTTTCTTTGAAGTAGGTTTAAAACAAAGTCGTCCGCCTCATCTGTCTGGCTGTCTGAACGCGATAAACTAAGAAACTACTCAACGGATTTCTATGAAATTTTGTATGGAAATAGTTTGAGTGCCTGAAAAGGACATAGGCTAGTTTCTATCCCGGGAAAATATATAGCGGTAATTTTATCTGGGAAAACTCTTTCACGCTAGCTAATCCGCGAACAAAAGCTAGTTCATTTTTATTTTAGTAATTATAATGTAGTGGTAGATATACTTGTTAATTTCAAATATA
Source organism: Manduca sexta (assembly GCF_014839805.1). Classification (NCBI taxonomy): domain Eukaryota; kingdom Metazoa; phylum Arthropoda; class Insecta; order Lepidoptera; family Sphingidae; genus Manduca; species Manduca sexta. The sequence goes on along the minus strand of NC_051132.1, from coordinate 3,027,280 downwards.
AGGCATACAATAATTTCACATCTTCCTATAATTCCAGCTCCACAAACATTAGAGGCATTTTATTGACAGCTTCTGGAATTTTCGGCACATTTGGGACGTTAGTTGTCTACTCCGTGGGTCCTTATATACCTTACTCAGCTACAGGATATCTTGGAGTGGCACTATCCTTCATATACATTGCTGGAGTCTATTTTATACCGGAGACTCCAGTTTTTCATATTCTCAAAGGTATGTACAAATAATAATACCAACCCTTTTATAAGGGGCCGTTCAATATTAATTAACGCAATTTTTGAAGATTTGAGTCCCCCACCCCCCGATGTAACGCACCATAACGTTTTTCTGTACGCCCTAAAAGTTACGTAGCACTAAAGTGTCAATTTTATCTAATATTCACAATTATGTTACGCAAAGTACCGGAAAGTCGCTAAAATATCTTTGTTATTGTTTTATTTATTTAGACAGTCATAAAAAAATACACCATACATAACTATTTGTAACATTACAGTAAGTAATTGCTGCAGTGCAGTTTTAATTACAGACTGTCACAGCATGAACATATTACATACCAGAAAACAATTTAAAATAGAGAAACCAATGTTACGTAACGAGTTGTATGGAAACCTCCTCCCGCCCCTGTAACGCATCGTAACGTTTCACAAGATCCCTCTCCCCCCCAAATTGTGTTACGTAATACTTTAACGGCCCCTTAGTAAGTACCTAGTTACTTATTATCCCAATGCTGGGAATCAGCTTCCTTTTTATTGACAAATCGCCATTTTCAATAAACAATCCCAATCGCTTTTTCGTTCTATCTTAAAAATAGACCAATCAGAAATGTTGCTTTTACGAACGAGTTATATTGATCGGATCAACCTCGGAATCGGATTGAAGATTGCGTTTGGGATCTTTGAAAACCGCTGTAAGTATACGAGCTAGCGGTCTGCCTGATGGTGTGGTACCTGTCGCCCATGAACCTATGCAATGCCAGGAGTACAACTAAGCCGCTGCCTGCATCCATTACTGAGAGGTCTTAGGTCTGCTCGCTACACTAGTAGGAGTGGTTGAAATTCATGTACCGCCTTCAGAATTACCTTCCTTCCTACTTTCAAAACTATTATGGAGAATTTTTAGATTGTAGTGTTTTAAGCCTGCGACCTACATCTGAGCAATCTGTTTCACTCCCAAATATTCCATATTAAATTCGCATTACTGAATCATTCTTGATATTTTAACAAATTATGTTTTTAAACTATACCAACAAGCTGAAGATTTTGTTTGTTTGAACGCGCATATCTCAAGAAATACTAAACCAATTTTAAAAAAATTTCACTAATAGGAAGTTTTATTACTCTTACGATAAATAGTGCTATTTGCTACTATTTGTCGTAAGAAAATATTTATCCCAGAAAAACTTGTACGGGTAGAGCTGCAGGCAAAAGTTAAAATTTATGACTCTCATAATTGCAGGTAATGAAACCGAAGCAAGAGAAACCTTACTATCGATCGGCAGAGAAGAAGACATAGACAAAATGATATCAGCCAAAGAAGACATACCAACACCGAACAAGATCCAAGACTGGGTTGAAATGTTTACTATTAAAAGCAACAGGAAAGCTATATTCATAACACTAACTCTAGGAATATTATTGCAAATGAGCGGAGTGGTCGCTGTGATATTCTTTGCTACGACAATATTCGAACTAGCTGGTTCGTCTATTGAGCCGAATATAGCTACAATTATTATAGGAGTTACGCAAATTGTCTCCAGTAGTATAGCGCCGTTCTTCGTAGAGAGAACTGGAAGGAAATCATTACTTTTGTGGTCTACCGGAGCTTGTTGCTTGAGTTTGGTATGTATTTTTAGTCTAAGATCCCGCTGCAGAATTAGTGCGCTCATCGAGTATATGTTAAAAACTACATTCTTACACATATTTATGCTTAGAAGAATATATATCTACTAGGTTGCCTATTAAAACTTGGCCGCAAATATTTGGTTTTAGACAAACATCTAGTAGTTGCCAGCCATTATTTTCCGCGCTGTACATGATACAATTCGGCTCAGTAGCATTTAACCACATTGAATTAATAAAGATCGTCTGCAACAACTTTTGTTTCAAAGATTTCCAACACGGTGGAATGTGCATTGAGTCGAAACCTTTAATTTTTTTCATAAATTTTTCATTATTTTGTTTTGAAGCGTTTAATGTTTTTAACTACATGCTATGTATGTTATCCTTTTCTGACTGGTAATATTACGCGCTAGCTCTCTTCCACTCTACCTTCAATATTTATCATTTTTAAGAGTCGGCAACCCTTATTTGCGGCTAGATTTAATTAGGCAACCGTGTATCATGATCAACAGAAAAAATTCAGCTTTAATTTGATGTATAGCTAATAAATATACATTATGAACGAGTAAATGTATCATAGTCATACCTGCTTACAACTGGCTGCGAAGAGGTGCGGCCAAGTGCGCAACGGCAACCGTGGTTTTTCAGAGTCTTTATCTGTATTGTCATGAAGTGGACGCTATTTTATTTGAAAAACAAATGAATGAAATGTTTTCTGAAAAATCAATTAACAATAATTTAATTAAAAATATTTGCGGCCAAGTTTTAATAGGCAACCTAGTAGATATATATTCTTCTAAGCATAAATATGTGTAAGAATGTAGTTTTTAACATGTACTCGATGAGTGCACTAATTCTGCAGTGGGATCTCGTACTATTTCTATTACAAACGAGCTTGCGTTCCAAAATGTTACAAATGACATTCTATTTGTGAGAAATATTTCCAAATTTGTTAAAAAGTTTTTGCGTGATGCACGTGACTGTAATGCGTGCGCGGTATAACTCCTTCTGAGGCCCGGGTCCGAATCCCAGACTGGGTAAAGTGTTATTGGGATTTCCGCACAGTAACAGCCCAGAGTCTGAACTTTGTGTTTGAGTCTATGTGATATAGGCTCGTGATATCAGGTTGAGTTAAATGATATTGGGATTTTCTGCTCAGTAACAGCCCAGAGTCTAAAATTTGTATCTGATATAAGCTCGTGCCCTACCACATCATGAGACGGCATACACATGACGAAAACTGGGTGCCCTAGTTGCATCTTTGCCGACCTCTTCGAAGATAGGCTTGTAGTGTTTTGTTTTATTTTATGCGCTTATAATCAGATTATTTGAATTGAACATCTTCCCAAACCTTCACATTTATAGTAAGAAGAAATATATAAATATACGAACGAATATAATATGAACTGCTAAAAAGTCGACATTTAAGCGTAATTTTTAAAACAGATAGGACAATATACTTGTTATTTCTTGGTAACCATTTCTTTGTTGCCAACGAATAGGAAAATTAGTTACCTAACTCAATGTGTCAATTTTATAAGAAGGCTGTTCTCTGAAAAACAATTTTCAAATTTCAGGCTGTTTTGGGTATATTTTTCTATTTGGATCACATTAATCACTCGTCAGTGCCCAACATAAAATGGCTGCCGCTTGCCTCTTTGATCTTGTTCTTCTTGTCTTATGATATGGGTGAGTTTTATTTTTTGTTCATTATAGGTTTCTAGATGAGTTATTGTTATATATGGTACAAAAGATGATTCAATAAAATAGTTCAATTGATTTACTTTTGAATTTGGTCAGCATCATTTTTATATTATAATCTACTGGCTTTTACCTGTGGCTCCGCCCACGTGATTATTTTTTCCTGACAGTAACAGTTGCCTTTGCACGCAGGAGTAATATAACTTCCTATTAGTGAAAAAAAAAAGTTCTTGAAATAAGCGCGTTCAAATAAACTCTTAATACTCTGATTTAACGGATATGTTTCATCCAAATGTTATATATACACACAGATAATCTATGAAAAAAGTGACGTTAATTGTTCAACTGGGTTCTTAAAAATTACCCGTCTCGTTTCCAGTTGCCAATTGTCTATAGTGCCCGATTTTAATGTATTCGAAATATGTTCATGGCGCTAACCTTTTACTTTCAAGTAACCCATTTAGTCGTTCCTCTAATTTGATATAAAACTCTTCTCTTAGGTTTTGGCATCATACCTGGCACATTTATTGGAGAAATGTTCCGCGCCAACGTCAGGAGTACAGGATCCACTTTCTCATCCACCGCGAGTTGGCTCGTTGGCTTCGGAGTATCCACTGCATTTGGCTACATGCTCCCAGCGCTTGGAGGGCACGTCACCTTCTGGATTTATTCTGGATCTTGCGCTTTAGCTTTCCTCTTTACTGTGATATTTGTACCTGAAACTAAAGGCAAAAGCCTTCTTGAAATTGAGGAAATGTTGAGCAAATAAGGTTGTAATTAGATGTTTTTTAATTATTGTATTGGCATATAACAAATATATATTTCTGGGAGTTATTGAGGAACGCAACGTTTTTGAGTGACGCTTGAACAATAAATAAGTAACTGACAGTTAAAACAAATGAAAACTACAATCAGTTCCATATTATAAAATAGATAATTTTAATGTCTACATAAAATGATGGTAAAGATGGTGGTTTAACAAATTTATCATCTGATAAAGAAAGCCTGAACTCTTATGTCACACGTTGATCTTATTCATGACAAAACTATAGAAACATAATTTAATAGAAAGGGGCAGAAAACTCCCGAGCAAATATAAATAATCAAGTGTCTTAATTATATCAACAGAATATTTAGCACCGTTTTAATTAATTGTAATATTCAATACATTAGTTATGAAAACATCAGTCTACATCCCTATTATAGCAATTAGATATTGATTTATTAATGTATGTTGTTTTTAATATTAAAATATATTTTAAAAACTATTTATATTATTTACTACATAATATGTTTTTAAGGTAGAATCGTACCTATTGATATATCAATTATAGTATAATGCTAAATGCAATGGCCCCAATGGTGAGTGAGAAAGAAAATGAGTGAAGGATGGAAACTTTTTCTGGTTGGCGGAGGGGAAAAGGAGGCGAAATGTACGCGGACACTTTTAGGTCTTAATGTGTTTACTACTCCCAGATATGCGGACTGTACTGTGTCCCTCAGTTCACGACAAATCATGCATGGTCTTCAACCTAGCGCACCAGAATTGGTCTTATATGGCACGTATAGAGTTTAGGCGGTAAATTTATTATCAGGTATACAAAGTGAAGTAAACGTTAACCTAATTTATATACTAAGAAAAGCAGAGGTTAAAGTTATCTTTAGGAGAAGCAATATTTTTCGTTGGATATCATATTATTCGAATTAGAAATAATTGTATTACACACTAGGCACTCACCAAGCAATGTAAACTGTCGAGTAAAAATGATCTTAGCAATATTCAGCATTTATCTTTTTATAACACATTTTGGGTAATTTGCTAATTCAATATTAACGTCCTTATCTGCTTAAAAGAATCTCTACCTTATTGTAATAATTTTATCCGATGTGTCAATATTATTTCTGCGTCTTTCCAATGGCAACATTGTCTTCCCGGTATTTAATCTTCTATCATATTTGCACTCTGAGATAATTCAAACCCTATATCTGCTAACGCAGTGTATAACGCAATCTTAACAATTAACACTAAAGATAAGTTTTAGCGTACTGTAGTTCTTCCTAAAATAATATTTCGTATGCTAAAATTATTTTTCAAGCAAATACTTTTGCTGTTAAGGGCATCTTGCACATGCGACGATCTGTTTGCGTTATGTCTATTTTTGTTACCGAGCAACATTTCATATATATGTACCGATAAATCTTTTGTTTAGTGATAACACGAAATAAACTAAAGATAATTATAATTATTGGAAAATGGGAAGACATTTATATTTGTGTGCACTAAGAACGTATAAATGAAGAAACTTATTGAAAATGAAACAAGTCTTTTTTGTTGCATATAAAAGTTAGGACCTTAGTTTCATAACCCAACTAGCTATAGATAAACAAATATGGCAACCATATCGACAATTTTAAAAGATTTATAATTCTGCGTTCCATAATCAGCCTGTGTATACCCGATTTAGACAAACATCATTATGCCGACTAATATCACCCTTCATCACAACTTTAATAAAGATACTCTTAAACAATAGATTATTAAAATCATTACATAATTAAAGACATTAAGGTTATAGCTTAAGGTCCATTTTTCATACATTTTGTTTCACCTTTAATCTGGGTAACTAAACAAGTATTGACAAGTAAAGAATTTAAATTCACGTCACACATTTAAATTTAATACGACGAAATTTTAAAGGCCGAAATATCCATGCATATTAATTATTTTACGTTTTTCTTTCAACTGCGAGAACTAATCCCTAACTAGACGTGAATTTAAATTCTTTACTTGTCAATACTTGTTTAGTTACCCAGATTAAAGGTGAAACAAAATGTATGAAAAATGGACCTTAAGCTATAACCTTAAACTATTTATATGGTTTGATATAGACCGGACATCAGCGCCAAATTTTTGCTCCAAAAGTTATTACCAATTAGTCGCTGTCTTATTTGAAAGGTCCGTATGACAAGATGGCAGTGTCCTTAGATATTAATACAAAATTAATTATATACAGAAAATATGCGAATCATGATATGAATAAAATATGAAGTATTTACATTGGTATTTGGCTATTTCACAGTAGATTGAATAACCATTACATAAACGCAAAAATTTTGACAATCTTCCCAATGTTCGTTCTCTTTCTACATAATCAAATATTATATAATCTACGGAACCTTTAAAATATACATCAACCCGCGTCATTCTGAAAGTAGATTATGGATCTTAATTTAGATCTTCGCCAGTTCATTTCCAAACATGTTCGCGAACGTGGAACCTTATGTCTCGCGACAGATACTCATTACGGCTTGTTGTAAGTTTTATTTAAACTTGTAAAATAATAACACCATTATGGCTTTGGTTATAAGCTTTCGAGTCGCGTGTCAACAATATTTTTATCGAAATTAAATGTTTCAAATTCGTGAAATAAATATGTGATATTTTTTTCTCAAGCAAACTTCAAAATGGAATGAAGATATCTATGAGCTGTTTTGAGCTATTTTGAGTGGTATAATGGAAAAACAGTCCATAGAAGCAAATAATATTATTGGTATCAGATTACTTTCGAAAACATTTGTATTTTACAAAAAGTGAATTCTTCATAAGGTGGGCGGACCACGGAAGGCTTCTTTAAGAAATAATCGGTTATTTCTCTTTTGTTTATTGGATTAATAATACAAACAAATAATTATATAACAATCTCTTTTATCAAGTAACTTATAAAACATTTCTTTACTTGTAAAGTTAAATATTATTTAGTAAATTTAAGTTATATAAGTAAAATTTTTCCAAACGAATTTACAAGAAATAAAACTCCATACAAGACCATTATAATAAATCTGTCGTTTATCTTTAAGCTAATCTTGTGACAATTAAACTATCTATTTATAAATAAACTTCATAAAAACGTCTTTCATTAAAACAAACATTTAATACTCATCTTATTATATTCACATTGTTTTGCCTTTCTTTGAATGACGAGACGAGCTTGACGTTAGCCTGATGATACGACCGCCCATAAACAGTAGAAATACCATCCAACACCTTGAATTACAGAGTATTGTTTAATATTCCACTGCGCTCGCCATCCAGAGACATGAGATGTTAAATCTTATCATGTCCAGTAGTTACACTGGCTACAATGTCCTTCAACCCGGAACGCAACAGTGATTACACACTGCTACTTGGCGGCAGAAATAGACATTGCAGTGATACCTATCTCACATTTGAGAGACCTACCACCAGTATGAAAAACTCAACGAACATTACTTGAACACCATCGTCAAACTAATGCATGCGCGTTATTTTTTTATGACTCATTTATACCATTAGCAAATTATTTTGAAAATAATTCGTGCACTAAATAAACTTAACACAATTGAATTAATGACTATACGAATAAATGACCTTGGCAAATACCTTAATCGAAAAGTATGCTTCATTAAGATACTTGTTAAGTACAGACGAAAAGATAAAAATACGAGTATGTAAAATAGGTTATTCGAGTGTATTCGCTTCTCGATATGAATATTCGTCTGTACTCCAACCGGTGTGGAAATTTCTCCGGCAAAAAAGGATTATTATAAAAAAAGAATAATTTAGTACCAAAGCAAATCCTTTTATTTAAACTGAGGTTAAAAGAAACTAATAATTTTTTACTTGAAAACTTACGTTTTGGTGTTAGGGCGTGTTATCATTTTAATGTCGACGACAAAGTTCGACAAAACAAGGGATCGCATTCAAAAATATCTGCGTTAGCGACTCGCCGCGGCTGCGTCTACTTCTCCGTTTAATGGGTTTTTATTAGACTTACCTACAAAGAATATGTTCATTCATGGTATACCCACCTTATGAAAGAAAAAAACTGAGTGACTGGCTGGCTGACTGACTCAACGAACAGCTGCAACCATTGAACTAAGAAGCATATATTTATAAAGGTTTTTTAAATGACGTCATTGAGCACTAAGAAGGGATTTTAGGGGGCAATGCAGGCGGAAGCTAACAAATAAAAAAAAATACTTCTAATTGAGCAGAATGATTGCTTTACTAATTTATCAGTCGGCCATTTTAATAATGCATTGTATTTTTCCAGTAAACATAGGACAAATGTTAATCGGCTATGAAATATACTGGACGGGTCCTGTCATCCCCAAGCTTCAGAATATCGAAGAAACACCTCTTACACGCGTCATATCCGCCACTGAAGCCTCCTTGGTAGCTTCGTTAATTGGTATTGGAGCCGTTGGTAATAACATCAAAACATACACTACGATGATAATCATTAAAGCTGTATCAATAATATCATTTATATTATGGAATCTATATAAATAACTTACTATTACCTAATGATATAATTTATGGAATCGTAGAATTATTTATATAAATAACTATTACTTTATGACTTTTTCAGGAGCTTTTGCCGCTGGATATGCCGTTAACTTGATCGGCCGTCGAGCTTGCCTCACTCTTGCAGGAATCTTCATGACTATTTCACATCTGATCGTGAACTTTCCCGCTTCAATAGGCATGATTTACGCTGGAAGAATTTGTATAGGAGCCAGCATAACTTTATTGTCGTTAACAGCATTCATATATCTTGGAGAAATAGCGTAAGTACAAAATGTTTGTGCCATACTTACAACAGTTCCAGTTGCCATTGGATTTTATTGATTTTTACTATATATTATATATATAACAGGTGTCAAAATGACCCTGTTATATATATATATATATATATATAACAAATACAGGGTCATTTTGACACCGCGTTACTAAATGAAACCACTTACTTATTTATTTGGAAATAACACTTTACAATAAGTTACTTGGGCCGTAGATGTAAAATAAAATAGTGTAAGTTTCGAACAAAATAAATATTAATAAAAAGTAATTTTAATTTAACGCACCCTAAAGTTAATAATACTACTCTAAGAGAATTCGTTGCGGCGGCAACATCATATTTTCTGTCAGAAATACACCCACGCATACACCATATTCGCATTAAACTATAAAATGATCATCAATCAATTCAATAAATCCGAAAACTAAAACCAGGATTTTTCTTGAAAATATGAGATAATAATGGATGATTTTTGGCACAATGTTAGTAAAGGTGAAGACAAGCATGTGGTTTCATTTAGTAACGCAATGTAAAAATGACCCTGTATTTGTTTCACCTGTTCTCGATATCTCCTTACATAGAAATGTAGTAGTTGCCATAAGATCACTGGTAACATCTGTAAAACAAACTCCCTTTTTCTGTCTGTCTGTATGTTATTGATTTTCTCAAAGTCGGACGGATTTAAAAATAAATTGGTATGAAGATAGTTTAAGACCTTGGGAAGGTAATATTGAGGCTACTTTATTTTCCTAGAAAATATATAGCGGGACTTTTATGCCAGAAAACTCCATCACGCTAGTGAAGCCGCGAGCAAAAGCTAGTGTTAGTATAATGGAGACTTAATAATTCGATCATTCAAATCTTGTGAATATTGCGCGAGAAATTCAATGCATTGAAATCCTTGTTACTGTATTGAGTCATAATTGTCCCTAGGTCTCCAAACATACGCGGCACGTTGATGTCATCAGCGAGCGTTTTCCATTCGCTGGGCGGTTTTCTGGTGTACTGCGTGGGCCCTTACGTCTCGTACGCAGAAATTGGATATGTGCTTATTGGCATATGTGTTATTTATACTGCCACAAGTTTCTTTATACCTGAATCTCCCTTATATTATGTGATAAAAGGTAAGTTGCTCTTAAACATATTCATGATACACTGTCTCAAAAACCAATTTAAAATAGTTACCAAAACAGTAATAGTAAAGAGTGGAAAGCAAACTGGTGTGTATTCAATTATTGATGCTTTGTGAAAAACTGCATATTACTGATTCTAAACCACAAACAATGACATCATAAAATACAATACTTAAATACTTTTAATAAGGTAACGGACCTCTTGAAGACCCTTCTAATTTTAAAATCGTTTCATGAAAAATATAGAAAGACCTTTGATTAAATTGCAATATATCACTCCATAATATAATATTTAAGAACAAAAAAACTAAAAAAATGTTGTATGTTTTTGCAACACAAAAGAAATTTAAAACATAAATGGTGCGGCATATTAGAAACCAAGCTTACTTCAGCATCATTAGCATTATAATTTTTACTCTTTATTTCAATATCATAAATAAAAAATATTTTATCAATATATTAAGGCAATGAAGAGGCAGCAAAAGAATCCCTTCGCACATTAGGGCGAAATGATGACATCAACACTGAACTAAAGACGATGATGGAGCAGGTTCTCGGAACTAAAAGCAATTCTTATCTCTGGAGGGAACTCTTTACCGATAAAAGCAACAGAAGAGCTCTCTGCGTCACAATACCTTTATACATATTTCAACAATTCAGTGGAATCGTAGCTGTCATATTCTTCGCTACGACTATCTTCAACAGCGCCGGATCGTCGATACAACCTCATATAGCTACCATGATAGTTGGAGCGACGTCATTATTTAGTTCAATATTTTCTCCGATGTTCATTGATAAGCTTGGAAGAAAGATATTACTAATCATATCAACGGCTGGATGCTGCGTCTCGATGGTGAGATTGCAATTTGTAATAATTATAAATTAATATAATAGTTGCTGGTGGTAGGATATATTTTATATCGGCCCGGATAGCGACCGCCGTACACAAGGTGTTAAACCCAGTTACAGTGTCCCAGGTAAGTGTGTCGCTTTCCGAGATCAGCCTGTGTATATCCGGCTCTAACAGGCCGGCATAATTGTGTCGACTGTCAACGGGTAATCATCGCTCGTCAGTCGACATTCTATTGAACTTACATACAGGTGCAGTGGCGTCACTTTGCCAGTATGAAAAAATAACTAAGGTTTTTTTAATTATATACAGAATGTATTATAGTGCAGCTCGTATTAATTAAAATGGCAATATCATCTTTTAAAAAGGTATCTTACCAATGAAACATATATTTTTTTCAGACTGTCGTAGGGATGTACTTTTACTTGGACTACATAGGAAATTCATCTGTTTTATCGCTAAGATGGCTGCCTCTGGTGTGTTTAGTAACGTCTTTATTTTTCTACGGTATAGGTAAGAAGAAATGGCAATTATTTTTTATGTCAGGTTTAGTTCGAAATACGGTAAATCATGACCATCAATGTCTGTAAGATATACAGTATGTAAGGTTAATAAAGGTACCTGTTTAAGGAGGGTATTAAGTGTTTGGTGCTTGTCCCAAATATATACAGAACTAACTGGCCTGGCAAACCTTGCCCTGCCACGGACCGCATTTTATGTAAACTACTGACTACACACTGTTGCTTGGCGGCAAAAAAAGCCATTGCGGTGGTACCTACCCAGGTGAATTCTCACATGTTTATTTTTATTTATTTTTTTATTAAAAGGTATACCAACAGCTTACATATAAAACATTACATATTTAGCATTGCTAAGCTAAAAGTCTAGTATGTATGCCAAATTATAGGTACACACATCATTCACTAACTTAACGTTAAAGCAGCTTACACTAAGAAGAATAATTACCTTCAGACAATAATGATAACATTACAACTAATATTGACAAAACTATGTTAATTAAGCTAACCTAAAAGTAAACAACTGGATTATAAGGAACCTTTATACTATTTGTTTTATTTGGCTGACTTGCTATTTAATTTCTTTTTAAAATTCGTGCATGAGTCAAAGAATACGAGTACATCAAGGTCTGATGACTTAACAATGGTGTTATTATATTCAATACAGATTCTAGCAATCGGCGAATGTCTACCTAAGTTGGTTCTAACAGGGGGTGGTTGGAATATCTTAAAAATTCTTTGTCTAGGAGGATGATAGGGTACTAAGAGCTTTTTAAATGGTTTAAATGGTTTATGACAGACCCACCACTGAATAAAGAAGACTTATCACATCAGCGAAATATTTTAATACCAATTGATTCATCGATATAATATGTACTACGTACTAGATTTGGCGTTCCGAAACATTCAATGTGTACAACTGATTTGAACTAATATCCATTCAAACTGAATTTAGTATGGTCAATATTGACAGCTTGTGGTTGTGTAAGGAGTGGCGCTCATGATATCAGAACTCGAGTCTAAGTGTAAACTTGGATTTGAATAAAAAATATTAGTCAAAGAAGTAAAATGATTTGTTGTTAAAGTGAATAAATAGGCTATCGCAGTGACGTTTTGGTTGCCAGTTTAGTTCAGATTTTGAACAAATAGTTTATATAGTCTAAGAGCCTGTGAACCCCAGTTATTATCTGTTACTTTATTGTTAATTAGATCGGTATTTTACACACTATTAGTACCGTTTACCTGCCAAAGCCACAGCAACCCAAACATCATAATGGTCCATCGTTCTTACCTGTGTTGGGAGCATGCGCTGACAAACTTTCAGCTTTTATAAAATAACGAAGGTCTGGGGTTCACGGGCTCTTGCTTTAATACGGATGTTCGTGTTTATAAAATATACGTCAATGAATTGATTTGATTCTATAATTGCTTTTTTGTCGACAGGTCTAACCATAATCCCCAACACACTAACCGGTGAGATGTTTAGTCCTTCTGTGCGTGGGATCGGATCGTCCATAACTATGTGCGTGGGATTAATATCTGGAGTAATCTCTAATACAATGTTTGGTTTTATTGTGGATGCAATTGGAATCTATGCTTCCTTCTGGATATACGCGGTTGTAAATGCAACAGCTCTGGTGTTTGTTATTGTCGTCGTGCCCGAGACCAAAGGAAAGACTTTAACCGAAATTGGAAACATGATGGGAGAAACATATTGAAAGAATGGAATAATAATAAATTATTAAGCGAATTGAACCAGGCCGTGTTTTATTTTTTTATCTTAAGAAAATAAAAGAAACCTTAATCAACAATACGTACTGAAGAATTTGGTATCGTAAATCGATTGATATAAATGAAATAAATCGACCGAATATTTAAATATTATTTTGCATACGTTTCGGACATTTTATCGACAATTCCTTGACATACATGTGCACATCACGCCTTTGTCTTCGGAATGGAAGGCAGAGCTGCAACCAGGGTGCCTACTTTTCGAATATGTGTTCCATTCCATGATGTAGGGGGCCATCCTATCACCATATCGGGCATCGCAACCCCTTTAAATATCATGATAGTCTCATTATGTCCAGTAAATTGGCTACAACGTTCAAACCGGAATACAACATTGACTGCACACTGCTGCTTAGCGGCAGAAATAGACATCGCGATATGCGATGTGTATTTCTGCCGACCAATAAACTACTTATTCGTAGTAGTAGTTATTGTCCCAAAGTAGGCTCATCTTTTACGCTAGCGTGCGTTTATGTTCTTTGGGGCCTTCGTAAATAAAATTTTATAATAGCCAAAATAAATAATGTAAATATATGTCACTAACAACCGTTTTCAATAAACGATCGCAATCTCAATCTTCAATCCGATTCCGAGAATGAACCAATCACAATAACTCATTTGTAAGCATGTCAAAAATACTTTGTTCTGATTGGTCCATTTTTGAGATAGATCAAAAAAGCGATAGGGATCGTTCGTTGAGAAAACCAGTAAATATTAAAAATTTACAAGCTATCTTATCATTAATAACGGCATTTAATCAAAATATTTGTATGTCTGTTTCGTAATACGTAAATGTGTTGTTTATGCTGATGAATAATGACTGATTCACTAACCAGCCGTGCTAAGCTCAAAAGCGGTATCACAAAAAAAAAACAGAATCTTGATTTTTATGTCGTCATATAGCCTAAAGAAATACCCATCCAATGAACTTACTACCTAAATAGCGCTATCTTGTTTAGTTCTTGTTAAAAAAACCATAAAAGGGTTTCTCTATATCAGTTTCACATACAAAACTATATTTACAAATCTTCGATTATCTCGAAATAAGGTTTCCCTGACATAACGCTTTTGCACTTAGCACGACAGTATCTACTCATTACTCACGCCAGTAAATTACAACATTTTACAACTATTAAGCTATATGTAAATTAACGTCCTTGCAGCAATAAATTGCGTATGAACTAAGAGATTATTTTTCACTCGCTGCAATAATTTAATACACGTGCGATTAGCCACAATTTGTTCAATGATTTTTTTAACGTGCTTGGCACAGTGGCTCCACTTCACCTGATTGTAAGTGGAGTGGGGTCCATTAGAATGTCGACTGAAAAGTAATACTTATGCCTCGACAGTTGACAAAATTATGCCGGCCTGTTGGATCCGAATATACACCGGCTAATCCCGAAACGCGACACACTTGCGTGGACCACTATGGCGGGTTTAACACCTTGTGTACGGTTATCGCTATCCAGGCGGATATAAAATATATATTACCACCAGCATAATTCAAATTTCAATATTGTAATTTGATTTCAACCAAACTCCTGTGACGTAGTTTATTAAGTATTTATAGTATTGCCTGCGCAGTACAACACAACTCTCAGATTCCGCGTTCTAATCTCGGATCGGGCAGGGATATGAGGTTTTTCTGGTCAGTACCAGCCCGGAGTCTGAATTTGCACCTAATATGACGATAGACTTGCTCCATCACATCATGAGATGAAACACAGATAAAAATTCGGAGCCCTGTTTGCACTTCTGCCTACCCCTTCGAGGATGAAGGCGTGACGTGAGTGTGCGTTTATATGGATAAGACTGTTAGAGATATTAATCGGATTAAGTATATTAAGACATGAATTGATATAAATCTACTAATTCATATCACGAGCCACATGATGCGGGTAGTTTGAAAATTTTACACGAATTAAAGATAAAATCTATACTTTAGATAAGATCATTAAATTCCGTCTGCAAATCCGCATTTAACCAGTCTGATAAAGGCCTAGACTCGGTTGCAGAGGCGGCCCGTGCCCAGCAGTGCGCAGTATACAATACAGAACTTGTATTAAGTACTACAATACAATTATTTATACTTGTTTTGAAAGTATTTTTTATAATTTTTATATATACCAAAAATTAACACTTTCTTATGTTAGACATTGAAATAGAACTAATTTACGGATTTTATCGCGGTTTTTTATATTATAATCATTTCGTTTCGAAGACTTTGCAGCTTTCATGCAAGAACTGGGCGTATGCAAGATAGAAAGCAACTGTGGCCTCTCTTTTATCGGCCAAACAAAAAGAAATATAGTGACCTGCGTAAAAGGACATATAGCTGACGTGAAACACCGACACCCTACGAAGTCGAGTCGCTGTACGCTCTGAAGAAGACTGTAATCATTATCTGATACTAGACAAGCCACAAATCCTTGCCAAAGAGATTACAGAAGAACACCACACAAAAACGCCTGCCTGCTGAACCCAACACGAAAAAAAATTATCAAAATTCTATTATGATTTTGAAGAGTTCCCTTTTGCATCCTGAAATTTCAAGGTCATACATTGATATTTCTAATATAGTAGTATCTTGAACCCATATTGAATCGAACACAAAAATAATCATAAAAATCCTATGTGATCTTGAAGAGTTCCCCTCTGCACCTTGAAAGTTCAAGGTCCTATACCAATTAAATTAAAATTGTATCATTTTGAAACTACAAAATCCAACGCAAACAAAATCATTTTAATCGTACCACTTACTGGTAGGTCTCTCATATATGAGAGTCCATCTGGGTAGGTACCACCGCAATGTCTATTTCTGTCGCCAACCAGCAATGTGTAGTCACTGAAGTATTCCGGTTTGAATCACATTGTAGCCAGTGTAACTACTGGACATAATGAGACTCAACATCTCATGTCTCAGGATGGCGCAGTGGAATACCGAACAATACTTTGTAATTCAAGGTGTTGGTTGGTGTTGCTACTGTTTATGGGCGGTCGTATCGCTTACCTTTAGGCGAACGGCAAGCTCTTCTCGTTATTGAAAGTAATAAAAAAAACCACAACGTATAAAAATATTGCTAGAAAATAAACAAAAAAATATTACGACGTATAAATAACCTCTCTCCTTTGGAGTCGGTTAAAACTGATTCGAACGTAGTAGTAGATAACATCAATTTCACAATGATTTCAGTATTTATGAAATAATATAGTTAGATATTCCTTATTATCTACATCGACTTCAAGGATTACTCTATTGAAACGTAAAGCATTGATATAATTTAATATATTACCCTCGTTTGTTAATTTGATAGAATCAATCGTTTTTTTTTATTGCTTTAAATGACGGTACGTGCTTTTCGTTCGCCTGATGGTAAGCGATACGACCGCCCATAAACAGTAGAAACACCATACAACACCTTGAATTACAAAGTATTGTTTGATACAATACTTGAATTAAAGACAGCTTAAATGTGACAGCTAGTCATGACCGAGGCTAGCGGACTTCTTATTGATATTACAGAAACCTTCTCCATCGTGGGCATCTATAGAGCTCCTTCCTTCAATTACAAATCAGGTTTCATATCTTCTCTTGATAACATACTTACAAATCTATCCGCTAAAACATCACTCATCGTTACAGGCGACCTAAACATTGATATCCTATCAGTAGATCACAATAAACACGATCCTACAGAAATAAAGCCATGCTTTATAAACAGTGTTGCCAAGTGTTTGCACTTCTACTAATATTAAATATTTATTCTAAATAGTATTCCTTATTTGGATGAATAATCTTTTATTTTTCACGTATATTTAATGATTTTAGAATAAACATAATTATATTTACATAATAATTATTTTTATGTATTTTATGTATTTTAATAAAACCTTTCGTATAATAATAATATCAGCCCTGTATTATATACTTGCCCACTGCTGAGCACGGGCCTCCTCTACTACTGAGAGGGATTAGGCCTTAGTCCACCACGCTGGCCTAGTGCGGATTGGTAGACTTCACACACCTTCGAAATTCCTATAAAGAACTTCTCAGATGTGCAAGTTTCCTCACGATGATTTCCTTCACCGTTAAAGCAAACGATAAATTCACAAAGAATACACACATGATTTTTTTTTTTAGAAAAGTCAGATGTGTGTGCCCTTGTGTTTGAACCTGCGGACATTCGTCTTGGCAGTCCGTTCCACACCCAACTAGGCTATCGCCGCTTTCGTATAATTTTAGTAGAAATATTGAGTAAAATTTGCGATTAGTAACTGGCAACACTAATTGTTTGTTTTGATTGAGCCGGCGATACATTTTTAAAGTTTTTGTGTTTATTACGTGTTTTTGAATTATTTAAAACATTTAAATATAAAGAAGATGAGTGAAATGATTCCTTATAAGTTTCAAGTGTGTGAAAGTTTGATAGCCGAGAAGAAAGTAAAGTTAGATTATGATGAAAAACAACAACATTCAACAAGCTGGCGAGAGGCGCGAAACGTACTCCTGAGTTGAAGAACCTTATAAGGTATTTAGTCTAGTATCCACAACTAATTGGCGTGATGGATACTTCCATACGAACAAACATTACCTAAGTTGTATCATTGGCTTTGCACATTTTTCTCGAACGAGACAAGTGTTTGGGATACTTCTGGTTAAGGATAATGAACTATATGTAAGAGATATTCCAATTTACATATTACAATTTATATTTTTTTGCCTTCTTCGTCTCTACGGTCTGTAGATGGGGTCGATCTTCGCACGATCCTGCCCAACGCCATCCTTCTGCAAAATAACACACTACCTGAGCATCACCTGGTACAAGGAGACCAGCTCCGGCGGTCCATGGCAAATTATTATAGCAAATTCCATCGCCCGACGAGAGGTTACCAGTGTGTACATGCCCTAACTCGTCTAATCCTTGAATATTGCAAAAGTTGTGCAAATATTATGCAATGTTTTAAAATATCAAGTCTCAAAATAATCGACGACGCAATCATGGTGTTAATAATCTATATATTTATCTGCTATGTATCTAAGTCTTTATAAATAAGGTCGTCAATTGTAAAATACGCATCGCAAATATTATACAGTGTATTTTTTCATAACAGGGTTTAATATCGTCCAGGTAAGTCCGTCATCGGATAACAATCAGTATCGCTTAGCATCTACCATCATCTTACCTTTTGTGTAAATTCGCCCGTTTTCTTGTCGACTGTACATTATGTTCAAAATTTCGGAATGACCTGCATTGAGCTAATGCTTCACAAATTATGGATAGTCTCTTGAAAGTTAACTTGAAGTTTCAGTGGTTAGAGTAACTGCCCTTTCTGTCCCATTTCAATATTCCACCCTGTATATCTAATATACATAGCGAAATATATATCTGACTTCCTACTACATATCTATACTATTATATAAAGCTGAAGAGTTTGTTTGAACGCGCTAATCTCAGGAACGAGATCGAATGACAAAAAGTATTTTACTGTTGGATTGGATTTATCGAGGAAGGCTATATAACATTAAGCTATGACCAATAAAAGCGGAGCATTAATGATTTTATTTATTAATTTTTGAAAGCTTCCGTTTCGTGCGCTGCGTAAACAGTTCAAGTTAGGTAACAACGTATGGTGGAATTGTTCTTTTTTGAAGTCGAAATATGATGTGTCATGTCTCAACGCTCATAGATGGTGTAATCAGTATAAGTTGTATAATATTAATATTATTTTGATTTGTTTAGATAGGCCTGAGAATGCGGGACTCACAACAATTTATCCACGTTTCGATAAGAGATAATGATCTGCTACACACAATATAATAGTTTGACGGGTTTGAGTATTTTATTATTCAATGGTCATTCGCATCATGAACTCAAAAATACAATAATTATATATGAATAAATATATTTTTCGTGTTTAATAGTGAATGAATGATCCATTTATTAGACTTACGATTAATTTTACTTAGTTAAAAAATAAAAATATATGTACATTTCAATACAGTGAGTGACCATTTTTTTAAGATATATAAAGCGACTTTAAAAAAGAAGGAGGTTCCACAATTGGTCGTATTTTGATTGTGTGGTGCTGTTCAAAATGATTAAAATACCGCTATATATGAGAAAGCAAGTGTTTGTAGCATCATGTGGTAAGTATTTTTTAAACTAATCCGTCATGCCCATTTTAAGATAGTTAATAATAAAGAATGTAAAAAATACGAAACTTATTCTGCTATAATAATTTATTTTTTGTTATTTTCTGAGAGATTCATGTTCTAAATTGAATTAGACATTGTTTTTTTTTTTTAATAATAATTATAATTTTAATGTCATCGCCTTCCAAAAAGCTATGACGATGACCTCCTGACTTAATATTGCTAGGAATGATTTTATAGTTTAACTTCGGCTTGTCAGTAAAACAATTCATTACTGTCTTTTACTATGGATAACATGTGGTCTGAAAATCTTTTTCTGTCATAAATATTCCACTATAGACTTTTCCTGAACTAAGTTGCTAAACTAGAAGGGGAATTAATTAAAAAAAAAAGCCAATATACTAGTTTCCTTCATAATTTTTGTAATCACCGATATCTGAATACTATTAAAGAATCACAATAAAATATGTGTATATAGAAATAATTCCCGGATTACAACATTGCTGGTTCCAAAATTTCTGGATAACATGAAATAAATACTCATAAAATAGGTACCAGTTTAAATACTAAAGTGCATTTCTATTTTTAAGCATACCTTGGGCAGATACTATGCGGGTACGTCGGAGGGTGGCCAGCAAACGCGATTGTGAAGCTCCAAGATCCTGAACAGACACCTCTACCTGAGGTTCTTGATGACTCTCAAGCATTCTTAATTGGACCGTTAACTTACCTTGGTCTTGTAGGTGAGTTTAATTTTTTTTACATAAGACAGTAGGCAAAAAGCTTTGTACAACTGTTAACGCTAATTGAAAAAATTCCAGAGTTTCTTGCCTGTTCTTTTCTGGTGAGAACAGCTTTCCGAACTGGTGGCAGAGTTAATATTGACGGAATCTAAATAATGTATATTTTACGGATTCAAACAAATAATTTCATTTAAAAAAAAATGGGAATAACATATCCTATCGATATATCTATCGATATCTTATTGCCATACATAACGTTAGCGTTAACGATTATAGAAAGACAATGTAGCTATGGTCCTAGTTGTAACTCCAATGAACCAGCGTTTTTTATCGTTTTAATATTCCTGGACCATTCCTGGCTTTTTGTCTGAAAACCGTGTGGTAGGGACTCTTGGATCAAAATTTGAGTGTGGAATACCCTGGTCTACCCCCAAAAAAGGAGGAAACAAATGTTGATGTATATATTTATTGGCAGGACCATATGTTGCTGGATATCTATCAAACGTTAAAGGCAGGATACCTTGCCTGTTGCTTGGTGGTGCGCTGGGCACCATCGGTTTTTTCCTGAAGGCAGTGGCTAGCCATGTGGCCATAGTATATGTTGGAAGGGTCATGGCTGGACTTAGCTCTGGAATAATATTTGTCATTAATTTGGTTTATGTAGCTGAGATACCGTGAGTATAAATTTTCGATAGTTAGAGTCAGATTTCAATATTAAGTAAGAGATTTTCAAAATTGAGCGTGTGAATTCAAAATCATGTTTTGTATTTTTTAAGATTGTACTTATTGAATTTAATTTTTTAAATTCTAATCCAAATTTTCTTTAATAAAAGAACAAAGAGAAAGCTAATTCTCGTTTGTAGTCAGACTTCCATGACGCAAATAGTCTGTGAGCAAAGCAATTTATTTGCCACTTAAGTATCAGAACCCTTAACTTGCATCTGAGCTGCAAGCTTGAGACAGAGGTAGAAACGCACTCAAGTGTGACATGTTTGCTTTCAATTAAAGCAACTTATAATTTCAGATCAACAAACATAAGAGGCATATTGCTCGCTGGTACAGGCGTGTCCAACTCCCTGGGCATGTTAATTGGCTACCTAGTTGGGGGATTTGCGCCTTACGCGGTGACTGGTTGGGTGGGAGTCGGTATAAGTGCCTCATTCTGTGCCGCGACGTTCATTATGCCAGAATCACCGTATTTCTACCTTTTGAGAGGTAAGTTGTTTATATGTCGGTGGCGTAGTTGTATTGCGCATGCGGTACGCATCTGGGCTCAAGCTGGGCTAAAATAAAAAAACAAATATTACCTGACTATATCTGTCAGTCATATAATTAGTCAGTGTAACTACTAGACATCATGAGAGTTAACATCTCATGTTTCAGGATAGCGAACGCAGTAGAATACCAAACAATACTTTGTAATTCGAGCGGTTGGATGGTGTTTCTACTTTTTATAGGCGGTCGTATCACTTACTATCACGCGAATGACAAGCTTGTCTCGTCATTCAAAACAATAAAAAAAAGATGACAGTCGCAGCTCGGAGTAAGGAAGTTGGTGTTACCTCCGTGCCTCGGAAAACATATAAAGTCTGCGCATTTTTCTCCAGTCGTGTTGGATTGTTGTCGTTTTTCTTCGTTATTACTAAATAATAATCGTAATAAATTTTTAACATAAATTATCGCACCATTTGTGATATCCATGAGCCATAACTTGAATTTAAAAAATCTGGATGTTTGCAGACTACAAATGCTTTCCATTACAACGATTGACAACTCAATATTATGTATTTCTCGGCAGCATATTTCATATTTCGAGAATAGGCAATGAAAGTCGCAAATAAATTGACTTCCTTATACGCCTTCGTGATGAGATCTTGAATGCAAAATCTTATCTAAATGTATTTGATATAAGTGAAGCTATTCTGTGTAGTATTGATCAATATCACTGATAAACAATATATTTATATATCACTATGCTGATGCACTTTGATTAAGTAGCGTACATTTATTAAAATGATAAGATCCTTATACACACACTCGCGTCTATTCCCTAAAGGAGTAGTCCGAGGTGGAAATAGTGCGCTCACGTGCTTGTACTCAATCCTTTGAGGTGGTGGAGGCGATCCAGTCCTATAGAGGGTACTAATTTCAGACTCCAAGTTGATACTTAGAACAAACCTGGTCGATTCAATACCGTAACTATAGAGCGATGCTCGTACCACGCACCTCTAAAGGTAAAATACTCTAAACGCGAACATAACACAATTACGCCTCCAAGACCGCCCTACAATGTTTATATATAAATTGCAACATATAAAATGAAAAACATTAATTTTTTTTGGCTTTGAATAAAATAAACAATTATTAGACAATTCATAACTACAATAAAAAATAATTGAGCTTTATACACGATTCAATAAGAAATTATTAAAACTTAACAAATGTAATGCTCTTTCGAATTCTTGTTTATATGTTTATAATTTATATGCAGGATAAATTTTTTGAAGTTGATGCCGTATTTAATTGTATTATTAAGATCGACATGAAGGTTATTATGTTTATTACAGATGAAGGCGATAAAGCCAAGGAAATTCTAATCAGTTTGGGAAGAGAAGATGACGTAAAAGACATTTTGTCTACAAAGTTAGATGAACCCGTGGGAGTCCTGGAAGCTTGGACCGAAATTTTCAGCGTAAAGAGTAACAGAAAAACTATAACGATCACAATGACTCTAATGGTACTACAGCAAATGAGTGGTGTGATGGTGGTGTTGCTGTACGCCACGTCTATCTTCGACCTGGTCAATTCCTCATTAGAATCTCATATTTCTGCAATTATCATAGCAGTTACCCAGCTTTGTGCCAGTTGTATTACTCCGATATTTATTGAGAGATCTGGCAGAAGAATACTTCTGTTGCTCACGACTGCTACATGCTGCATAAGTTTGGTAAGGATAAAGTCTTTAAATATTTGAAATGTCTAATCACTTGATATTTTATCAAAATACTATAATTACCAAAGAAGAAAGAAGAAGAAAATATAGGATATGCTATCGATTTATAGTGATGAATAGATTATGAAGAAATTATTGGACTAACTCCATATAAAGTATTCCATCTACTACACCGTTTCATATTACCACCGTAATAGAAACGTATCGGGCTAGAAATAACTCTTTACTCTTCACATTGAAAAGTATGAGACTATGCTTCCTAAACCGTTCCGACACTAATCGAAAATCATGTGATTGAAGGCATAGGGAGTGCACTTGTGTATTGCGCACCCACTTGTGTGCTATTATGTCTCCCTTCCACTTTCTTAAGCACGTAAAGCCATTGGTCCTGCGCCTGTTCTATCTCCGGTTATGTTGGATTGCGGTCTCACCGGATTTCACCTGTGCATTGCGCACTTACTCGTGTACTATAATGTCTCCTTACCTGGCTAATCTCCATTAAGTTTTGCAGCCGTGGCCGAAATTCATTCATTCATATCTCCTGCATACCTGACCGATCTCGGTCAAGATTGGCTATTGTAGCCAAAATTCGACTAGCAGGGGATAGATTGCTAAGTGGAAATAACATCAAGGGTATGGTTCATGTTTCCTTACTATAGAAATCTTCCGTTTTCAGATACTGCTTGGTCTTTACTTCTACCTCGTGCATATTGACCACCCATCTACAGAATCCATACAATGGCTGCCGTTGGTGACACTCATCGCTTTCATCATGTCTTATAACTTTGGTGAGTATCGATATGTAAAATGTCAAGATTTTCAAATTTCAAAATGTGGTATCAGGAATTATACATAAAGCATTAAAACCAATCAATTATTAGACAATTCATTAGGCTAGGCTCAAACGAAGTTATTAATGTCGTTATACATTTCACACTTCAACAAGTTATCTCTGGATCTTTAACCATAAACCAACTCCTAAAAAGTGCAATAGCAATACTTTTTGCTGGTACAATTTTATATCTGCCCGAATAGTCGTTACCGTACACAACATTTTAAAACCCGCCATAGTGGCCCACATAGAGTATCACGCTCTGGGATCAGACTATGTTTATCCGGTTGCTACAGGCCGGCATAGTTGTATACACTACTGAGAGGTTATCTCTCGTCAGTCAACATTCTATAGGACACTTCTTACCATCAGGTGCAGTGGTGTCTATGTAAAGTGCACACAGTGCACGTGTAAAAAATAAAAATATTTTCAGGGTTCGGTATTATTCCTGGAACTTTCAACGGAGAGATGTTTGATACGAAAGTGAGAGGACCCGGGGCAGTTCTCAGTACCACTGTAAGTTGGATGTTTGGATTGGTCGTCGCCTTCACCTACAACATCATGGTTGACAATTGGGGCAGTTATACAACATTTTGGATTTACGCTGTTATGTGCGCAATAGCTTTCTTCTTCACAGTTATATTTGTGCCGGAAACTAAAGGCAAAAGTTTAGAAGAGATAAAAGAAATGTTGAGTAGATAGTTTTAAGTTAATATTTATTTAATAGGATAAAAAAGAGATATTACAAACATGAAAATGTAAATCAAAACAGCATAATATTGTACTAACAATAGGAACCCTCAATCAGCACTTTATTGCACAACGGTCTAACCAATACTGCAGCACTGATTTTCGATGAAGGACCGAGTGGACATACGAATACCAGGTCGTTATGCACATCAATAATTACTATACAAAAAGGGCTAAGATCCTGAATGCAATATAAAATGGTGGAATAATCCGAAGATAGCATTCGTTTTAAATAAAATAAATAGTTTTTGTAATTTTTTTATTTATAATGTTTATAGGGGTAAAAGGAAGATAAAAATGCCATTTATTACACAAATGTGTATGATAATCAATATTGAAAGTGACATTATTGTATAATATTGTTGTTTTGCATAACTTCTCTCTATATAAATATACAATTAGGTATTATATTAAAAATAGGTCAATACATTCCAAGTTGTATATGGAGTTAAGTTGAACGCATAGGGTTCTACGCGAATGTGAAATTTATTTTAAAGAAACATAAATGTTGTTTTTTATTGTATTTACATAATTTGTTATTGAAACAGACTACCTTGTTAATTGTTAAATATTAAGGTAATCTTTAATTTTGCAAAAAAAACTTAGATAAAAACATTATTACATGTAATTGGTGTGATATATCGTGCTTTCAAATGAAATATTCTCAAATAAAAGAAATTTCTTCCTAGTATAGGTAAATCTTTCATTTATCAGTTTCATTTTATAAGTATCCAATCCTCGATGAGCCTTTTTCTAATACACGTCAAGTTTTACACTCTACACACTACTTCTACACTCTTCTATCCCACTCTATTCTATTTAGTTCAAGATATCTTCATCCTTTGACACCTTCTTTTACCATATCATCGGCCAGTTATAGGTTACAGTTGTAAGTCTCCGATCACCATTTTAGAACCTTTCTATTTCATCTGGTCATTTATTTCCTCCCTGTTTGACCACAGACTTTAAATATAAACAAACGAATGTACACGTGTCAAACGCATGGTAGTGTCCAAAGTTTTTTTTTTATTAATTGAATGTATTTTTAATGCACTTTATATTTATAAAAGTAGTAGCTTTCTGCACTCTTTCTTCATACAAACTTTATATGTGCCAAATGTAAATTTTCATAGAAAGGTATACAAAGTTGTTGCTTTACAAATAAATTCATGGATTTCAAAGTTTTTCTTCCATAATATTCCCAATTTCTACTAAAGTCTTCCCTTTAGTTTCGGGGACGACGATAATAACAAAAGCCAAGGCAATCGCGTTTGCAGCCGCGTAGATCCAGAAAGTAGCATAGATTCCAATGCCATCCACAATGTAGCCGAAAATAATAGTTGATATCAATCCAGTTGTAAATCCAATGCATATAGTTATGGAGCTTCCGAGGCCACGTACGGAAGGACTAAACATTTCCCCGGTCAGTGTATTAGGAATTATTGAGAGACCTGTCAAGAAAAAAGTAACGTTAAACATCATATACACAAGATAAACAGTTTTCTAAGTTTTTTTTTAATACAGCCATGGAAAATGCATAGTCCAACAGCGAAGACTTCGAAACGTCGCGTCGGGAAAAAATTTAAAACAATTCTAAATCTAGTTTTCTTTAGAATGTAATTTATTATTATAATTAGTTTCATTCTAAACAATTACTTACCAATACTGTAAAAGAATAAAGCCGATACCAAATATAATAAAGGAAGCCATCCCAGCCATAGAACTATTGAATTTCCTATGTGGTCTAGGTAAAAGTATGCCCCCAAGACAGTCTGAAAATAATTATGTGAAAATGTATTAACATTTCTGAATATCTTTTTCATATTTTATGTTATTTCTATTTATTATATCAAAAGAGCTAAATGCTACTTATATTACAAATGCAAAAGTTTGTGAGGATGAATGTATGGATGTATGGATGCATATATGTGGGTTCCTTTTTCACGAAAAATGTACTGAACGGAATTGGATGAAACTTTATAGTCCATTGGTTATACATCAAAATAATACATAGGCTGTAATTTATAATAATTTTGTGTAATTTGGTCATAATATAACGATACGTTCAAGTAAGTCGGAAAACATTGCTATCTTGGCGTACGCTGTCTAAACCGTTGGAGTTAGACAAATATGATGTACCATAGAATTGTTTGTCTTAAATAGTTCTAAATAAAAGTCCGCGACAGCACAAATCAACCTTTTATGTGGAAGCCATTATAAGCAAAATGGTGAGCCATAAATATTATTAAATCGGATAATTTTTATCGGTATTTTATCCTGGAAACTCCTTCACGCGGGCGAAGCCGTGGGCAAAAGCTAGTTAAATATATATGTACACAAACATGCAATTAATGGTTTTAAATTAATTCCTTTTGTTCAACAGCATTTTTGTATAATCTATTATTACTTTACTGGTATTTTATAACTGACCATCGAAGCGCAGCATCCAGCCGTTGAAATTATTAGTAATATCCTTCTTCCGTGTTTATCAATGAACATTGGAGAAAATATTGCACTGAACAACGACGTTGCTCCGACTATCATGGTAGCTATATGAGGTTGTATCGACGATCCAGCGCTGTTGAAGATAGTCGTAGCGAAGAATATGACAGCTATGTTTCCACTTGATTGCTGGAATATGTATAAAGGGATTGTGACGCAAAGAGCCCTTCTGTTTCCTTTGTCAATGAACAGTTCCCTTAAGAGATAAGAATTAGTTTTAGTTTTAACAGCTTGCTCCATCATCTTCTTCAGTTCTGTGTCGATATCTTTGTCTCTCCCCAATTTGTGAAGAGATTCTTTCGCTGCTTCTTCATTACCTTTAATAAAATCATCGTAATCCAAATTAACATTTTGTTGAAACCTTTATAAAATCAAATAATGGAAAATATCTAATTTCTTACCTTTAATGACATGATATACCTAGTCTTGCCATAAATATTGTAATAAAGAAAAAAGAAAATTGTTAACTGCAAATAACATTTATTACTTTTACAGTGTGTCAGTTTAATACATAAATATAAAACAATTAAAAATATAAAAAGCTTATTCGAAGTGGTCTCCATTGGCTGCAATACAGTCCTTTAAACGATGAGGCCAGTTATCAATAGAAGCACGCACTCTTTCCATGGGAAAATTCTTCACTGCCAATCGTATAGATTGTTTTAGGGACTCCAAATTATCATGGCGTTTAGAGCAAGCTGTACTCTCTAAAACTGACCACAAATCATAATCCAGCGGATTAAGATCGGGACTAGACGACGGCCAGTCTTCAGCTCTGATGAAGTCCGAAACGTTCGATTCCAACCAAGACTGCGTGGACCGAGCTTTATGACCCGGCGCCGAGTCTTGCTGGAAGGACCATACTTGGTTATTGAACATGGTGATGTTAAGGGGCTTAACTACCTTCTCAAGAATGGTATCTTGATACACTTGTGCCGATGTTTTGATACCTTTTCACAAAAATATGGCTCAGTCACTCCTTCATAGCTAACACCCCACCAAACCATCACTGAAGTCGGATAATGTCCACGTTGCACTCTGTCGACTAATTGGGAAGCTTCCTTAGAGCTTTGAGCATAAATACGGTCATTTTGTTTGTTAAAATGTTGCTCAATTGTAAAAATTTTTCTCATCCGTAAACAAAATTTTTCTGTGACCTCCCTTGCGTACCGCTTCAGTAGTTGTTTCGATTTTACCACCCTATTCTTCTTTAAATTATCAGTTAAGAAATGGCCAGTGCGTCTCTTATAGGCTGCAAGTCCTAAGTCATCTTTTAAAATACGCGACATGGTTCTAGGTGCTATCTTCATTTCCCGAGATAAAATCTTTTGCTTTCGGACAGGATTTCTTCGAATTCTTTCCCTTACTGCTTTGACCACCTTTTTCGTACGAACACTACGTGGACGGCCAGATCTTTTCTGTCACAAACAGAGGAGGTCTCATTGTACCTATTAATAGCCCGGTACACAAACATTTTACTAATACCAAGTGTATGGAGAGTTTTAAAAATTGCATTTGGCTCCATACCTACTTTGTGTAATGCTATCACAGCGATTCGGTTCTCTTTATCACCCCACACCATTTTAATATCGCAAAATATTTTACAATGTATTGGCGCCAAAATGAGAAAACACAATGAACAATCGTATAAAAATGACAGATTCGAAATTCAAATGTAATATTTTTTTATAATTAAGTGTAACAGTATTTATGGCCAGACTAAGTACTGGAGATTCGGGTAAAAAGCAGCTCGCAGTAACATAAACAGCACTAATTCCAAAAAACACGTATCCGACTTGTGTGTACGAGACGTAAGGACCCACGCAGTACACTACAAAACCGCCGAACGAATGAAAAATGCTCGTCGATGTCATCAACATGCCGCGTATGTTTGGGGATCTGGGGAACATTTAATATTATAAGCAAAATCATACAAGCAAACACCCATACCTTGTGTCCTCGAAACGGAATGGGAAGGCACAGTTATGCACGCACATTTCACGTTTATATTCTGTCCTCCGCTTGGTAGCATCGAGCATAAAATCCAAACTTCGGGCTGATATTGTACAGAAGAGCTCAATATTACTCTACCTGACTGGTCATCGAACTGAAACTACCCAGGATGTTAGAGACACTTTAAAGCGTAGGGATTAAAAAACATAGGAATATAACAACTATTTAGTTCATGGAAATTCGGTTATTTCTACTAACAGGGTATTGGAGTAATTCTTGCTTTTTACTTTTGTGAAATATTTACGTCATATATACTCTAGCACAGGAAGAATAATTATAATCCGGTAAAAAGTCAACAAGTTATAAACCTTTGCATATCGGTAGAAGGTGTAAATGTCATCAAAAGAAAAAAGATGCGCAATACGCTCACGTGACGTCATAGGGAATTACGACGAGTAGGAAAGAAAGAGATGACGCGATATTCCTACTACGCACCCACTTCTGGACATTGCAATATTGGAAATATGGATTACAACCTTATTTCTTGACCAATTTTAAATGCAATTTTACAGAAGAGCTTCTTTTAAATACCACTTGATGTTAAATATAGCGTAATGTACGTAATCAAACATAATAAAATACCCTATTAGACTTCGACGATCACGTTT
This sequence comes from Manduca sexta, assembly GCF_014839805.1. NCBI lineage: Eukaryota > Metazoa > Arthropoda > Insecta > Lepidoptera > Sphingidae > Manduca > Manduca sexta. Next base: position 2,997,255 of record NC_051132.1, on the reverse strand, counting down.
ATTATGTCGTCTTGATGTAGTAAAATAAAGAACCAATATCTGAGGGAAATATAAAGTAAGTTTTACATTGAACGCTACAGTTAACATTATCATGTCTATCTTCCAGTCCAAATAATTGTTAAAATATTATAAAGAACTTACGATATTTCTCCAAGATATATAAAAGTAACCAATAAGAAGATAGTAATGCTAGCACCTATACAAATTCTTCCAGCATAAATCATGCCTAATGAAGTAGGGAAATTCACTATTAGATGTGAAATGAGCATAAGAACTCCGCTGAGTATGATACAGGGTCGGCGACCGATCAAGTTTGCTGTATAGCCGGCGATGATAGCTCCTGGAAATATATTTTAAAGGTTAACTGTAATATAGTTATTAAACATCATTTTCCATAGCGTCGGCTTACTGGAAGAACTCACTAAACCAAAAATTATCCAGTTCTGTTAATAACGCCCTGAACATAATATAATATTTAACATACTATCTTGATTTTAAGAATAAAAATAATATCTAAGATGATATAGGGAAAATAATGTAACTACAACTAAAAGTGGCTTAATTCATACTTTTTATTTGTCAGTTAATGAGTTCTTGCAGTAAATCGACGATAGATTCCACACTAAATATACTTGATCTTTCGCTCACGGTTTACGTGAAAAAGCTTTCCGAGATAAAAGTCCCGTTGTATATTTTTTGGGGATTTATGTAGCGTATATCTTTCGTACGATCTCAAACTATCCATACCAAATTTAATTAAATAGGTCAGTTCAGCCGCAACAGATAAACAGACGGACACAGTTACTTTCTTATTTTTAAAATAGGTATGAACTAGGTATTGTTTGCGACTTCTATAATATATAAATATTCAATACATCTCCTTACCAACATCTCCTCCGATCAAAACTAAAGAAGCAACCCATGATGCCTCTGTTGCTGATATAACACGAGACAGAGGCGTCTCCTCGATATTTAAAAGCTTAGGAATGATAGGACCAGTCCAATATATTTCATACCCGACCAATATATGGCCGATGTTTACTGAAAAATTAACAACACTTTTAGTCCCAACATTGAATACGATGTATTTACTGTAATAGATACACCGGTAATTGAAGACAGTATCACAGGAAAGGTAAAACAGAATACTGATACTAGATAGATAACAGAAAATAAAACAAAAATAAACACCACAAATTAAAACTGATTTACAGTCGATGACAACATTCGCGTAAACGTAAGAAATCATTAAATTGATGTTTAGAAATGACAGTATTTTGAACCTTAGAAACAGTCTTGAAGTTATTCCACTAACACAAACACTTTATGAACATTTTCAGATCAATAGCTATTAATTCTTCTTGATAATGACGACTTTAAAGAAGTTTTTCAAATCTTCACAAATTTACTATAACACAAACACTTACAGCAAGCGGTGATAAGTAGTTGCCGTTTAACATAAGGTTGTATGTTGCAGAACATGTTTCTACAATAACTAACACTGTTATCATTAACAGAGATCTTGTTAACTTAGGGTTTAGGCTCATATCGTGTATTTAGAAAACGACGTCATCTAATCTCAGATTATGTGTACAGAACTTAAAGGTTTTATACCTTTGGTACTTTCTCAACCCTGTTTGGTGATAGATATGTATCCAAGACTGCGAGTAATTGTCTGTTAGAATTTTAATGTGTGTTTTAATACTTTGACCAGTTTTTCGCACCAACATTAGGAGAATTCAAACGATTCGTTAACGGTGCAGTGCAGCGTCCTATATACAAATAACTATGCCACGTTGTACGTGTTGCGAACTGAGACATGAGGCAGGGAGGCGTGATTCGTAGGAACGCCGGAGTGCCAACGTGACGCCGCCACGCAGCGACAATATACACGGTACTCCAGCACTAACAGTAAAGAATTGTGTCAAGCATTGGTATCAACTAACGGTATAACGGCGAAGGAAAACATCGTGAGGAACCTGCATACCTGCGAAGTTCTCTACAGGAATTTCGAGGGTGTGTAAAGTCTACCAATCCTCACTAGGCCAGCGTCGTGGACTAAGGCCTAATCCCTCTCATTAATAGAGGAGGCCCGTGCCCAACAGTGGGGCAGTATATAATACAGGGCTGATATTATTATTATTGGTATGAACTGACCGCCATTTTCAATGTATCTGCTTTTTTCCATCTATCTCATAATAATTGGACCAATCAACAAGAAAAATCAATTTTATAGGCACGCTTATAAATAAGTTATATTGATCGGTTCATTCAGGATCAGATTAATGATTGAGGTAGGGGTGAATGTGGTGTTTAGGTATTTCCCTATAATTTTTATAAAATAATGATAAATTAGATACATAATTTTATAAAATAATAAAAAATACAATGTTGATATTGCCCTATTTTCGTTTCAAAAACACTCACGGAGTTCTGTTAAAATTGATTCAAAAATGTTCTTAGAGTGGGTATACTGTAACGTATAAAGTCCTGCAGTGGGTACAGTATTGCTATCGAACGTGAATTTTATTGTGTGCTACAATAATAAACCATTTGTACCTTACGTAGTAAGTTATACGTTATAGTTTCTTTCATTCTTAAAACCCCTTCTTCATTGCGTATTTAATTATGTATCTAGTAGTTTTGGTTGCAAATTTAAATGTTATGTACTTTAAGAGGAGATGCACGGAGCCAATAATTTTAGTAACAATTTATTGTACAGCCTGAATAGGTACTACCGTAACGTCTATTTCTGCCGCGAAGCAGCAATGTGCAGTCACTATTGTATTCCGGTTGGAAGAATATTGTAGCCAGTGTACCTACTGGACATAATAAGACATGACTCATGTCTCAGGATGGCGAGCGCAAATACTTTGTAATTCAAGGTGTTGGATGGTATTATTACTGTTTATGAGTGGGCGTATCGCATACCATCATTCGAACGGCAAATTCGTCACGGCATTCAAAGCAAAATTATAAAAGAAGAGTGCATCATGTGATCTCGCCCTAACTTCTCACAGAGTGACTATCGTGCCATTATATTAACAGGCACTAAGCATTGCTTCCGGCTTCACCAACGTCATTTTATTTACCCAGGATAAAAGTCCTACTATGACCTTTTCCGGGATCCAGAGTAGTGTATAATTAAACCCAGTTATTCCAAAATATGTAAAAATTATTTGTTAAGGTTATAGCTGAAGGTCCATTTTTCATACATTTTGTTTCACCTTTAATCTGGGTAACTAAACAAGTATTGACAAGTAAAGAATTTAAATTCACGTCTAGTTAGTGATTAGTTCTCGCAGTTGAAAGAAAAACGTAAAAATAATTAATATGCATGGATATTTCGGCCTTTAAAATTTCGTCGTATTAAATTTACTAGACGTGAATTTAAATTCTTTACTTGTCAATACTTGTTTAGTTACCCAGATTAAAGGTGAAACAAAATGTATGAAAAATGGACCTTAAGCTATAACCTTAATGTTTAACCCTCTCATTAGTAGAGTAGGCCTGTGTCCAGCAGTATAATAGTAAGTATATTAAGCTACAGGACTGGTATTATTATTACCTAGTAAGATCTATTACGAAATTGCAATAGTAATCAAAATGTGACGCTATATTATACGACCTTCCACTTGAAGTTTAGGGTACATAGAACTAAAGCATCTATTTTTATTATAATATCGTTATTTTACATAACTTCTCTCTATATAAAAATATAATTAAGTGTTATATTACAAAATAAATCTATACATTCCAAGTTGTATATAGAATTTTAAGTTGAACGCATACGAACGATTCTGCGTGTATTGTGAAATGTATTTTGAAGAAAAAGTAATTATATTTTTTACTGTATGCATACAATTTGTTATTGGTACATACTACCTTTTTAGTTGTTAAATACTTTGAGGTTAATCTAAATAAAAAAAATATCTCTAATAAAAGTTATTCCTTACAAGTATAGGTACGTCTTTCAGTTATATATATCATTTCATAAGTATCTAATCCTTAATAAGCGTTCCGCTTACACCTCACATTTACAAGTCTTCATACCCGTTTAGGAACTCTCCCATTCTATTCTATTTGCTTCAAGTTATCATCATCCTTTTTCCACCTTCGTTTACTATATCCTCGACCCATTTTTTTCTAGCTTACCCACAAATTTATCACCAGTTGTAGATTTTCATATAAACTTTATAAACTTTAATTGTGCCAAATTTTATACTCTCCGACCGCGTAATTTTTGTAAAAAGGGGTACAAAGTTTTTGCTTTACATAATATACATAAATGCATTTTATTTCAAAGCTTTTCTTCCATAATATTTCCAATTTCTAATAAAGTCTTCCCTTTAGTTTCGGGGACGACGAAAATAATAAAAGCCAAGGCAATCGCATTTGCAGCCGCGTAAATCCAAAAAGGGAGCATAGGTTCCAATGCTGTCCACAACGTAGCCAAAAATAATAGTCGATATCAATCCAGTTGTTAATCCAATGCATATAGTTATGGAGCTTCCAAGGCCACGTACGGAAGGACTAAACATTTCACCGGTCAGTGTATTTGGAATTATTGAGAGACCTGTCGAGACAAAAGTAACGTTAATCATTATACACATAAAATAAACAATTTTCTAAGTATTTTAATACGGGCATAGGATCTGCAAAGTTCGACTGAAGTCTTCGAAACATCGGAAGAAATTACGACACAAAAATAAAAATTTTAAAATCTCAAAACTAGTTTTCTTTCGAATGTAATTTATTTTTAAATTAGTCTTATTCTAAATAATTACTTACCGATACCGTAAAAGAATAAAGCCGAAACCAAACACAATAAAGGAAGCCATCCCAGCCATAGAACTATTGAGTTGCCTATGTGGTCTAGGTAAAAGTATGCCCCTAAGACAGTCTGAAAATAATTATATAAAAATGTATTGACATTTCTAAATATCTTATTATTATTTTATGTTATTTTTATCCATTATATCGGAAGAGGAAAATTTTATAATATAGTATGTATACAAACATTCAGTATTTTAAATTATGTCCTTAGCAATAGCATTTAGCATAGCTCAATAGCATTTTTTATAATCTATTATTACTTTACTAGTATTTTATAACTGACCATCGAAGCAAAGCATCCCGCCGTTGAAATTATTAGTAATATCCTTCTTCCGTGTTTATCAATGAACATTGGAGAAAATATTGCACTGAACAACGACGTTGCTCCAACTATCATGGTAGCTATATGAGGTTGTATCGACGATCCGGCGCTGTTGAAGATAGTCGTAGCGAAGAATATGACAGCCATGTTTCCACTTGATTGCTGGAATATGTATAAAGGGATTGTGACGCAGAGAGCTCTTCTGTTTCCTTTGTCAGTGAAAAGTTCCCTTAAGAGATATGAATTAGTTTTAGTTTTAACAGCTTGCTCCATCATCTTCTTCAGTTCTGTGTCGATATCTTTGTCTCTCCCTAATTTGCGAAGAGATTCTTTCGCTGCTTCTTCATTACCTTTAATGAAATCATAGTGATCCAAATTTACATTTTGTTGAAATCTGTATAAAATTAAATAAAAGAAAATATCTAATTTCTCACCTTTAATGACATGATATACTGGAGATTCGGGTAGAAAGCAACTTGTAGTAATATAAACGGCACTAATACCAAAGAACACGTATCCGACTTGTGTGTACGAGATGTAAGGACCCACGCAGTATACTACAAAACCGCCGAACGAATGGAAAATGCTCGCCGATGTCATCAACATACCGCGTATATTTGGTGATCTGGGGAAAATTTGGTATTATTAGCAAAATCAGACAAACAAACACTCACGCCTTGTGTCCTCAAAATGGAATATGGAGGCGCAATTAATGCACTCGCTTTTTGTGCTGATACTGAACAGAAAAATTCACTTTACCTGCGCGGTGACCGAACGGAAACTACCGAGGATGTCGGAGATAAAAATTAAGAACGAATAATTAATCCTTTAAAAAATCAACAAGTTTTGAATAACGATAGAAGGGGTAAATGTCATGAAAAGAAAAAAGATGTACAATACGCGCACGTGACGTCATAGGGAATCACGATACGTGCGAAAGAAAGAGTTGAAGCGATAATCCAACTAAGCGCCCATTTCTACACATTGTAATATTAGCAATATGGATTACTACCTCATTTCTTGCTCAATTTTAATGCAGTTTTCACAGATGAGCTTCTTTTTTACACTTCTTGTTGTTAAATGTAGGTTAATGTACGTAATCAAACATAAAAAATACCCTATTAGACTGCGACTATCATGTTTATTATATCGTCTTAACGTGGTAAAATAAAGAACCAATATCTGAGGGAAAATATAAAGTAAGTTTTACATTTAACGCTGGAGTTAACATTATCATCTTTTAATCCAAATAATTGTTAAAATATAATAAAAGACTTACGATATTTCTCCAAGATATACAAGAGTGACCAATAAGAACATAGTAATGCTAGCACCAATACAAATTCTTCCGGCATAAATTATGCCTAATGAAGTAGGGAAATTCACTATTAGATGTGAAATGATCATAAGAACTCCGCTGAGTATGAGACATGGTCGGCGGCCGATCAAGTTTGCTGCATAGCCGGCGATGATAGCTCCTGGAAAACATATCAAAAAGATATAATAGAATAAAAATAACTGTAAGTAGCGTATGACTTTTCCAGGGTCTCAAACTATATCCGCCCTGTGGAATGGGGGCGTTTGGAGAATTCCACCACGGTATCCCCTGCCTGTCGTAAGAGGCGACTAATGAGGGACACGAAGGGTTCGTCGGCGGGCAGCAGGGGGCTGTCCGCCCTAGTGCATTTCTGTGCATCCTTTGCACATTTTTCGGTTGACCCCCGGGATGGACGGCAGTGTGTAGTTGGCCTCACGCTGCCGTAGACGCCGAGGGCGTCCTTCGGTGCGCGGGGGCTTCTGAGCCCCCCCCCATAGGAGACGGGCCGCAAGGCGGCACCGCGCAGGGGCGGCTGCGGTCGCAGGCTAGACACTTCAACGTCAGAGGAAGCCCGCAGCCGTCCCTAATGCGCCGAAGAGGGCCACCGCGGAGTTTTAGCTGGTAGGCCGTGCATAGGTTAAGTTGTATATAGGGCTAGGGACTCAGCCCGGCGGTCGCCCGAAGGTCACCATCAAATCCGGGCGGCTCAACGCTGGGCCGTAAGGCACGGTTACCCCAGCATAACCGCTCAGTCGCCCCCCACGAAGGCTGGGCGGTAGTAATAAGGCACTCCACGAAACCAAAAAAAAGGGTCTCAAACTATATAGATACATAGATACACAATTTAATTTAAATCGGTTCCATGGTTAAGCCGCAAAAGCCTAACAGACGGACAGAGTTACTTTCGAATTTACACAATGGATTTGAACTAGGTTTTATTAGCGGCTTCGTCCGCGTAGAGAACCGTTCCCGCTGCAAAAGTCTTCAAATCACTGTAACGATTCATAACGCCAATCCATTTTACTGTTTATCTTACACTTCAACTTTCAGAGTTTTCTCTGACTCGAGCTTTTTTGCTCGGGTTTATTGACCACCTGACCTAATACCTTCAGGGAACAGGTGATTCAGTATTGTTGTTCCCCGGTACCAAAAACTTATCTTACTAATATTATCAATGCAAAAAATTGTGAAAATATTGCAACGTTTGTATGTTTTTAGAAGTTAATACGAAAACAACTGAATAGATTTGGATGAAATTTGGCACACGGGCAGACCATATCCTGGATTAACACAAATGCTACTTTTATCCCGCTGATTTGCCCCCGTGAGAAATAACGGATTTTTAAAATTGATAGCACTGGCGTCGGACTTTTTTTAAGGGGCTTTTATAGCGGGAAAGGCTTTTTATGCGAGTGAAGCCGCTAGCAACACCTATAATATTAGTAAGAAGAATGAGATTTGAAATTGTATTTGGAATTTTATATAAAACTATATCCATATTTTAGTATGCAGTTCATCTTCTTACCAACATCTGCTCCAATTAAAAGTAAAGAAGCAACCCATGATGCCTCGGTTGCTGATATAACACGAGTCAGAGGCGTCTCCTCGATATTTAAAAGTTTAGGAATGATAGGACCAGTCCAATATATTTCATATCCAACCAATATGTAGCCGATGTTTACTGAAAATACAAGTACACTTTACAGTCCCAAAACTAATTTACTGTAATAGATATACCATTAAATAAAAGACAAGTTCACATGAAAAGATAAATAGAATACTCATAAAAGGACTGATAATAGAAAATAAAAAACTAACTACTGTGGAAAAGTCTATAAAACTAGTTTTAATTCGATGGCTAACTTTCACGTAAAACATAAGAAATCATTAAAGCATAGAAGGAAGGAAAAATGCTCCAATGATTATCTGCGACTAGATAAGCCACAAAGCCTTGGCAAAGAACACCGATTCATACCTAGGATGATTTGCGAGTCTATTGAAATTAAAAAAAACATCCAAATGTCAATAGAGAAGATGGTAAGAAACTTGCATAATCCTGGGATCCTGTTCTACAATTTAATTTAATCGCACTCCAAATGACCAGACTTCAAGAAACTGTGAGCTCATTCTGCATCGATCGAACCGTCTACCAATAAAAGATTAAAAAATCCTGTATAATTGAAAAATGAAGGTAGATATTGTAATTGATTTTTCGGACGACCAATACCTCAGTCCCCTTTACCATGAAGGCTGCAGCCCTCGAAGCGTCGAGAGAAATTATAACATAAAAAATCGCGATAAAATCCAAAAAATAATTTAATTTCCAAGGAAAGGATCAGAAATAGCAGTATTTTTTATCTTAGGTGCAGTCTTGAAACTATCCTGTAGACTTAAAGATAATAATATTATATCGACACCGTGGCTGTAATATTTTAAAACTATTTGACTAACAATTACTTTACGAACACATTTTCAGATCAATGAAGCTAATATATCGTCTTAATGACGGCTTAAAAGAGGTGACTCAATTCATCGGAAATACACAAAAACTTACAGCAAGCGGTGATAAGTAGTTGCCGTTTAACATAAGGTTGTATGTTGCAGAACATGTTTCTGCAGTAACTAACACTGTTATCATTAACAGAGATCTTGTTAACTTAAGCATTCAGCTTATATCGTGTATTTAGAGAAAGACGTCATCTAGTATCAGATTATTCGTACAGTTCCGAACTTTGGGGTTTTTTACTTTTTGTACCTCCTTAACATTGCTTTGTAACAGATATTACGTATCTAGACTGCGAAACATCGTCTATCTGAATTTGAATTTCAAATTCTGTTTTTTCGATCTATCTCATTGCATTTATGACCAATCAGCAGTAAAAAATAAAACAATTTTTTTGATATGCTTCGAAATGAGTTATTTTGATTAGTTAATTCTCGGAATCGAATTTAAGACGTTTAAGATTTTTTCCTATAGTTTTTTACAATATCAAAAGAGACATTCGTACTATAGTCTTAGATTTTGAGTTTACCGTTACCATGGTTTGGCAGTTTACTTTTCGAAGTTTACACGCACTCAATGTTCATGCTACCTTACTTTAGTTTCAAAATTACTCACGTCGCGCTGTTAAAATTGATTCAAAAATTTACTTAGATTAGATATACTATAACGTGTTAAGTCGTGCAAATGGTACAGTATTATTAAACTATCGAAAGTGAATTTAATTGTGTGCTACAATTATTAAACAATTTGTACCTTATGTAGAACGTTATATGATGTAATTCTTCCTTTCAAATTCATTTAAACCTCAGATTAATAACTAAATAATCTTGTTCTGACGTTTTAACAGACTAAAGTGACGAGTAATTGGCATAGCCCATTAAGTGTATTTTAGATGCTATTTATTCCAAATTTATAGTACATATAGAAAAAAATAACACAATATTTTTACGATATGTATTCTAACTATACCTGGGCCCTTATTCTGTATGGTAGTGTAAACGCGTAACGCGGCCGTGTCATGTTATCTTCGAGAAATGTGTGTGGAATGGTATTCTCTAAGCCAAATTTCTATAGTCCTAAACATGATGCGTTGCGTGACGTGCTTGTTACGCACTGTTAAAATAACGTGCGGGATAGCGAATAAGGCCCCTGTTTCAAATATTTTAGAAAGTGTATATTGTTTCATTAATGTCATAATGAAAATGTCACTCAAATAATTAATTTTATGCGCTCATACAGTATACATAATTTTAATTTGAAACAACTATTTCATAGACAATTTAATGATTTTGGTAGTTCTAAATTTTCAAAAAGATCTTAAACTGTTTTTTTTTTAATAAATTCTTCGTAAATCTTTGCGAATTCCCGTCGTGAATGAATGAAACGAATATTCATAATCGTTTGCGCGAAGCTCGTGCCTCGGGACTCCCCTTCTTCATTGCTCATTGAAGTGTCTATTTAATAGTGTCGGTTGCAAATTTAAATAATATAAATATTATAGTCTTAAATTATATGTACTTAAGGAGGAGATGCACGGAACCGATAATTTTAGTGGCATTCGATTGTAAAATTAATGACACAATATTCACTTTATAAAAAATTCAAAAATACCGAAGTCAAGATAACATATTGTTCAGAATATTATATATTTTGTTCTCTCTGTTTAATAAATTTCTGCCTATATACTTCTGTTTATATAAAGTGTATACATAAATTTATTTTGTAAGTTAATAGCTTCGTAAAAATTCTTTTGTTTCGCTGGAGGGACGGCCTTAAGAGCGCTGCGGTGCCTGTGTTACTCATCATACCTAACACGAATTTATTAAACATAATAAATGCATCTTGTGATCTCACACTAAGAAGAGTAATTATGAAGCTGTTATATTTATACCTATATACATTAAGTGTTACTTCCTGCTTCACCCACGTTACATTACTTTCTCAGGATAAAAGTCCAACAGTAACCTTTTTCGGGATCCAGAAATTTATAATTCGAGTTATTCCAAAATGTTCAAAACTAACAAAACATCCAAAAATAAGTAATTAATATTTAATATACAGTTAATGCAAAAGAAAAACGTTACTGTTCAGCAAAACACGTCAAAATCTATTTACATCTGTCCTAATTTTTTTATTTGTCTTACGTTTGTTAGCCTAATAAGCGTTGGCTTATAGAAACACTCCGGTCTCTTATAGAAACACTTCGGTCAGCGCTCGAGCCGCTCGCAACCCTTGAAAATTGGTCTTCACATCAAATGCACGCCCATACATAAAGGACATTTGTCGCGGCTCTAGGCACACAATCCAGTGTGTATACCTCATGCTTGTTACTACATATACAGGCGTATAAAGGCTCGCGAATATTTCTTGGCCCTCTCCACTCAGTCCATCCTAAGGTCTCCTTTTCCTTCAACCACACTTCCCTTCCCCACATATACCATACGAACTTTCCCCCATGGCCCTGCAAGATCCCAGTATCCCATTCATGATTTCCCTCGGTATTGACTATGGGATCCAATAAAATTAACCCTTGAAGATGAAGTGAACACGCCGTTGGCAACCCATTAACTTGAATTTGATTAGGAATGAGAGTACTAGACAATCTATCCATTACCGTATTCGTCGGAAAACAGGCTGAAACTATGAGAAGGGTCGGGAAGACGGGGAATGTGGCGAGGATCTCAGCGGCGAGGGCAGAACTGTGGTCTTTTAGAATGTACAAGAGTTTTAGGAACTCTATTTTACGACGAATAGCCAGAAGGACACCGTCCACACATTATTTTTTACACAGAAAAATCCAGCTATAACAAATAACAATCCTCAAATATTTAAAAGTAGTACATTCTAGCAATTCAGTCAAGTTATATAGACATTTTTCTTACATAGAAAAATCGAGCTGTAACAAATAACGATAGAGAAAAGTTTAAAAGTTGTACATTTTGGCAATTCGGTCCAATTATGTTAATCAAAATTTTGGTCTATATATCAGATAAATTTTATTTAAATCCATCTAGTATATTTATGAGGACAAGGCAAAGTGACTCCAATGTACTTGCAAATAAAGTACGTTATAGTGTTTGTTGTCGAAAGGTGATTACCGCATAAATCGACACAATTATGGCGGCATTGGAGGTTTTACGCCTTGTGTACGGTGTTCGCTATCTGGGGGATACAAATATGCTAGCACGAGGGGGGGGGGTGTACGTATCAAATACCGATACTTTCCCCACGACACTTTTCGAAAAAACACCCACTATGAATTAAAAGTTAATGACACCATGGCAAAAAAATATTCCATCAACATGGTTTGCCTACCATGAGCATGGTTTCTGCAATTACTTCTATCAAACATACAAACAAACAAACGACTTCACAAACTTTTATATTAATAGTACTATCTAGATTATAACTAGTATTATCAAGATAGGGTAAAAGGAATGCTAACAATGTTTTATCTCTTAATCAAAGTAAATACTCAGAATGCCAAACAAAATATATCACACTGAGTATATCTGCTTGTTTGTCGTTGCCTTGGCGATTAAAATTGTGCTTGGTAATAAAAAAATATGATAAAAAACAAAACTAGTGAATCTGGTGCAAGGATTTAACCGACTTTAAGAAAAGGAGGAAGTTAGCATTATTATGAAAAGAGAACCGTAAATACAGATAAGTGTGCACTTATAAGTTTTACAACAAAAAGCAAATACATTTAATGTAATTATAATATGAACAATAAAGATATACAAAGAGTCATTCAGTTAGGACAGGCAGTCAGATTAAACCATAAAATGACAATGATATAACATATAGATATAATAAGAGATAACGCGTATAAACAACAATAATTTATTAAAGAGATTTGTAGCACTTTTAATAGCATTGACTGCATTAAACAATTGTACTTCGCATACGTAGCATATTGGAGTATTCATCTAGCATTTGGTACTCTTAATGTGTAATACGTATTATGCTAATGGTAGATATATTTTATATCCGCCTGGATAGCGACCACCGTACACAAGGTGAAACCCGCCATAATGGTCCACGTAAGTATGGCACATTCTGGGATCAGCCTGTGTATGTCCGGTTCCAACAGGCCAGCATAATTGTGTCGACTATCGGAGAGTAAGCATTCCTCGTGATCGACATTCTATTGGACCCCACTCCACTTACCATCAGGTGCAGAGGGATCACTATGCCATGGGAGTACAAAAAAAATATTGAAAGTATTTAAAAGTATTTTATAAAATTTCTAAGAGTTAAGGATCTCAGAGCATATGAGTCCTATGATGAAGGTGGCATTAAAAAATTGATGAGTGAACAGCGGCGTCGGTATTAGATGATCGATAATTAATACGAATTAAGTACAAAATTCAATTATTTGCAAATCACGTGTTTTAATAAAAAAAAGCGGCGATAGACTAGTTGGTTGTGGAACGGACTGCCGAGACGAAAGTCCGCAGGTTCAATTTCCAAGGGCACACCTCTGACTTTTCTATAAAAATATGTGTGTATTCTTTGTGAATTATAGCTTGCTTTAACGGTGAAGGAAAACATCGTGAGGAAACCTGCATTCCTGAGAAATTCTCTATAAGCAGTTTTTGAGGTTGTGTGAAGTCTACCAATCCGCACTAGGCCAGCGTGGTGGACTAAGGCTAAATCCCTCTCAGTAGAGGAGGCCCGTGCCCAACAGTGCGACATATAATCTACAGGGCTGATATTATATAATTATATTATACGTGTTTTAATATGTTATAGAAATTTAGATCTATTAAATATAAGTAAATTTAAAATTGAGAAGGAAATCATTAATATTCATCCAAGCACATAAATGCACACAGAAATAGAGAGAGAGACGGACATGTATACAAACTACATTTTATTAACAAAGTTTTTGTATTAATTTAACTTCTGAAAATGTATGCAACAAGGTAAATAGTTAAATACGTATTTTAAAATATTGTGTACTACTCTAAATGACTGTATGTTTGGTTGTAAATCAATTTGAAATATAACATTTGTATAGTGCTGTTGGATTATCTAACAATAAAATAAATAAGACAATACGAAGTTATCAGATAAATTATACCAAATTGTATTTATCGATATTATATAACCTTATCTCTTAATACTTAAAGCAAATGTTTGGATATTTATTAAAAATAAGCCAAGTATAACCTTTGAACCGATTTGGATAAAATTGAGTACACGGACCATGTTCTGCGTTAACATAGCAGCTACTTTTTATTTCAGCACTTTCGGCCGATTAAAAATATTAGTTTCAATATAGCGTAGCCGCGGAAGTCACCTAGTGGGGTAGTCAGCTCTTTAGCCGACAAGTGTCAATAAATTATCGCCTTTATCAATACAAATAATTTAGTGTTTAGGATTATTTTTATAACAAAACCCGAAGACCAGGATAACGTAGTAGTAGTTGAGGCATAATCATGATAATATGGAATGTTACAGAAAATATTTTTATTAGTACAACTTACTATTTACTACTTGGTCCATAGAAAGTGGTAGTTTAGAGTAAATATGAGCTGTAGACCGTCGGGTCTTAGGTAAGAATCCTAGATTAGGCATTAATTTGTATGTATTCTTCTAACATGATTTGCTTGTGTCAAATCTTTTCAAATAGAGGACAGAAGGACGTCCATAGAAACTAAATCAAATAATGGATGCAAGGATCCCTCAACGCAGGCTAGTTCTGCAAAACATGGGTTAATGCAACATAAAGACAGTGTTCACTAATGTAAACCAGCTAAGCTAATATGTATACATAGTGAGCCAACGATGTCGTATCGATAAATCTATCGCTAGGATAAGTCATACACTGTGTATAACGTTAGCGTTAACGATTGCAAATAGCCATATTAGCTACAGGATCATGAACTCCAGCACGACACAAACGCGTGGTGGCACGTTATTTTATAAAGCTACATTTCTAATGGCAACGTTATAATTACTTCTTTTATCACAATTATTTTTTTTAATTATACGATAATTTGATTAACCGCTTTTGATTCTAAACTCTGACTTGTTATAAAAAATGGTGTTAACAGTATTAAATATTTATATCCAAAATAATTCTGAGCGAGGAGACTTTTTATGAAGAAGTCAACAAGGAATCCGCAAATCCTTCAGGATTTTAAATTCTTAAAGACTGTTGCACTGCGCAAATAAGTTCGTACACTACAAATCCTCTTAAAAAAAGTTTAAATGTTCTCAAAACTGTTACATTGAGCTGACCTCTCCGACCGCTTCAATTCGGTTGCATTGATGTTAAAAATGATTAATGACTCCAGCTAGTACAATAAATGTATCACATGTAATAAGATATAAATAATGACAGATAAAGCATTATACCTTGTAACTGTTGATAAAATATCACTAATTGTTGTTCGCGACTTCGCCCGCGAGAACAGCCATTCCCGCTATAAAAGTCCCTAAATCACCAGTGACCCATTACACCAGAGGTTACCAAACTTTTTTTTTCTCATGGAACCCTTTCAAACTTTTGCTGGTGGGGGCAAATTGTGTAATAAATAGCGGAACCTCCCTCTTTTCCTATGTGAAATACTTTGTTTATTACTCTCAATGATAATTAAGCTATAATAGTTGACTTATTTGAAAAAAAAAGTTTTGCTCGTTCCGGTAGATCTTTTTTTAGGTTTCACTGGGAAAGTGCATTACAACTACCGCCCGGGAGGCTATGTTGAGGTCACCGTATCTCTTACAAACCCTATCAATATTATCTGTCTACATCGACAGGTGAAGCCAACAGTTGAATACTTTACTCCCAAACCAGATAAATTTTCGTGGACCCCCGCATACGAATTGTTTACCCCGTTTTGCTCAAGCCAATGTAGGCAAGTCTTCCTTGGACCTCTGGGGTCTACTTTGGGAATCAATGCATTACACTATCTTTACGACGGCAGGGTTATCTATTTGAAAAATCAGATAAAACAAGTCACGCCAACGTAGACAAGTCTCCGGTAGACCCTTGAGGATCCATCTGGACCACTTTGGGAATCAGTGCATTACACTATCTTTACGAAGGCAGGATCATCTATTTGAAAAATCAGACAAAACAATACCGTGATAAGTATAAGTAGCCTACGTATTAATCCAGAGTATTGTCTATGTGCCAAATTTCATCCAAATCCGTTCAGCTGTTTCTTCATTTGCTTCTAACAAACGTCCAAACATTTTCACAAACTGATATTTATTATATTACTAGCTTTTGCTCAGAGCTCTGTCCGTGTAAAAATATTTTTCAGGGATAAAACTACCGCTATATATTTTTTCCAAGATATCTGCAGCATAGGTAGGAATTTTCCATAATAATTTTCGAATATATATAAAGTTTACCAAGTCGCCTAGGCCAGGCCTTAGTCCACTAGGACTCCACTGAGAGGGTGTAAGGCTTACACCCTCTCAGTAGTAGAAGAGACCTATGCCCATCAGTGGGACAATATATCATAGAGGAATGGTATTTAAACGCTTTTAAAAGCTAAATTTAAAAGCTATGGGTTTTTCCGCTTTTTACGGGGCAAACATACTTAATTATTGTATGTTTATTTGTATATACTACAATAAGATCGTACTTTTATCTTAATAATATTCTACGATACAAGTAGAATGTTGATATCGATCTATATACGTAAATGATAATAATTAATCGGTTTGCAAAATTATATTTTAGCCTGCATTCACGATTGTTAATATTTCGATTATTTCCCGAATGCTGGCTGTCAGTATCATGTACTTAAAAACAAAACTTAAGTTACAATTAAAATAAAATATCTTGTGTAAAATTAAATTTATATTTTAGACGGTAAATACGTAAAATTCATTTGTGTAGTGCAGTTCAAAATGGTTCAAATACCTTTATATGTGAGAAAACAGGCGTTCGTGGCGTCATGTAGTGAGTAATTTGTTTTTACAATTGTTTAATAATAATTTAAAATCCCACAATGTAACATGATGTCACGTCTTGGCAGACTTTGTACCCCTAGTTGACTCTTTTTTTAAGTGTATTATTATTATTTAAATTATAAATAAAAAATAATAGAATTTTAATACTATATTCAGAATATAAAGCACTTAAAAGTTCACTGACTTTTGAAATAAAAACTATTGTTACGCGCCGCTATCCTAGCCGATCACATCGGGCGTTTCCGGAAGTATTCGGCTGCGCGGGCAGGCTGGCAGAAGAGAAGATATGTCACGCGGCGACTATTCGATTATTATTCTCTCTGGCTGGACGTTGTCAAAAGAATGTCTAAAATTGTATTCTGTAATTATTTTGCTAATATAATGTTTACTGTAAAAGAGCGTTTTACATTCAGAAGTGGGATTATACAAATGATAATTTGAAGTTACATTGAATTCGAATGTGAAGAGAACTATCGGAATAAATCTGTGATGAATCATTGAATGCCAAAAATTAAAAATTACCAGATTCTCAGATTTTTAGTTACCATGGCAACGTCTACGTCTGTTGAAGTAAATATGTTGGGAATGCATATGGAATTGATGTCTGCACATTAGTACGATTAACGACATTCATAACAAAAACTTCGTTATGCCTGCTGCTTGGCTCACTGGAGAGGATGTTTTCTTAGAAACTAAATCATTGGAGACAGGAATGACTGTCATGTGAAGTCAAATCGGTGACGCAACACTTCAGGCTGACAATGCGAACGTGCGTAACTGTTTATTTTATTTAATCTGATCTGTCTGAGGCCGTGAGCCTTCTGATCATATTTTGTCTGTAATCATGAGCATTCTGATCATATTCTGTCTGTAGCCATAAGCATTCTGATCATATTCTGTCTGTGACCATGAACATATTCTGTCATTCATTGTCTGTGATCATATTGTCTGTAGTCATGAGCATTCTGATCATATTCTGTGTGCAGCCATGAGCATTCTGATTTGTGTTGCTGGGTCCTATTTGTTTAAAATATAGGTACCCAATTCAGTTCTACTTTCTCAAATTTATTTTTGTGAATACCTTACGGTATTCACTTTGCAGGATGGCCGATGTTACGCGCCGCTATCCTAGCCGATCACATCGGGCGTTTCCGGAAGTATTCGGCTGCGCGGGCAGGCTGGCAGAAGAGAAGATATGTCACGCGGCGACTATTCGATTATTATTCTCTCTGGCTGGACGTTGTCAAAAGAATGTCTAAAATTGTATTCTGTAATTATTTTGCTAATATAATGTTTACTGTAAAAAGAGCGTTTTACACTATCGTGTCATATTTTTTTTGTAGTTGCTTTAGAAAAAATTATTGCCTTCATAAAGTTAAGATTAGATATATTATCCATTCTTGTTTAGGATTTTATAACACTTCATGCAATAAAATCTATTTTTTACATATTTTTTATCAGATTGTAGACCTATCTCATGGTAATATCTGCTTTTTCTATTACTAACGAAATGCGTCAAAAGTGTTGTTTTATTACCGTTTTAGAGTTTTTAAATATCTCGAAGCTTGTGTTAATTTTACATATTATAAAACAAAGTCCGTTTTTCTGTCTGTCTGTATATTATCGATTTTCTCAAAATCTACAGAACGGATTTTTATAAAATTTGGTATGGAGATAGTTATGACCTTTGGAAGATTATAGGCTACAAAAGCTAGTATGCTGATATTAAATGGCAGATTTGAGAATATACGTGTAACATCTGAATGCCTTTCTGAGGAATATGAATGAATGCTGGTAGTAGGATATGTTTTATATTCGTCTGGATAACGCCCAGCGGTACAAAACATGTTAAAACCACGTAGATGTGTCCTGTTCCAGCATCAGCCTGAGTATATCTGGTTCCAACAGGCCGGTATAATTGTGTCGACTGCCGAGAGTTAATCATCTCTCGTCATTCATCAGGTGTAGTGGGATTACTTTTCCGTGCACGTACAAAAAAAAATGGCCACGAATCCGCGCTGGACCAGCGTAATGAACCTAGACCTAAACTCTCTAAATTGCAGAGACCAATACACAGGAACATTTTTACTTACGTTACTAAATGAAGCCACATATTCGTCTTGACTACTAATATTATCCCCAAAAACCCGGAGTTTGAGTATTCTGATTATTTTAATCATTTTGTACTTTAGTGCGAATATGGTGTACGTATAAATGTATTTCTGACTGAAAGTGTGACATTGCCGGTCCGACAAATTCTCTACTTGTAGTAAACTGGGCATGTCAAATTAAAATTACTTTTTATTAATATTTATTTTGTCCAAAACTTACACTTTTATATTTAAAATGTATGGTTATTCTAAGCTGTCTTTAGAAATTTTTCATCTTAACCTTAGATAGTCCCATAGGGTCTTTTGATCCTAATAACCAAGCAAATTGACTGACATTAAAAATATGTTTTTGTGAAAATTGGGTATTTTGTGCTGACTGTAATTTGATTCAATATGTGAATACAAATCATAATATTAGTTAAAAAAATAATGGACAGTCTCCTAAGAAAATTTTCTTGTTAACTACAGCGGTTAAGGTAACTAGCCTTCCTGCGCCGTCTCAAAAAGCCATACTTGTAATATGCAGAAATACGACTGCATCAGTGGCGTAGTCATATTAATTCTTGGTAGGAATACTACTCGAAGGTCTCGGATTCAAACCCCAGGACGAGCAAAGTGATATAAGGTTTTCGGCTCAGCATCAACCTGGAGTTTGTAATTCGTGGCTGATACAGCGATAGTTTCCCTTCACACCATGAGAAAAAATACATACGGCGAAGAGTGGATGCACTAGTTATACTTCTACCTACCTGATACATTCATAACTGAAATTATCACAAGAAAACTGGCTTTATTTCACTAAAATTGAGCTAATAAATTTTAATGATAGATAACAATAATATCGTCTTGGTGATGAACCATAGAGAAAGTAAATGAGTACATATCACTACCTATTGGGAGTATAAAGATTAAATATGTGTTAACATAAAAGCAGAAGGTCGCTGGATACGGGTCGCCTCCAACAGAACGATCTGGAAATTCGTGGAAGCCCATGTTCAGCAGTTGACATCGTGCGGCTGATAATAATATAATAATAATATCAGCCCTGTATTATATACTTGCCCAATGCTGAGCACGAGCCTCCTCTACTACTGAGAGAGTATCCCTCAGGGCCTAGGCCAAGGCCTAATGGCCTTAGTCCACCACGCTGGCCTAGTGCGGATTGGTAGACTTCACACACCTTCAAAATTCCTATGGAGAACTTCTCATATGTGCAGGTTACTCACGATGTTTTCTTTCACCGTTAAAGCGAACGATAAGTTCACAAAGAATACGCACATGATTTTAGAAAAGTCAGAGGTGTGTGCCCTTGTGATTTGAACCTGCGAACATTCGTTTTGTCGTCCTGCGGCTGATGATGATGCTTAAACATAATAGCCTAATACCTCATCTTCGATGTTATTTTTTTCAGTATACCTAGGCCAAGCACTATGCGGTTACATCGCCGGATGGCCATCAAATGTCATCATAAAACTTCAAGACCCGGAACAAACGCCGCTGCCTGAAGTCTTGGACGACTCAGAAGCATTCTTAATAGGAACTCTAAGCTTCGTTGGTGTCGTGAGTAAGTAAAAACTCTTCCTTAAATTCTTATATTTTCGGATGAAGTAGACGTCGAAACCGATTTTGATAAAATTGCGCACATAAATAGACCATGCCCTGAATCTATATGTAGGTACTTGCCGGGAAAGAAAAAAAAAATGCAGTCACTTTTTCTGAGAAAGGACTTTCCCCTGGGCCAATTCGAATATTATCTAATATCAAATTAAATATATCATATCGCATATAATGCTAAATAGATCTAGGGAGTCACGTAATAGAGATAGAGGCTAAAGCTGATAAAGGTTTATCTAAGGCACTGTTCAGACGTGCAGAGACGGCGTCAATTTTCTACCAGAAATATTATCGATATTACGTTTCCATACAATAACTAGGATTTTATTGCTCTTTAAATGACGAGACGAGCTTGTCGTTCGCCTGATGGTAAACAATACGAACGCCCAGAAACAGTAGAAATACCATCAAAAACTTTGAATGACATGAAAGTATTCTTTGGTATTCCATTGCGCTCGCCATCCTGAGACATGAATAAATAAGTCTTATTATGTCCAATAGCTATACTACCTACAATGGGACCAGTAACTTAAATAAAAATTTACTGATCTAGAGTTAATTGACAATTATAATTATTACGACCAAATAAAGCAGTTTAGCATTTTTGTTTCTTACACCGTTTGACTTTGTGTCCTTTCATCTTTTACAACTAAAAGCTACAAAATTTAAATTTGATCAAAACATGTTCATGAATAAAATGTACTTCTATTAAAGACTAGATAACGACAAGTTTAGATAATGCTGTAATTGAATTCGTAATTAAAGTACAATTTTTGGTTAACATATATAGCTCGCACGAAACCCATATGTTGTACTAAGAACTAGACCCTCTCAGTACTAAAGGACGCCAGTCTCTAGTCTCTATAGTAGGTGGATAGCATTTAATACAGGACTAGTAGTATTACTTATATCAATTCCCCTACGACAGTAAAAACAATATATTTATTAATAGCTTTGATCTACAGTGGTTTTAAGTAGCAAATATTGTATTTAAATGTAATTTTTTCACCAGGTTGCGGCGTAGCTGGTTATTTATCAAACCTCAAGGGCAGAGTGCCATGTCTCCTACTCGGTACTATGCTGTGTTCAATCGGCTTCCTTCTCAAGGCCCTGGCCGGTAACCTAGCCATGATCTACGTTGGCAGATGCTTCGCAAGTCTTGGCGTTGGAATAATATTCGTCCTCAACTTGGTGTATCTCGCCGAAATATCGTGAGAATCTGATTTTGTGATTAATATAATAAAATTATCAGCCCTGCATTATATACTGTCTCACTGCTGGGCACGGGCCTTCTCTACTACTGAGACGGGTTAGGCCTTAATCGACCGCGCTGGCCTAGTCCGGATTGGTAGGCTTCACACATCGTTAAAATTCCGATAGAGAACTTCTCAGGTACGCAGGTTTCCTCTATATATTTTCTTTCAACGTTAAAGAAAGCGCTAATTCACAAAGAATACATAATTTTTAGAAAAGTCAGAGATCATGATGAGTTCTTGGGTTTTAAATCTGCGGACATTCGTCTCATCAGTGCGTTCCACATCCAACTAGGCTATCGATTTTCTCATTAGGGCTGTTTAAGCAATAAACAAATGCTTAATTATAAGACTGAATAAGCTCAGCTCTTGTCTTGTACGTATAAACCCTAGAAATAACAAGAGCAAAAATATCTGAAGTATATGTGTTTATAAAGGGTTATAAATGACACAAAACAAGAATGTAAGTCGATTACTGGCTGTATACATCATACATAATACTAGGGCAATGTACGCTCGCAATAAACGGCGAAGACAGGTTCAGGTTTGTTTTCCATAGAAAACAGACCCAGAGTATAACACTCAAGTCAAGTCAGCCCATTCATGTTATAGACAGAACTAACGACAATGACACTGGCTTCTGCCTACATGTGATTCCTATGAGCATTTGGCATACTTTAGAGACGTCTATGCTATAAAATTGACAATATAGACTATGGAACTTTGACTTTTTTGTAACAATTTTGTACTACAATTTCAGATCTACAAACATAAGAGGAATATTTCTCGTCGGCACAGGTGTATCTAACTCTTTCGGGATGTTGATTGGATACATAGTTGGAGGGTTCACGTCGTACGCGGTGACGGCATGGTTTGGTTTCGGTCTAGCAGTCGGGTTTTGTGCTACATTATTCATTATACCAGAAACACCATATTTCTACCTTTTGAAACGTAAGTGAAATCAATATTTTTTTATACAGGCACCGGCACTATGACCCCACTGTATCTAAAGGTAAGTGAAGGGTGGTCTAATAGAATGTCGACTGGAAAAAATGCCTTCAAATCCATCCAGCAGTGTCGTTTAGTGCTAGTAAACTTTCAAATGTAACAATTTCGCATTTATATTAAGAAAATTATTACTATCAAATTAAAATTGAGAGCAATATTATATTAAACAATTTCGATGCTTTATGTATTCTAATTGTACTAATCCTCGAGTCGTTGTATAAGGGAATATTCTAAATTTATTATTTCACTATTTTGATATAATTGTGTCATAATATCGGACTGCGAGCGTACACCTGGCGAAAACTGGTACTGGTAGACTTTACTGGTGGTAGGTTTCTCATATATGAGAGTTCACCTATAGTACTGTTGTGTTCTGATTTAAAGAACATTTAACCAGTGTAACTACTGGACATAGTGAGACTAGACACCTCATGTCTCAGGATGAAGAGCACAGTGGAATACCAAACAATACGTTGTAATTCAAGGTGTTGAATGGTGTTTCTAATATTTATAGGCGGTCGTATCGCTTAAAATCAGGTGAACAGTAAGCTCGTCCCGTCATTCAAAGCAATAAAAAAAAATGTGGTATACTGAACATAGAAGGAAAGAAAACAGTGTTAAAATATACAAGAACAAACAAACATTTGTAATTTAAGTACGAAGTAATCGAAAAAATTTAACAACAGTTCGAGGATCGTACCCATACCCTTAGATATTCAAAATTAAGATATCTACCATCGGAATGTATTTTGGTTGGCACGTAGCGATAAGGAAATAATTATTGTTTACGTTAACGGCGATATCTATATTATTTTGATTACGATGCCATTCCGTGAGTAATAAGTAAATACATTATAATAGGTAGCCATCGATATGATTTAAAATATAATCTGCAAATTATGATTATTATCAAAATTATGCAAGCGGTCAAATTGACAATAAATTAGGCACATACCTCACTATTAAAAAAAACTGTATTAAAGATAATTTTTGTTTCGTTCTAGATGAAGAAGATATAGCCAGAGACGTACTAATTAGTCTGGGAAGAGAAGATGATGTCAAAGAAATTTTATCTACAAAATTGCCCGAACCTGTAGGAATGCTGGAGGGATGGACTGAAATTTTCAGCGTAAAGAGTAATAGGAAAGCTGTTACCATCACAGTAACTCTGATGACGTTGCAACAAATGAGCGGTGTGATGGTCGTGTTATTGTTTGCCACATCTATCTTCGAATTGGTTAACTCCTCATTAGAATCTCACATTTCCACAATTATAATTGGAGTTACTCAACTCTGTGCCAGTTGCATCACTCCGATATTCATTGAGCGATCTGGCAGAAGAATACTTTTGCTTCTAACAACTGCTGTATGCTCTTTATGTTTGGTAAGGATATAAGCTTGATCAAATTATTTATTTAATAAATTTCGAAGTAATTGTTGATTTTCATTTGTTTTTGAAAATATATTTTGCGACCTCTTTTATTTTTTTGATATCAAACACAATATGAAACGACAGGAAGTGAATGATGAGGTTCGCACTACACAAATAATACAGTCTTTAAATAAATTTGAATCAGGCTAAGAAGGAATGCTAGAAGGTATAATGTGTGGTTCTGGTTTCAGATATTGTTGGGTCTTTACTTCTACCTCGCCCACATTGACCATCCGTCGACGGAATCCATACAATGGTTGCCATTGGTAACGCTTATTATCTACCTCATGTCTTATAACTTTGGTAAGTTTTTTTAATAATATAATTGAATTGAATGCACGAAACCACTCAAAAGATAAATCATGTTTGGTCTTCGAAGTAATTTAATATTTTATGTTATTTTCCTTCTATATTGAACTTCTTTGACATCAATATATTTTGTTCAGGTTTTGGCATAATTCCTGGAACGTTCAACGGAGAGATGTTTGATACAAAAGTGAGAGGCCCTGGGGCGCTTTTTAGTACTTCCGTCAGTTGGATGGTTGGTTTAGCAGTCTCTTTTACCTACAACATCATGGTCGAAAATTGGGGCAGCTATACAACATTTTGGATTTACGCTGCTATGTCTGCAATAGCTTGTCTTTTCACAGCTGTATATGTACCAGAAACTAAGGGTAAAAGTTTAGAAGAGATAAAAGAGATGTTAAGTAAATAATTAAGTATGTTAAAATGAGGCTATTTTTCGGATTTGATCGCGATTTTAAAAAACGTTTTTGTTTAAAACCGCTATAAAATTCGTAAAAGCTTTATTTCAATGTCTAACTTCCGCGTAAACATCAAAAGTAACTATAAAAATATATTTTATAAGACTATTTAATTTATATAACTGTTTTTGCATTTGTGCCTTCATAAGTTAATATTTATTTTCTACTTATAATTTCCGATTTAGCATTTTGTATTTATTTTTTATTGTCACAAATACTTGGATTAGTTACACACAGGTATATGTTTGTGTATTACATTAGGGCACATGGTTGTAGTATAGTGTTTTTAGGTAATAATTAAGAAATTGTATTTTTATTGTTTTCCATAGCTTTAACATGTTTTGTATTAATAATAAATACAATAAAATATTTCACATAACCAAATTTTTTATTGTAATAAAATAAATAATTTGACACAATTATTAAATTTTTCATCTTTAATGTCATTAATTACACAATAAAATTTACAAGCACCCATTTCCTCTACGTTTCTATAAAAAAAAAACCATCCATTGAATTCATCTATATTTGTCTCCTTCTATCCTTATTCATCATAAATCTTATCGTAAATCTTGAGCTGTTGCCCACATGTCTACGACCAGGGACCGTAGCCAAGATACCTTTTTACAATCGTTATCGCTAACGTTATTTAAGAAAAGCCATCCTAGAAATAGACTTATCGATTCGAAACGCCATTCCCATATACTTTTGCTGTTTTTTACTAGTTTCAACGATTGTAAAATGGCATCTTGCTTAGGACCCCAGGTCTTCAGCAAAGCGGAGGTTATTTATTTATGCAAAAAGCAAAAAAAGGTGGTTTAATTTTTTGTTAAATATTTTATCATCTACTGTTTCGACAGCCTGATAGTACAGTCAGTGACATGTTACTTTTTACGATAATGGAAAAAGCTTTATCAATAGCCTTTCAATAATACGTCTTATGTTTCTAAAATGATAGTAATTTAGGTTGAGAATCTATTTACTTATCAACTTTGGTAAGCAGTCGTGCTCGCGTTTAAACCCTATTTACGACTTGAACCATCTAAGTATCAAAATCTAATTCAAATCCATCCAGCGGTTAATAGGGAAACTTCTAAAAGTATCAAACAAGGTCTCTTGTTCATTAGCAGGATTTTTGCTTTTTAATTTATCCAATATATAAAATGTAATGGTATTTGCAAATACACCTTCTTTACTACATAACAAATCCTTGTAGAGATAGTATGATTCCTTCAAAATTATTTTTCCATCATATTCCCAATTTCAATTAAAGTCTTTCCTTTAGTTTCAGGAACGACGATAACAACAAAAATCAAACCAATCGCGTTTACAGCTGCGTAGATCCAGAACGTAGCGTAGATTCCAATTGCTTCTACAATGTAGCCAAAAATAGTGGTAGAAATTAACCCAGAAATGAATCCCACGCAGAGAGTTATGGAGGATCCAAGTCCACGTACAGAAGGACTAAACATTTCGCCGGTTAAAGTGTTTGGGATTATGGTGAGACCTGTCGACAAAGAGAAACTAAATTACATAGTAAATGCCATGAAGTAATTTGTAAATTTGAGTTTTGCGTAGGTATAAAGTGAAAATGATTGGACGTAGCACTGGATATGAGGCAAAAGACTTTATCGTTTCTCGAATAATATAGATACTAAAACAACTTCCAACTTAATTTGAAAGTACTTGAAATGTGAAATAATAATTTAGTATATTTAAACTAGACCTAAAAAAATAATGCCTTTAATGAACTTACCAATGCCGTAGAAAAATAAAGAAGAAACTAAACACAATAGAGGCAGCCATCCCAGCCACAGAACTGACGAGTCGCCTATGTAATCCAGGTAAAAGTATACTCCTAGAACAGTCTGAAAGAATATTCTTCATTAATATTTGAGTAGATCTCAAAATAAATGTACGAAACGTTTTTATGAAATAGTATGACGACTTTTTCCATATATTTTTTGATAGAACGGATGTGAATAAAGAAACAAAAATGCCAGAAATTTTTTAAACAATATTTCATAGAAACTATTTCCTTGCGTACATTTGGAGAATTACTTATTTAGTTTATAGAGTCCCTTATTTAAACATTTATTCATTACCTGTCTCATTAATGGAAAAACTAATAGAAATTATCAAAGACTCATAAACGTTGCAACATTTAATGACATATTAACATAAATGACTTTAATTTGATACTGACCATTGATACACAGCATCCAGCCGTTGAGACGATGAGTAATATCTTCCTGCCGTGTTTATCTATAAACATTGGAGAGAATATTGAACTGAGTAATGACGTGGCTCCAATTATCATGGTAGCTATGTGGGGCTCTATCGACGAACCAGCGTCTTTGAATATTGTCGTAGCAAAGAATATGACAGCTATGACTCCACTGGATTGTTGAAATATGTATAAAGGTATTGTGACGCAGAGAGCTCTTCTGTTGCCTTTGTCAGTGAACAGCTCCTTCCAGAGATAGGCATTGCTTTTAGTTTCGAGCACTTGTCCCATCATCTTCTTCAGTTCTATGTTGATATCATTACTTCTGCCTAATTTGCGGAGGGAATCTTCTGCTGCCCTTTCATTACCTTAAATTAGTTTTTAATTATTAAATTAGATCTAATAATCGGGGGAAAACGCTAATAACAATTTAAATAAGAGTATGTTTTGTAAGATAATAATATTGTTAAAATAACATTTTATTACGACGACAAACACCACAATTCGCCACGTGATTATGGAGGCTGCAGTTTTCGAAACTTGGAAAGCAAAATAATGATGTAAAAAACTGTGGTTAAATTCTAAAAGTACTTTTATTTTGTTTGGAATAGTTATAGTGTACAAGTCTTCAATTATAATACCAGCCTCGTCCTCTAATACTGCGAGGGTTTAGGCCATAGTCCACCACACTGTTCTACTTCGGGTTGGTATTTTGTAGGCCTCACAATTCTTTGTAATTATTTTTTCAAGAATTCTCAAGTATATAGGCTTTCTCCCAATATTTTACTTCACCGTAAAGCGATCGATAATTGAAAAACAACACATACTTAACTTCGAAGTTAGAGGTGTGTGCCTCGAAATATTCAATAAGCATCAATAAATTGAGATGAAAATAGATAAGTGAACAAATACTACATAAATGACGCTAGTGTTAATGCATCGTAAATATTTTTTTAAATTCTTACCTTTTATGACGTAGTACAAGGGTGATTCCGGAAGAAAGAAGCTAGTAGCGACGTAAACAACACATATGCTGATAAGTACGTAGCCAACTTCAGTGTAGGAGACGTAAGGACCGACGCAGTATACTAGAAAACCTCCCAACGAATGGAAAATGCTCGTCGATGACATCAACATTCCGCGTATGTTTGGGGACCTGTGGAAAATTATATTATTACTAGCTTTTACCGGATCCGCCCGAGTGAGAGTTTATCCGGGATAAATATTTTCCCGGGATATAAAGAAGCCCTTAGGAATAATGTAACTTCATGTCAGTGAAAAAAACCTGGGATATAAAGTAGCCCATAACACTTAGGAGTAATGTATTTTCATAATCAGTTTAGAAGTTTCTGAGATTACTGCATTCAAACAAACTTTTCGGTTATGTAAAATGTTTATAGATTAAAGTGAAATTTCGACATAGTATAGACAGAGACGAATTTTATTAGGACTTCGATATCTTAGGATGACGATACAAATACTATCTGTTGTTAAGTATTCATTAATGATTCAAAACATAATTCGCCTTTGCTCTCGGATCCGGCCACGTGAAATAGTTTTTCCAGGATAAAATTCGTGCTTAATAGCTTCCCAGGATAATATAAAGCCTAAAATTTATGTTAGACCTCTAGCAATATATCAGTGAAAACTGTACTCAATTCCTTGCAGTAGTTTTTGCATGATGCGTGTACATAAGTACAGACAAAAATATTAAAACTATAGTTTCGTTTTCTGTTAGTCTAACATAGATTCCAGTATTGCTTTTTCTTAAATATTTATAACTAGCTTCTGCTCGCGGCTTCGCTCCCGTGAAGGAGTTTTCCGGGACAATTTTTTTTTCCGACTTACTTGATATGTATCGTAATATTATGACCAAATTACAGAAAAGTCTGACGTATAACCAATATTACTATAAAGTTTCATCCAAATCCGCTCAGTAATTTTTCGTGAAAGAGGAACAAACATACATACATTCATCACAAACTTTCCCATTTATAATATTAGTAGGATGTAGACATCACCCTATTACAATTTTATTACACGAAAAATTAAAGGAACTTACGCTATTTCTCCAAGATATATAAGAGTTATTAATGATAAGAAAGTTATGCTGGCTCCTATACAAATTCTTCCGGCGTAAATCATGCCTAGTGAAGCGGGGAAGTTCAGGATCAGGTGTGAGATGATGATGAAGATTCCTCCAAGAGTGAGACATGCTCGACGGCCGATCCGGTTTGCTCCGTAGCCGGCGATGAAAGATCCTGAAAATTTCATAAATGATTGGAGAAAAAAAACAAAGAAGATTTGTATGGTGGTGGGTCTCTCGTATGTAAGATTTCGCCGGGGTAGGTACCACCGTAATGTCTATTTCTGCCACGAAACAGCAGTGTGTAGGCACTGTTGTGTTCTGGTTTGAAAACATTGTAGCCAGTGTAACTACTGGCATCATGTCTCAGGATGGCGAGTGCAACGAAATACCAAACAATACTTTGTAATTCAAGGTGTTGGATGGTGTTTCTACTGTTTATGAGCAGTCGTATCGCTTACCATCAGGCGAAAGCAAGCTCGTCTCGTCATTCGAAGCGAAAAAAAATTAAGTACATTAACAATTTCTTAATATAAATTATATATTTGAATAATCATTAAGTTTAATATGTATTTGGCTATTTCCTTACCAACAGCTCCAGAGCATAGTACAGAAGCGACCAAGGACGCTTCAGTCGCGGATATGACGCGTGTAAGAGGTGTTTCTTCGATATTCTGAAGCTTGGGGATGACAGGACCCGTCCAGTATATCTCATAGCCGATTAATATTTGTCCTAAGTTTACTGGAAAGTACAATACAATATTTTAAAGATGTTGCCTTGGTAATGTAGTAGGGCCATTGGGTTCTCAGTTCAGCCTTCGATCAACAATACCTTCAGCCCACCTTTCACTTTGTGGTTGCTATGAAATTGTTTTCAAACATTGTACTATTACTTAACATAGTTCATTTAACAGTGGCGGCTCTGAACGACGCGAAGCCCCAGGCGAAAGCCAAAAGAAACAGACGCGAGGCCCCGGGCAGAGTAAAAAACCGTTCCCCTGTTTTAACAGTTTCGTCGGTAAGAACGTAAAAAAAAGGTCCTGCGAGGCACCGCGCGAGGCCTCTGTAAGCGCGAGGCCCCGGGCAGTTGCCCGGTTCGCCTCCCCCAAAGGCCGCCTCTTTGTGGTTGCTATGAAATTGTTTTCAAACATTTTACTATTATTTAACATAGTTCAAATAATGTTAATACTGATATATTCACTCCATTTTGAATAGTACTTTTACTTGTAGAACAAACTAATAAATAGCACGACGCATTTATAAAACGAATTAGTAAATTTTAACATTTATTAATTTAGATACATAAGGTGTCCTTCGTTGATAACGTTTTGTTTATGCCCATTAATAACTTTAATACTAAAGGTAATAAAACACTATTGTATATTTTTACAAATACTTAATTAAAAAAACTTACAACAAGCCGTAATAAGTATCTGTCGCGACACATAAGGTTCCACGTTCGCGAACATGTTTGGACATGAACTGGCGAAGATCTAAATAATAAAAAAGAATAACCTTCTCCAAAACATGGTCATAAAGTACTTTCAGAATGACGCGAGTTCATACAGATTAAAACAACGTAGATTATGAAATGTAAACATATAATTATGTAATAATTTAAACAGTTCAAACTAACTTTTATCTGTTTATTAATTATTAACTACTTAATAAGGACAGGGGGCCCTATTCCGTCTATGGGGGTATACCCGTCTTTTTGCAATTACGGGCTTTCTAATCGAAGGACGGCTTTGATGACCGTATAGATAAATAAGTATTTTTTTTACTCTCTTACATATAATGAGGGGAATAAATTACCCCTATGCAGGGAAGTTGATAATTAATATTTCCAACTCCTCCCTATTTTTCTATTTGATTAATTTCGTTGCAGAAAAATGACAAATTAGTTTTCCTTTAGACTCGCCGAGCTTCACTGCTCTGTGTCATAAAATGCGTGCCACTGCTGATCCTGGCTTACAGGAGTTGTAGTGGTGCGTGTGAGGGCGGGAAAGTCTCTTACCTATACGGCTATCGAAGCTATCCTTCGATAGAACGCCGGTAATTGCAAAAAGACGGATATACCCCTGTAGGCGGAATAGGCCCCTGACCTATTCTTTTTAAGGGAATTTCAATATTTAATTCTACAATTAATGATTACTACAGAAAACGTTTTTTTTACCCGACTTTTTTTCTTAGTCTGGCCGGCTTATACCAACATACTGGACTTTTGAGTGGCGCTATAGGCCCTCGCAAATCTTGAAAATTAAGCGACCATGCTGAGGGAAACTTAGGGGTCACGAACCTCCGCTCAGGACTTTCACTAGGAGAGGATGAGACATCAAAGATTATGGACGCGCATAGTCGAAGCGTCCTAACAATTTAACCATTGAAAAAACGACAATACAAAATATGGTTGCTATAACACAAAAACCATAAACCTGGAAATCATAATATAACACTCAATCCACAGAAGGTTTTTCGTATTCCGTTACCACTTTAGACATTGTACCCTATTTCTACACGGTATCAATCTATATATGTACAGAGCACTTAACTAGATTATATTTATTCAGCTTATTACCGAGATTATGATTACGAATGGGTCTTAACCTTATCTTAATGTACGAGCATAGAGTTATAATTGCAGGAAACTATTTTTTGGTATGTTAATGTGCATGGGGAAAACACAAATGTTAAAGATAACAATTTTTAATTTCCTTATATGTGGAGTTTGTATTTTAATAATATCTTTGTATTACATTTAAAATAGATTCAATTCAATATAAAAAAAAAAATCTTCTCACCCTACTTCACTTTGGTAAGAACCCATCTTTAAAGTTCAAGGTCCAACAGATATATCTTTAATATCTTATAATTTTAAAGCTATACTTGATACAACAAGAATTATCAAATTCGATTTTAACGAGTTACCTTCAGCGTCTGGAAGACTAAGGTCACATACCAACGAAATTAAAAAGAAATTATTCCGAATTATACAAAATCCAAACCAAATCTTTGCAATCTTCATTTAAAATATATCTGTCTTATGCCTGCCAGCACAAAGCACTACTGTGATTAGACTTATAAAAGAGTAGCATTCCAAATTAAGTGAACAAGTCACTAATTGTTTGTAGTTAAGCACTTAAAGAGCTTCTGCCTTATTCATAGACGTTATTTATTTAAGGACGGAGCATTGCTGTGATAACAAGTCTGTTCTCGGCTTTGTTTATCTGACGGCTTGCTTTTTGTTCAGCTTTGTTTATCTGACAGCCAACTAGATTCAAGGTGTATCTCAATATTAGCCAATCACAACGGCCCTATGTCTACGCACTGCGAAGGCTGCCATGCCGTCAGCACTGAAAAACAGACTTTTTATCACAGCAATGCTCCGTCCTTAGATAAAAAACGTCTATGAATAAGGGGGCTTACTTTTAAGTGCGTGCCATACCTTTCATTTACCTGTAATACAATCTTCCGTGCTGTTTTGAAGGTGACTGACCGACTGCAAATAAAATGTAACAAACTACGTAATTTATTGTTGTGATAAATCATAATGCCGTCATAAAGATGACTACGCATTTAATGTAATCGTTGTGGCGTCTTTGTAATCTTGGTTTGACATTCTTGCGTTTGTTGTGTATACTTTGGAAGTACATAATAATAGTAGGCTTTAAGTAGACGTAATAGAGTTCTATCCTTTTTTTTCCTTTTACCTTCTCCTTATCTAGCGACAGCTAGGTCGTGACGTGTCATTGGAAGTCCAGAGTTCAAATGCCAGTACCCCTAAAGGGAATTTAGGAAATATAGTATCGAATAAGTTAATGTATTTAGTATTCTACTTCTTCTTATATTATGGCTGCCACCGTTTATTTATCGGTGATTTTATCTATGTCGATAGCAGATATAGAACAAAACGAAACAAAAAAATCAGGTAATCAATAAAACTCCATTGCAATTAAACTATTTTTCGGACTTTATGGCGGTTTATATTTTACTTTTTCGACGTTTCGAAGACTTTGCAGCCTTCATGGTCACGGGAGAGCCTGAGGTGTTGTTCATCCGCAAAGTCAAAGTTACAATATCTACCTACATTTTACACATTGTGTATGATGATCGCTATCCGAGCGGATATAAAATATATCCTACCACCAGCAAACTAGGCTTAAACTCAAGTGAATTTCCCTTCGCTAGCTGCAACAAAACCCGCAACTCCAAGATGGTAGCCTTTTACAACAAACAGGGGAATCTCTGATTAAATTTAATCCTCAAGATGGAAATAGACGCCTGACACATAAGTCATTGCAATATCTACGATAAAGTTTTTTTTATAAACATTTAGATAGTCTCATCTAGTGGTAGAGTATATCCCCTAAACGATGCTATCTCTGTCTTCTTCCAGCGACCTAGGCCAAAGCGCATACCCCATTGCGCCGCTCTCAACGTGGTCACTTAAATTCAAGGGTTTGATTGCCTAATCGTTCCGAAAGTCCGGTGTAGCTGAAAACGCAGACTGTCATCCAGCAAAAAAAGTCAGGTAAAAAAACGGGTAACCACGCCTTTCAGATCAGTTTGATTCCCAGGTTGGACACCTAAAAATCTGTACTGCTTTGAGATTCCCCAAAAATATGTTTTTAAGTCAAGTGTCAGTTGATAATATGGATTATTATATTGTAACTCAGTATTTATTTTTTATGATGGATATACGTTTGTTAGCAGGGCCGGCTTATACAAACACACCGGTCTTGTGGGTGAGTGCTTTAGGCACTGCGAGCCCTTAAGTGACCATGCTGAGGGCGACCTTCTCAAGGGTCACGGAAAACTCAGTATCATCGATATATTATGTACTACACACATTCTTTTTTTTTTTGCTCTGAAGAATAACTTATTTTAAGTATTATTTGATCCAATATTTTATTAAATATCTATAGTTTCACTCGGGAGGGGTAAGCCCGAATGACCACTATTTGAAAAAACAAACTTAGCTTCTAAAATTATCTTAAGAAATGTATATTTTTTTTGGAGTTAGTATAAAAGACTACCTAGATAGTAATATGTTCCATTGATGGAATTTAGAATCTCTTTAATATACATGGTTTTAGAGAGTAATCCAAACTATACCTGTGAAGGTCCTATCTTTCTCACGTATTTCTAAAAATATGGTACCCTTTAAAGCCTTATAAAACATTGTTATTTTAAAAGGAAATAAAAAAATATAAACCATTTAGTATACTTATTAAATAATATATAGCTAAGTCAATGATTTATTATGATAACTACTACAGAATTCTAGAAAAAAAAAATCGCTACCACTCTTTAACACGTTGAAAAAGCATCCTATTTTACCCCAACACACGTTATCCATTATCATTCGTTTTACGTAAAAAAATCGATAATTTCATCATCTTAAGTTGACACGTTAAAATTATGCTATGATGATTTGCAAACAATTTTTAGAAAACATTTGTCAACAATAAACACTTCAAACATATCTCTCAGACCTATAGCGGGACAGCTCATGTTATCAATATTATCAATATGTTATGTAAAAGTGCCTTTATTTTGATTAAGAATATAACCCAATTACACATTTAAAGATTCAAATAATTACTTTTTGAAATGATTATCGAATACATAAATACTAACATTTCCTATACACCAACCATGGTAACCAAATGCACATTTTTTTTTCCTAAGGCGCCGGGCAAACGCAAATGGAGACGATTTCTTTTTTTCAGCCTCTGTCCTGTGTCCACTGCAGGACAAAGGCCATTAAACACGCTTTTATTATGTCGGGATAACTGACAATTGGTTCAACTAAATTACTCATTTGTACCAACTATCTTTCGTACCGTGTGGAACACTATCAGTCTTACTTATAAAATCGTTTTAGCGTTAAGAAGCGGTTAAGAATTGTTTAAATAGATGTCAAAAACATCACTAGTTCCTAGTCTTACGGGTTTTGACTAACAGCTGATCGAGTAAATTTATATTTTAAGGTTATAGCTTAAGGTCCATTTTTCATACATTTTGTTTCAACTTTAATCTGGGTAACTAACTAAACAAGTATTGACAAGTAAAGAATTTAAATTCACGTCTAGTTAGTGATTAGTTCTCGCAGTTGAAAGAAAAACGTAAAAATAATTAATATGCATGGATATTTCGGCCTTTAAAATTTAATACGACGAGATTTTAAAGGCCGAAATATCCATGCATATTAATTATTTTTACGTTTTTCTTTCAACTGCGAGAACTAATCACTAACTAGACGTGAATTTAAATTCTTTACTTGTCAATACTTGTTTAGTTACCCAGATTAAAGGTGAAACAAAATGTATGAAAAATGGACCTTAAGCTATAACCTTAACTAAGCATAACTGTGCGTTTTTTTTTTATAAATAAGACCTTATATGTTAAAAACATTGCTTAACGGAAGACAGGAGTTATAGAAAACAGATAAGGTACCTGACAAGAGCCGATTATTACACTGGGCTAAGTGCAAAATATGACAACGTTTTTTATGTTATTAAGGGCAAACGAGCATTCGGTTCACCTGATGGTAAGTGACACCGCAGCCCAGGAACCAAATACGACTCTCTGTTTTCAATGTTGAACCACTAGACTGATATTGATGAAATTTTACACGAAGTAAACTTGTACTCCAGAGAATTTATTTAGATGGACGAAGCCGCGTATAAAACCTAGTCAGATACGCACGGATGAGGTCGATGCGGGCGAAATCTAGTTCGCGATAAAGTTGAAGTGTTTTCGGATCCCCTACGTAGTGATAGCAAACATACGCAGATGTAAACTAGTATTTAAACTATGTTCAATCGAATACGTATTTCAAAATCATGAAGCTTGCAGTGCTATTAAGGTGAGTACAGCTGTGAACTATTTCAAACTTCGAGAACTATAAAAAGATTTTTAGGAAAATGGGTTGACATTGACAAAAAGCAAATTGTACGAAATACATTTTTTTTTTGACATTACATTTAGGTCGGTTTTATATTTTTTATGTTATATTCCCTGTGAAATCCAAAACACACAATAAATATCCACCGTGCATCTCAATTTTTTAGCAATACTAATTGATTTATCGCTTGCAGTGTAGTGGCGGTTTGCCATACAGCAACTGTGAAACACGAGAGGAGGTTCCCCGATGACTTCATTTTCGGCTGCGCAACAGCCGCATACCAAGTAGAAGGAGCTTGGAATGAAGATGGTAACAACTGTCATTTTTTTATTAATTTAGTTGCTTTATTGAAGTCTTTAAGTCTGATTAAGAAACATTTTAACGCACTATTTGGATGTTTGTTTTAGGTAAAGGTGAAAACATCTGGGATTACCTGACACACACCAACCCAACTGTGATCAGAGATCAGAGCAATGGTGACGTCGCGGCCGACTCGTACCACCACGTGGAACGCGACGTTGAGATGATGCGCGAGCTGGGGCTAGATGCGTACCGCTTCTCTCTCTCCTGGTCCAGGATCCTCCCCACGGGCTTCGCCAATGAAGTGAACCAAGCCGGCATCAACTACTACAACAACCTCATTAACGAAATGCTCAAATACAACATCCAACCTATAGTCACTATGTACCACTGGGATTTGCCGCAGAGGCTGCAAGAATTAGGAGGATTTATAAACCCATTGATCGCCGACTGGTACGAAGACTACGCAAAAGTGGTATTCGATAACTTTGGCGATAGAGTGAAGCTCTGGATTACATTCAACGAGCCTCGAGAGATCTGCTATGAAGGTTATGGTGCCACAGGCTTGGCGCCCATACTCAATGCTACTGGTGTAGGAACTTACATCTGCGCCAAAAATCTCGCCATTGCCCATGCCAAGGCTTACCACCTGTACAACAACGAGTACAAGGCGAGGCAGGGCGGCGAGTGCGGCATCACCATCAGTGTCAACTGGTTCGGACCTCTCACCGACTCCGAAGAAGACGAGTTCGCTGCCGAACTCAGACGCCAAGCGACGGTCAGTATCCTTCCTACATAGTCATGGCGTATTTCATGATTCTCACGAAACTATAATACATATTTTAATTTTGTTTGCGAACTGTCTATTTCATTTATTTTTATATGTGAAACGAAATTCAATCATTGTTATTATATGAACTCATTTCAGTGGGGTCTCTACGCTGAACCTATCTTCTCTGCCGAAGGAGGTTTCCCTAAAGAGCTTGCTGCACGTGTTGCCGAAAAGAGCGCCGAACAGGGATTCCCGTGGTCCCGCATGCCGGAATTCACTGATGAAGAAAAGAAGTTCGTGAGGGGCACTTCGGATTTCTTCGGCGTCAATCACTACACTGCCTTTTTGGTATCTGCCACAAAACACATTCAGCAACACGCCGTGCCGTCTCTCTTGGACGACATCGGCGTTGGTTCCTACGTGCCTCCTGAATGGATGAAATCTGCTTCATCGTGGTTAACCGTATGTATAAAAAATAAGCAGTTCTAAATTTATAACTTGATCTTTTGAGTAGAACATCGGAGGAGTTAACTTAGGGTAATAGATTTTTACTATATTTGCGACGTTATATCCATCTAGGGAACTGATTTATCCTCTTTCCTTTTCTCAGCTGGCCCCCAACAGTATTTACAACGCCCTCACACATCTGGCCAGCAAATATAACAACCCAGTGTTCTACATCACTGAGAACGGCTGGTCCAACGACCCGACCGCCAGCCTCGAGGATGACGACCGCGTCACCTACTACCGTGCCGCGCTCGAGAGCGTACTCAACACCCTGGACGCTGGCGTCAATCTCAAGGGGTACATGACCTGGAGTCTCATGGACAACTTCGAGTGGTTGAAGGGATACACGTGAGTAACACGACTTAACGTTGGTTTGTGGCGATGTATAAATTCTAAACTTTATAATTAACAAATCAATAATCACCAACCTTTTTTACGATCTTTCTGAAGAAAGTATTAAAACCAGGGTACTTTATATGCTTACGCTAGGGGCTCGTTTAGGGCTGCCACTGCCAATAGATATTTGAAATCACTACTTTGTTATCAACCATTCATTTTTTATCACTATCTTATTTAAATAATTAATTTCTATTTTAGAGAACGTTTTGGCCTATACGAGGTAGACTTCAGCAGTCCAGAGCGCACTCGCACCCCTCGCAAGTCCGCCTTCGTCTACAAGGAGATTTTGAGGACCCGCACCATAGATAACAGCTACGAACCGTCATCACTCATCATGACCATAGATGAAGGTCACTGAAATAAGACTTTTAATACTTTTAAATTTAATATACAATAAAATATTTTGTATGAAACATTGTATGATTTACCTGAGTAATGCAGTAATGCGGGAGTAAAATGCTTAAACTGAAGATAGTATGCTGTAGTTTTTTCACTATGAAATTAACGAAACAGTATCCATATTATAAAAGGATTTAAACAACCCAAAGTAAAGCTAACATATGTTCAATATTATTTTAAATTTATTTTTCTAAATTATGGTTTATAAATTTTGATTAAATACTTTTTGCCATTTTGCCGCGGGACGTGCCTTAATGAATCATCGGGTCATGTTAAGGCGATACCTCAAGGTCCATTTTCATACATTTTGTTTCACCTTTAAAGTAAAAGTTAGTGATTAGTTCTCGCAGTTGAAAGAAAAACCTAAAAATAATTAATAATCATGGATATTTCTGCCTTTAAAATTACGTCATATTAAATTTTAAAGGCCGAAATATCCATGATTATTAATTATTTTTACGTTTTTCTTTCAACTGCGAGAACTAATCACTAACTAGACGTGAATTTAAATTCTTTACTTGCCAATACTTGTTTAGTTACCCAGATTAAAGGTGAAACAAAATGTATAAAAATGGACCTTGAGGTATCGCCTTAACTCTAAAAAAGTACTCATGTTGAAAAGACAGCAAATCATGCAATTTATATATTTTTTTAATATCTTCGTTCTAATCTACACCTCTTGGAAAGTAGTTTAGGACATTACCTATGCATTTAAGGTCTAATCATCTAAAGACTAATTTAGTAAATGGCACATTAAAAATTATATTGACGTAGGTACATTAGAACATGTATATAAGTGCCCCTTTGACAATATCCTATTTGAGATTTTAAGTTTTGTTCTTAGTTCCGTATTAAAAATACGTCATACTTATTATAAACTTTGGCGCAAAATCGCCAACTGATTAGATTTCGTTATTTGACATAGTGACCGATAATGTTGCTATTTGAAAAAATACTTACATTTGTGTTCAGAAATTAACTACAACTTCCGAATTACATTGTTTTTCCTAATTTGCCCCTGTCTTAAGCCGTCTCCTTTTCACCTATATTATGTTTATAAATTAATTATTGAAGTTTTTGCTTTTACTCAACCTTCGGAAATTTTCTGTTTAATATTGGTGTCCTTGACTGGTAACATTAAATATACTAGAGACGTACGAAAATCCTCAGTGACTGGTGTAATAATTATCAATGTCGACAGTCATAACATGGTGCAAATAGGTGTGGGCTGCGAATAACCTGACTATTCGAAAGATCAATCATGAATTATTGTATAACAATTGAATATTATACAATACAGGGATGTTATGGAGCTCCGTAACCGTAACCGAAACTATCGGATATCCGAAATAAAAATATATCCTTAACCGTAACCGAATCCGTTATAAAAGTTTCGGATACGTTACGGATAATATGTTACGACTGGTGTTTGTTTTACCGCTCGCACGCCACGTGAATCTTGCATAGTTTGTTATGATGACTCCCGGTTATCTGGCAAACCTAGTTATGACTAGAAAATAGAAATAACAGTATGCGCCTGAAGGACATGTATCCATAGCTAAAAATAAATAAAAAAAAAACATAACCTCATTCATAAGTAGTCATTATAATTCTCTTTGGTAGTCATTTTTTTTATTTACGCGTAGGTATTTAATTAAATAAAGTGTAAAGGTCTTGCATTACGTACTAAATTGATTAATATGGGCAAAATGCGTCCAAAGTCTAGTTTAATTTGCACATTTTTTGATCACGTTAATGTAGATTCCGCAAAATGTAAACATTGTGATAGAAACTTCTCACGAAAAGGAGGCGGTACTACCTCACTAAAATTTCACCTCAAATCAAAACACAGTGATAAGTACAAAGAACTTTTGTTGCTGGAACAAAATAACCAGCAAAAACCGCATACGTCCAAACAGCTGACACCTTTACAAGAGTGTCGTAAACAGTTGTCAATAACAGAGTCTTTAAAAAATAATGGTACCTGGGATGAAACTAATACCAAACAAAAAGAAATTGATAGATTGTTGGCCGAAATGATTACGTTACAAAACTTGCCATTAAGCTTTGTGGAAGGTGTGGGATTTCAAAGATTAATGCAGGTAGCATTACCACGTTATCGTCTTACGCCCGAAATTAA
This sequence comes from Manduca sexta, assembly GCF_014839805.1. NCBI lineage: Eukaryota > Metazoa > Arthropoda > Insecta > Lepidoptera > Sphingidae > Manduca > Manduca sexta. Next base: position 2,956,413 of record NC_051132.1, on the reverse strand, counting down.
TAACCAATCCTAATCCAATGTATGCCATCTAAGATTGATAATTCATTCGTTTTTATGGATTAAGCATGCCAATAACCAATCCATAGATTCAGTAAGCTATCTCTAACAATAATCGATCTTTGAGAGGACGGATTACAGATCATAGATTACCCTCTGTTTGAAAATGACAGTTTACGCTTGCCAATACTCTATCTACCCGTTTTGACATTTGATTTGATTGTTGTAAACAATCGCATTTTCCAATCGGACCAATTCCTCAGTTTACTCAATATGTTTTGAATATCGCTTACACTGATTTTAAGGGAAACGAAAAGGCAATGGAAATATCCATATTCTCTAGTGACAGTGACGACAGTGATGGAGGGACTAGCGATACTGATAGCGAAACTGAAAGTCGCGCTTCATCACGGGTAATGAAAAGCATGCAGACCCTGGATGAGTTTGATTTCACGTTTGGATTAGGCTTTCGAAATCTGCTTGCCAATCATTGTTAGTTAAACTGATCTCGTATATTCGTGTTACTTCTATGTACAAGGTAAATAATTATTGACATTATTTACAAAAAAATACCGTACCTACCGAACTATTAGATAGGTACTAACAAGGGGCAATTGCATCGTTTTTCCAGGAACTATGGTGTTTCTCCATTCCATCAACTTTTGCTGAGGAATAGGAAATATTTATATTATCTTTTTCAGGACATTTGGTACATGGAAACGTCGCTTCCCTGTGATTGCATTGACATTGCGTTTATCTTTACCTAAAGTTCAAACAATAATAATTGCAACTGCAGTTTTGCACAATATTTGTCGGAATCACAGGCTAGAGGAAATTCCAACCCAAGTGGAATTATCAACTGCTGATATTATTAATTATGAGAACAATATAGAGAATCAAGATGTTGGAGAAAGAACAGCATTAGCAAATAACTTCTTTACTTAGTAAAATAAAATACCTTTACAATCACTGCTATTTATTTTATTGCTTATTTACATTTGTAATTCACAATAATAATTACAAATTAACATAGTTTTATTAGTTGAAAGTTAAAACATAGAAACAGGCAAAATTTCCATACATTATCTATACTATTATATAAAGCTGAAGAGTATGTTCGTTTGAACGCGCTGGTCTCAGGAACTTCCGGTTCGAATTGAAAAATTCTTGTAGTGTTGGATAGCCCATTTATTGAGGATGGCTATTATAGGGTATATGTATATCATCACACTATGACCAATGGGACCAAAAACGGCTAAAATTGATTACTTTTGAGAGCTTCCGTTGCGTGCGCTGCGTAAACGGTTAAAGTTATGCAACAATTATGTATAACGGAATTGTAATTTGTTTCATAACACTGGATAATGTGTACAGAGTCCAATTATTATTATATGGCACCGAGTTTACTGCGTACTTCATACTAAAAACTAAATCATTTAAAGATTTATTAATATATTATGAACAATGTTATTAAACTTCAGTGTCAAAATATGTCAGCAACCACATTACTCACGTTCCATTTTGAAACTAATTAAAAAGTTTGTATCTTAAATATGACATGTACTAATTATTAATTATTTCTTTTGAGGGCTAAAATGCATAAAATATTTTTTTATTACTCCAAGTCTTATTTTTCGCAATTAGGCAAATATTGAAACGAATAGTTTGTATGGAAATTACAAAAAGTATTTTTTTTACGAATGGAATATTCTGCATAAAATGGAATGGTCAGGAGGGAACGCATCTGGAAAGGATTGCCAGCGATCTATCCTTGAAGGCAAGCAAGGATAGGCGAGTTAAGATATTGGCATGCCGATAGGAGACCAATCGAAAGATAGTCGGCAATCTAAGATAGGTTTCAGTCTTGGATAGTAGATACATTATTAATTTCGGGCGTTAGAGGTCGGCAGTATGTCACAAATTTACTGTGCACTGATATCTACAGTAAAATGAGATTAAAGGTTCTGGAATTACTCAAACAATTTGAAAAGTTGTCATTCACGACAGATGTTTGGTCCGAACCTCAGAACAATGACAAGCATAGAAGTAACACTATGACATTTGAGTGTACTCTGTCTTAGACAGCAAGAAATTTAATTGTGTTGCGATCCCTTCTGACATCTTATCGATATCGATAGATGCTTTGTCTATCGGCTATGGTAAATTCACAGACCTGTTAAAATAAACACTTTTCGATCAGTCAACTACAAACCGTTGCAAATTGCTATTTTAGATAAAGGCTAAAAAAAGATATCAATACCCTGATTTGGTATTCAAGTACCAAAAGAAGTCTGGGTATATAAAAGCACTCGTTAAGAAGCTGTTAAGTTACGATAAACTATAGAACTACCGGCTTTCTTCGAGCTAAATTTTGTCCAATTTTCATTTGATATTTACAGCAGTTTCCATGCCTTCCGGAACGTCACTCACACAAAATAGTTTAGCATTTAGATTATTAAATTAGAAAATATTAGAAATTTCGGAAGGAATGGAAACCGCTGTAAGTAACAAACAAGAAATCGGCCGGAATTTCGTCTATAAGAAAGCCAGTACGCCTTCTGTTCTTTTCTGACTTTCTTAGGCATTAAAAGATACCCAAGAGGTGTGATTTGAAATAAGCTACTAAAATGGGACAGTAAAATTAAAACACAGCGGTATCATTCATGTCACATATGTTTGATAACTTATTTCAATGTAAATAAAACTTTGTCAAAATGCTTAGAGCAAACACGGTGCTGTTTTTTCCAATGCCAATTGGGACGAGCTATGGCAACGATCCATTTTTGCCTCATAGCATCATCAGTGGGGAATCTGCAATGAAACACATTGTATGAAACACACTATGAAAATCAGATAGTTTCCTCGACCCCAGCCTTCGCGCACGGTTTCCAAGTGGCTTTTACCACTACACCACCGTATATTGAAAGTAAAAGGCAATTTATGCAAAATAGTAAACTACAATATACTAACATCTTTGTTATCGACAGAATATGCAGCACAACACTATTCAACACGAGTACGTAAATTGGTAAAAATGAAAAATACATAATAATGACTGGATCGAATGGCCAACAGCAGATTATAATATGACTACAGCATAATAAAGTATAATTAATAACACTTTTTGCACTTATGTACAGGGTTAAAGCAAATATATTAGGTTTTTTGTTTACTCACCGATGGAAGCTGATGATTTCAGTTTCATTTTCTTTACGAGAAGAACGAGATTTACACCCCACAATAACGCAGGCCATTGCTTGTTCGTAGGGCTATATTTTACTTAAACAGCAGTGTGTATTTATTAAAATTAACAACAAAAATATTACAAAACATGTAGCCACTTTTGAAAAGCACGCGCTGAAGTATAACGTAACTAAATTGTGTGGGCGCGTTTGTGACATTGTTTTGAGATTGGCAAGTTGGAACATTTGACATTTTATTTGCTTTTTAATTCGGTATCGTAAAGAGGACCAAAGGTAACCATTTGATAATTGTAATGTGTACGCAAGCCGACCTTAGCAACATAATATTTATCTCGTTCTTTTCAACGGTTTTGGCCTATTTGAAAAAATAGGATAAGTATATTAGGGTAATTTAGATTCCTTCTATGCTTGTTCTTATTCTGAGGTCCGAACCCAGCGCAAATGTCTCATTACTTAGCCTTACTGCTCATGGCATCACGAATACATATAAAAGAGTTTCTATAATACTTAAGTGTGAACAATTAGAGGGTCGCCATACAGGTGAAATTATAGCGAATAATTTGAACAATATTTTGAAAGACTGGAACTTAAGCGCGGAATCAGTTCATTGTATTTTACGCGACAGAGGTTCTAATATAATAAAAGCTATGAGTATGGCTTATTTCACTGATGCGAACTGTACTATTCATCAACTACAATTGTGTGTTCGATTGGCGATGGAAACCGAAGAATTTCTCTCGCCAGTGATAACAAAGTGCAAAAAATTGCGACTCATTTCAGTCATTCCCTAATTGCACAAAATGAATTGAAACAAATTCAAATTGAAAGACTGAACCAATCAGGACTAAGTATACTACAGGAATGTTCCACCCGGTAAGGCTTTTTTTAAATTAAAATATGCATGTATTTATCCAAACCCATTAAGTACAACCTATGTAAACATATTTTTTGTTTCATTTTATTTATCACAAGTTTTATTTTTTCGCAGTTGGAATTCGACGTATTATATGATGCCAAGAATATTGAAATTAAAAGACTCATTAGTGCTGTATTCAGGAACGCATGCTATACCAATTCTTACTGCTGATGAATGGATCGACTTGAAAAAGTGTATTACTGTACTAATGCCATTCGAAGAAATTACAAAGGAGTTAAGTAGTGCTACTGCAACAATAGCTTCGGTGATTCCATTAATCTATACTCTTAAAAATACATTAAAAACAGAGAAGTATAAAGAAGACACTTCTGACAACTTTAAATTAATGATTACAAAAATGATCCAGGACCTCAATATCAGATTGAAATTGAAAATAATAATATATATACAATAGCTACTTATCTAGATCCACGGTACAAGCTCAAATTTTTTACTGAAATTACGAAGGAACAGGTGCGGTCAAAGATTTTGGAAATCTTTGGGTGTTCAAAAACTTCACTTGATGAAGGTCCTTCTTCACCTAAAAGATGACGTAATGAGCTAGCAACAACAAGCTCAAGCAACCAATCACGCATTCAATCTTGTCTAGCTGAAATATTAAGCATAAGTGACGAGGAAGAGCAAAATATAGATTGTGCTGATGAAGTGTACCATCAATTCTTTTTTAAAAAGACATTACTAACTGAATACAATAGAGAGAAAAGATTGACACTCACAGAAGATCCACTTTTATGGTGGAAAAATTATACCAAGTATCATAGCTTAAGTAATTTAGTAAGACAGTACCTGTCTCCACCTCCTGGCAGTGTACCGAGTGAGCAGCTTTTCAGTGCTGCTGGGTTAATTTATGACCCTTTAAGAAATCGACTTTCTGGTGATAAGGCTGCAAAATTGCTTTTTTGTTAAATATAATCTTCCTTTGCTCAGTTTTGACTATTAGAACTATGATTAGGTGATAGACAACTTCATATTTTGTTATAGTTTCATTACTCATAAAAATAATTAGGAAAACGCTTGTTATGTTATTATATAATAAATAATAAATATGATTTCAACTTATTATTATATTATTGATATTTATTTTGAATATTTCAACTTATTGCATTTTTAGTAGACTCAACTGAAAATTGAGTAGGTAGATATAATAATAACTTACCTATATTGGTATGACTGATTGTCATACCAAATGATAACCTAGACTAGATAGAACCTAGAAATAAAACCAAATTGTCATATACTATTTTTATTTTACTTTAATCTAATATCCGTAACCGAAACTATCCGAAACTACCGGATAATCCGAAATAATTACATATCCGTAACCGTATCCGTAACCGATATAATATTATTCCTATATCCATATCCATATCCAGATCCGAAATTCCATATCCATAACATCCCTGATACAATATACATAATCGAATGTTTAAAAGGTTCATTCGCGATTTTGAATGACAAGCGACGACACACTCGACCTTATTTTTAAACATGAGAGAAACATCAAATGATATTCCATAATTGAAATTATTTTTTCAAAGCCTTTAGTCAGTGGAAATTACGAAAGAACTTAAGTAATATTGAGTTTGTTACGCCTGCTCAAATCATTCGAGTTATCATTTACCTAAAGTCATTAATTCGTATCCAAGTCGACACTTTGTACTCGTTAGTCGCGTAACACTAGTCTTGGTCCACGGATCGTCTGTGGTCTGTCTGTGTGCTGTGCGGCAAACGGGATAACTCTTTGGTCAAACTAAATAATGATAAAATAATTATAGCACCATTGGGTAATTATATTACAAACAATAACAAACGTGCGCAAAAATAACAAATAAATAAACAATAAAACAAAAATGCATCGACGCAGAGGGCCAAATTTTACTTATGTCAGTGGATGTGTGAAATATATGATTTTTGTGTTAAATTTTATCTTTTGGGTGAGTTTTTGACTTTTATTACTTTAATTATGTATTATAATAATGTAAATATGAATTAATTTTGATACCTTGTTAGTATAAAGGCAGAAAAATGGCCATCATTAGGTCATCGGCATTGCATGAATCATTGTTTCGAAGCATATTGTATGTGCAGTGTGTGAACTGAAAGTGATTTTGTGGCTCTGTCCATTATGACAATTCAAATTATTATACAGGAAACATAAAAACTCAATGGAAACAAATATACCTATCCCCAATTTCCAACTGTATTTGGTTGTAGTTAATTTGACAGGTTCCAGCAAACCATTGTTTAGGAGCTAAACGCTTGTTCATTAATTTTTCTGCTTCTGAATATTACACCAAATTATTATTTGACCAAAAAGTGTAGGTGGTAAAAAATTATCTGCCTTCCTACTTGCTGATATTTTTTATATAGTACCTAAACACATAGGAATTATGCGTTTAGGTTTTGTTTTATTTATGATTTTTTTTTTTAATAATTACTTTTTAAATATTCGTGAGATAAGTTGACAACTATAAATGGTGGAATCTTTGGCATGTAGTTGTGGGTGATTGGGGATCTAAATCACCTTATATTTTCATGTCTTAACCATGGTTCCCTTTATTCCAGTCTGTCCTCTCTTGGTGTTTCTTTCCCTACCAACATATGTGCTCTTCTCTCCAATTATAATATAGATATTTACCATCTTCTATCTGTATTTATATTTATAAATATAACTGATTTTCCTATATATTATTAATTTTAAATATATGCCTCTGATCCTATCCTATAATTTCCCTGTCTTAATTTTATTTATTGTTTCCCTAACTTTATTTTACAAAATATAACAGTAACTTACTCTACAAACTGTCTAACTAAAAACATTGACATTGGCTGATATGCAAAATGTACCTTGCCAATAAGAGAAAAAAAAAACAAACCCACAGGCAGACAGGTACATAGAAAGATGTATTTACTTACTTATAGTTTCCTTGTATTGTTCACCATGCACCCATAAATACAGAACATTTTATTGTAATTACTAAGCAATGATTCAATAACTTACTGATGTCTGTACTCTTTAGGCGAGTACAAGTTATACTATTACAGAGATTATTTTTTAAGTTTCTCTCCTATTGAAAATTATTTCAGTCCATCATTTTCTTTCCCATTTTAATACCATTCAAAATGCAAAAATCCATATACCTTTATTAGTGATTTTACAATGAGTTTACATAGAATATAAGTGTGCACTTCAGTCTGGTTCCAAATCTAAATCAGTGTGTTCTGCAGACACATAGGCCTCCTCTAACCTCTTCCATTCTTCTCTATCTCCTAGAGATTTTGATTCCATATAGATAAATAAAATATATGCTATGCAAATTGACTGCAAAACTTTATTATGTTTAGAAGTGCATTGGAGATTCATTTGCTACAAAATGTATGAAGAATATTTTTTGCTATTTCTGACTATCCAAGTACTCAAACCTTTAATGTTCTCAAACTCTTTTGAACCTTATAGCAACAAGATCGAATGGCATCAACCTTTTTGCATAAATTGCCCATTTTCTTTGGCTATTCTTACATACAGTGCTGAAGAGTTTGTTTGAACACGCTAATCTCAGGAACTATTGAATTGATTTTCAATATATTTGCACTAATAGGTACATTACTCTTGAGTACTTATAAGCTACAATTAACCCAGGAAATATTATCCTTACAAAAAAAATCATATATGCAGAGCCACAGGCAAAAGCTGGGAGGGCAAAACTTGATGAGTTCAAAAAGATGTACTGTCTCCTAAGATACTTTATAGCAATAGCGGTAATGGTAGCTCATCTTACAACCCCATCTGAAAACACACCTTGCATTTATCAATAATAATTTATCAGCCTATATTCTTGATACTGCTTAATATTATCACTTTGACCCTTAACCGTTGCACAAGGATCTTATCTTGTCATATGGTTTTAAAAAAACCTCTTATCATAACATCATGATTAGATTGTTTATACCTTTTTGTTTAATGTCAATAAACTTTCCATTTCAGTTGTTTGGCGGTCTGCTGATTGGCGTGGGACTGTACGCTTTTATAGATAAATGGCAGGCTACTGGACTGGTGAAGGTAAATCTTATTAGAAGAATAAAGCCCTGGTTCACAATTTCTTAGTAAATGTTACCTGTGACATATATTTATAAGCCCACCAAATATAATAGTCACATCCTAATCTATGCAATCAAATAAATCGTAATTAATCTACATCTTCATTACCTGTTTAATGCAATAACTGACAGACAAAATATACTTGGAACTTGTGAAATAGGTTCTTAGGACGATATCAAAATTGGAATTGGGTTTTACAGAGAATTAAATAGCAGATTACATAGGTTACAAAAGTTTAGGTTATATTAAAATTACACATATTTTAATAAAGTTTATTTTGTTAACAACTCCACTCAGATGTTTTTTTCTAGGAAAATATGTCAGATTTTGCAATTTTACCGGGATAAAAAGTAACAACCTAATAAGTCCAAGATTTAGTCTGTGTACCAATTTTTATTCAAATATATGCAGCACTTTCTGTATTTAGTTGTAATAAACATCCAAACCATTAATAAGTAGAGACTGATTAATATGCAACTTATAAAGTCCGAAATATGCGGCGATAGCCTAGTTGGGTGTGGAACGGACTGCCATGACGAATGTCCGCAGGTTCAAATCAAGGACACACACCTCTAACTATTCTAAAATCATGTGTGTATTCTTTGTGAATTTATCGTTCGCTTTAACGGTGAAGGAAAACATTGTGAGGAAACCTTAATATCTGAGAAGTTCTCTATGGGAATTTCAACGGTGTGTGAAGTCTACCAATCCGCACTAGGCCAGTGTGGTGGATTAAGGCCTAATCCCTCTCAATAGTAGAGGAGGCCCGTGCTCAGTAGTGGGCAAGTATATAATACAGGGCTGATATTATTAGTTATTATTATAAAGTCCGAAATATGCTCACAACATTCATGAACATGAATCAGAATATCCAACATCAATTAATGAAAATAAACTGATTTACTTATTTAAAATCAGCATGCAATTTGCGGGAGCTATATATTATATGCAAAAATCGTCGAAAATATTCAAAATATGCAAATGCATGTAATTCGATTTTTACTAGTTAACATATGGTTGGAATGTTTTGAGGCACAGTAAATAAAAATAAGTAGCTATATGCATAGAATCAACCAAATTATATACTTTTATGATTATTCCATTTGTTAAAGTTAAATACAATAAATTCAACCACATTTATTAATTATTAATCCTTTGTGATTCCTCTATTCAAAATGAATTCATTGTATTTTAACCACAAGCTATATTAATAGTAGTCATTAGTAATTGAAACAAATTGTTATGACATCTCAGAGAATTGGCAATGGTATATGCGAAATCTATAAATCGGTTTTCTAGTGTAAATAGACTTAACAATTGTATAATACTTTTTTTTTCTTATTTATTTACAAGACTCAGTCATTCTTGACTATATCAGTCTCATAGCAGTCTATGTTCATGTACATAAATCAGTTTAGCCACTTCTGATGTTTGTGAAGATAAAATGGTTTGAAAACCACCCACATTGAAAGAGTTTTCATTGTAACATGGAATTACTTTTTGTCTCATAGGTGTACTCCGTACACACTCCATTAAAATGTATAATTTTACAGTGAACTCTACCACCAAACTGATATGAACAGCTACGTAAAAATGTTTGTATTTAAAATTGTGGACTGGCTCTGTGGTTAAGTAGTATTTTATTTTTGAGTGGTACGGCCTCATTCTGTGGTCCCAGGTCGGGCAAAATTATATTTAACTTTTTCTGTTTACTATCAGCTTGGAGTCTGGAATTTGTGCCGGATATGATGATAGGCTCCTATCACATAGCACGGAGCACGCCTCAGTGAAATGTCCTAGTTGCATGTCTGTCTGCCCCTTCAGGGATAAAGCCGTGATTGTGTGGGTATTTTAAGTTCTTTCCAACGCTTTAATTTCCCTCGGGATAAAATTCCCCGCGACCGAATTTGTATTTATTACTAAGCGTTTTTTCCAATTCTCATATATTTCAGAGAAACAATGTACCCGTTCTTATCAGTAAGCGGCGGAATGCATGCTTTATTGTAGATCACGATGTGGGTTAGTTATAGGGTTGTCTTACTGCAGTCTGCACTGTTGAGATTGGTTTTGTAGTTTATTTTGATAATATATTTATGGATAAATATTTTTTTGTAGTCGATACTTAATTCGTAAACGTATGGAACAAATGCTCAAGGCCGCTAACTTGAGGGAGGTCCTTAACGTATTACTTGAGAGATATAAGCTCGACTTAAATAAAAATGTCTCTCTTTTTCCATAGTGCTGTTTGTTTTCCTCCTCGTACCTTATTTTAATTTACTTGTTGCACATGTGGTAACCCTAAGCGTTGTTGATAGCATCGGATTAATAACATATTGAGTTTTTTGTTTTATTGCTTTGAATGACGAGACGAGCTTGCTGTTCGCCTGATGGTAAGCGATACAACCGCCCATAAACACAGGAAACACCATACAACACCTTGAATTACAAAGTATTGTTTGGTATTCCACTGCGCTCGCCATACTTAGACATGAGATGTTATGTCTAGTAGTTATGCTGGCTACAATGCTTTTACGTAATTCTAATTTTTATATCATTTTTAATACAAAGAAGTAAGTATTTGCTGCATATATTAGCTACCCAGATCAATGGTATACATTCAAAATTTGACTAAAATGTCCTGAAATACATGGACGTTATCGCTCAGAGTCGAGGTCACACTGATAAGACAGTATCGGTGAAACAATATTAGGTACAGTTAAAAAAACTTGATGCAATTCACCCATATTTTATAGCATAGAGAATCAAGTAATTCATATACATCGATATATATGTACTAAGTACTAGATTTGGCGTTCCGAACATTCACTGTTTACCTCATTACTTAAAAGGTTATCAAAGTTGATCTAAAAGAACGCCCGTAATTGTAAAAAGACTGATTAGGCCCCGTAGACGGAATAAGGCCTATAACAAAGAATTTTCACGATTAGTGGCATAACACATAAATGATTACGAAAAGTTGATGCTGAAACAATCAATTCGTTTTTCAAATGCACACGTGATAATTATCGAAAACTTTGTGTTGAAACCATCAAATTATTATGTATAACCTGACCAGGAAAATATAAAACCTCGCCACAAACGAAAGAGCAAAAGTGGCGCCCTAAAGCAGGTATTTTAGTTTCCTGGTAAGGCTCTGGCACGTAGTACGTACGTCTCTTGTTATTGAGTTTGTATTTGTTTCAGTTGGACACTGTATACGATGTGATGATAAATATATCGCTGGTGATCGCGCTGCTCGGCGGCGTGGTGTTCATCGTCAGTTTCGCGGGCTGTGTCGGCGCGCTCAGAGAGAACACTTGCCTGCTTAAATTTGTGAGTATAAGTACACCCTTTGCATCGATTTATAACGTGGGTTAGGTTAGGTTAGGTTAGGAAAAAAAAATAGTACAGAAATGGGAGGGAATACTTAATTTAAGGACTGATATGACACGATTTACTTAATGTCCGCTTACATACATGGTCATATCTTTGACATGTGTAAAGTACTGCGTCTGTATGAGATAAAATCCAATGTAATCTTAGTCGGGCACACAATAATAGTCGTGATCGTCGCTATGGTGATACAAGAAATGTTGTTGACCACATCAGTCTTCTCGGCGATGTCGAAAATCTACTAATGCTTCTCCATTTTTGTCGGTTAGAGCTGCGTGTATGTGGAGGACAGTGTTGCCATTTTGATCAAATCAGTCCAGCGATTGGTCGATCTGCCTCCTTTTTCTACCTGTCCTATCTAATATTATACGTAATGATTTCTTATGTTTAAGTGAATGTTAGACATTTAAATTAAACTTTAATTTCTCCCGACGTTTCCCGGCGGTCCCCCCCGTGACCATGAAGGCTGCAAAGTCGTCGAAACGTCGGTAGAAAAGTAAAATATTTAAACCCGAAAATTGTTTAATTTAAATATTATACGTTTTCAGTACTCGTTATGCCTACTGATCTTATTCCTGGTGGAAATGGGCGGGGCTGTCTGCGGGTTCGTGTTCCCGCGTTCGCTGCACGGACTTCTCGAGCTGAGCTTCACGGAGAAGATAGTGCATGCGTACAGAGACGATCAGGACCTGCAGAACTTCATCGACTTCGCGCAGAAAGATGTGAGTTTGAACTAAATAGAGAGGAGTAGATAGTTCATAATGGTAAGCGAATACTCATAAATCGCATGATTTTGTGCTCATATAGACCTCAGGTGTTAATTACTATGGCTCATAATGTTATAATGTCCATCAAACTTTAGCATAACAGTGCTTAAGTATTAGTATTAACCAAAATGTAATTATGCTAACCGATTTTTATCGGTCCGATAAATCGGTTGTACGACATACGACATTTTACCAAAGATAACTAACTGCTCATGATTCCAGTTCCATTGCTGCGGGCTCACGTCAGACGGGTACATGGATTGGTCTAAGAACGAGTATTTTAACTGCTCGTCGCCGTCGGTCGAGAGGTGCGGGGTTCCGTACTCGTGTTGCATCAACGCTACCGATATATCGTCTGGGCTCGTGAACATCATGTGCGGGTACGGCGTGCAGAACTATCCGGTGAGTGGTTTGGAACATTCTAGAACATGATTGAACATAATAGAACATAATGGAACATAACGGAACATTCTTGAACATAATGGAACATAATATGAATATTATGTAAGTAATAAGTAAAGGATATTTTTTTTTGTAATTGGTAGGTGGCCGAGGCGAGCAAGCGCGTGTGGACGAGCGGGTGCATCGAGATCGTGCGGTCGTGGGCGGAGCACAACCTCTACACCATCGCGTCCGTGGCGCTCGGCGTGGCGCTGTCGCAGCTCTTCGTCATCTACCTCGCCAAGACGCTCGAGGGACAGATCGAGCTGCAGAAGGCCAGGTACATACAGATACTAGTACTGAGGAGACGGGTGGCCGAGGTGCGCTAGCGCGTGTGGACGATACTCGACCTCGAGATCATACAATTTCATGATTTTTGTCCACTCTCCCGTACTTGTCACATTTGTGGGGCCCCCTGATTGTAACGTCACATGTTTTCACTTTTATACATATGTATAACCATAGACAAAATATATTTTTAAGTTTTTGAATTTATTTGCTCACGGGCCAACATACAATAGTTTATTTATAACACCTAAATGTGATTCCAGATGGCAGACATGAAACAGGGGAAGCATGGGCGCGTACCGCGAAGAGTGTCGGCGCGCGCTGCTGTAGCCAGCACCGCTGCCGGGAGTCGACCCCGCGCCCCTCCGGTACTAGCCACGGACATGTGCCATTGTACTATACTGCCAGTGAGACATGTGATAGTGAAAATGTGTGTACTTGGTGTTAACAGTTAACTTCAAGCAAAGTGAATGATGAATTCAAGATAAATGCGTCATATTATGTGTATATGAAGTTAGGAAAACAGTGTGACTGCTCCATTTCTCTCTAGTATAAAGCTCGTGTTACATAACTTGTATAAATGAGTGACAAATAGGAAGGGATTTGCAACTTTATGCAGGTTGTCGACCAAAAACTAAGCTAACTTAGTATAGCTCGCATAAGTGATAAAATACACACTTTCATTTGCATAGTATGCAGTCAGCACACACATAAAAAATGTCACAGCTGTACTAAACTTGCTTAGTTTTTCGATCAACTTGGATTATGCTAGTACAATTAGATCCCAAGGTGTTCTAACCCTTTTAATTAAGAGAGAGACTACTGAAATGAATGAACTTATGCCAGGTAGGCATTTATGATGTGCTTCTGATTGCCATCTGGCATGCTGACTTGCCAGTATCGGGTGTACGTGCAAGAGTATGTATCACGGGCGTTAACTGTGCGTCAAAATATTGACGTAACTAGACGTCAATAATTATAACAATAGAATACTCAAACCATTTTATATAAGAAAATAGGCTCATAATACTTAAGTTGTGTCGTTATAGTACGAAATAATTCAGAGTAGAATCACGTTTTAACGTCCGTAGTAATGTCATTATACGAAATAAATTGATGTCATTTGTAAATATTTTAATAAAAAAAATATATCAAAAATATGGTGTGCGGATCTAGTGCGTGCCAACTATCTATTGGTAATATATTTATGTACATTCCTAATATACTTATTATATCTGTAATAATTATAAAAATAGGTCTAAATTAATACCTATTAGTAAGATTCTGTTGTCCATTTTCATATTCCATAACAAAAATGTACACACGATAAATCCTATATCAATGTAAAGAAAAAGAAGGAACTGACTATGTCTTACATTCCAGTGAATAATGATTTAAAAAGAAATATGCATAAGGCGTACATTCACGTTGACGACCTAACTTTGATTATACAGTCTTGCTGGGTCCTGCCAAATTGTCCGTTTAACGATCAAAACTATAAGCGATCTTAATCCATACACCGGATCGATAGCAGAAATGGAATAACCAGAATAAAGTTCCTTATGCTCACATATTACTTAATTGATTCATTTTTAGAATTCATCTACAGGAATCGACCGGGGGCCTCAATCTCTATCTCATAGAAGTCGTAACGGCCGTGTTACGTTGTCTTCGTGAGATTTGCGTGGAATGGTATTCTGAATGCCAATTTCAATTGTCAAAATACTTGTGGCAATGGGAATCAGAATATCCAAAAATTGCGCGACTTGTAATCGATGTTTTATTTTGTCAGTGATTGATCGAGAGACCAATGCGCCGATCATGTGTTAATCTCACCCAGTCCCAATAAAATGACAGAGTTGTGACGTCTCTTACCACTTTCTAAGGACACTGGATCGTTAGTTTTGTAAACAAACGTGATTATACGTCCTTCGCCGAAACACTGCCAGTGTTTCGGCGAAAGACGTATAACGTGTGTTGCGATCCCACATTTTAAGGGCCCTGGATCATTTATTTTTGCAAACTAACGTGATTATACGTCCTTCACCGAAACACTGGTGCTGCACGTCCCACATTCTAAGGACACTGAACCGTTATATTGCAAACAAACGTGATTATACGTCTTTCACCGAAAAACTGGTACTGCACGTGTGTTTGATATACAAAAAAAAACAGCCCTGACACTGACCGTTTCTGCATGTTGGAATGTACCTCGAACTTTTTGTCTCAACATAAATTCTAGTGGAAATACGAATTGAAATTTCGTTGTCATTGTCTCGATTTTTTTTGTCGAATGGTAAAACATGGCTAGCGACATGGAAATAATTGCATTTTATTTATGTATTAATGTTTTTTTTTAAGTTATATAATATTATAGTAAATTTGAAAAGTGTTTATAAAATGAAAACAATTTTGTTGATATTGATTTGTGCCATATATGGCCAGTATTTGTCAACAATATAGCCAATTTAACATGGAACCATTAATTTAATATGCAATAATATTTACTTCTTAAATATTTATTTGCACCGTCATATTGATATACAGCATGTCCCATTAAAACTGGATCAGAAATCAATACATTTTCCCCTTTGCTTATAAATACAAGATTGACCATTATGGATAGGAATAGGGTTTGTAAAAAAAACAAGTTCTGTTTGTACAAATTCTTGCTGTTAATTGATAACAAATATTAATAAAAGAGTCCATACAAACTTTATAAAAGCTGCATTAATGTTAAATTAACAACTAGTAATGCCTTCCTCGGAGGTGTAGTTGTTATACGGTACGATTGTTCGATGTCTCGTGTTCGATTCCCGGGTCGGGCAAAGTGATATTGGGTTTTTCCACTCATTATCAGCCCGGAGTCTATTTAGGGCCGATATGGCGATAGGCTCACCCTCTATCACACGTCGGAATACAAGGCGGAAAGTGGGTGTACCAGTTACACCTCTGCCTACCCCTTCGGGGATAAAAGGCATGAGTGTGTGTTACACTCAGAAATATTAATGTAAACTAAATTAATAAAATCCTTCTTACCCGAATTTCTACCACGGCGGCCAATCTCAACGGAGATCAGCCAAGTACACAAGAGATATTACAGTGCTAAGTGGTGCGCAATACACAAGTGCACTATCTGTTCCTTCACTCTCATTGGACTATGGGAGGTTGGTTTAAGTAATAACTTGAGTGTATTAAAAGTTATAAAATAATCTCGGATTTTGTAACAAATATGTTTTGCCAAAAAATATGACTGAATTGCGCATATTTCCGTTGAAAAAAATGACTGAATTTTTTAAATTTCGAACTGATTTTAGTGAAACGTTCCGTTTTTTGTGATAATTTATCGTTATTTAAATTTATTGCCAAAAGAATTTGCTCCTTTTTATGTTTGCTCAGAAACATATTTTTAATTATGTCTGTATTTAAATATATTATGAACTCTATGTACTAGGGAAAAGAAATTCAAATTGCACTCACCGAACTGAAGGCTTCGCGGCTAACGATTTAAACTCATGTAAATAAAGTCGATTTTACTATAATAAATAATAATTTTATCTTCTATAAATCTTCCGTAATAGTTGGTGCAATATAAGTAGTATAAATTGTGAAAGCCAGTATAGAAAATAGTGTAACATTATACTTAGTGCAGTTTGAACTAGTATTATGAACAAATTGTATATACCAAGGGAAATGTTAACAAAAATACCTACAAAATAACTCAAAATAGTCATCTCATCATGGCAGATATTTTTGTTTACATTGTTCACAAAATTCATAGCACTTATTACCTTATAATAAAGCTCAGTATTGAATACAAATCAAATTTAATATAATTTAAGAACAATAAGTAATAATTGTCGCCTAGTTCATAACGAAAGCATTTATTTTTAAATATATTATCTTTGATACATTTAATCTCAGTGGAAGAATATAACGAAGCAGTATGCCGAGTTATTTTAAATCTTATAATAATAATTATAGTGTTCATATTTCTAAATTCGGTGTTACATTAAGTATTATTAAACACAAAAGAGTACATGCAAAATGTATGTAGAAATTTGGGCCAAAAGAAAGCGCGCATTAAAATAGCAAAAACACTATAAATATGTAAGGAGTATTAAACACTAACCCCCTTATTCATACATGTTATTTATCGAAGGACAAAGCATTGATGTGATAACAAGTCTGTTTCTCAGCTTCGTTTA
Source organism: Manduca sexta (assembly GCF_014839805.1). Lineage (NCBI taxonomy): Eukaryota > Metazoa > Arthropoda > Insecta > Lepidoptera > Sphingidae > Manduca > Manduca sexta. The sequence goes on along the minus strand of NC_051132.1, from coordinate 2,939,080 downwards.
TCTAACGGCTTGCTGTTTGTTCAGCTTTGTTTATCTGACAGCCAACTAGATTCAAGTTGTATCTCAATATTAGCCAATCACAACGGCCCTATGTCTACGCACTGCGAAGGCTGCCATGCCGTCATCACTGAGAAACAGACTTGTTATCACAGCAATGCTCCGTCCTTAGATAAATAACGTCTATGAATAAGGGAGCGTGGTTTTATAGTTGTTTTGGAACCAAAATGTGGTTATATAGAATAATTTGTAGGATCAAAAAATAGTGAATTTATTGTGCTGTTGATAGTAAAAAAATGTTTTTGATATTATTTTTCACTCGTCCGAATTTGATATAGTACCTTCGCGACAATTATTCATAGTTATGAATGGCATCGATCGTAGTGTACGTAGTACGTGAGATTTAGTTGCATTACCACGAGTTCTCATTTATTATTCGTAAACATGAATTTTAATGTTTATTAAAAAATATATATTGTATTTTTTTAACTCTATTATTGATACAGAATTTAAAATGTTCGCTTCCAAAACGAATATAAAATCACGGTGTATATTACATCATTTTTGGGTTTGTCGTATCAATCTAGAATTTTCTAAATTACAATTATCAGACATGTATCACTTACAATCCTTGTAAACACGGACCTCGACAATGGACAAATTGGCCTCACATCTACCATACTGTCTTAATGGGTTCGTAGACTTCACATACCTTCAGATTCCTGTATGTCCAGATTACCTCGCGTTAGTTTCCTTCCTTCTTTTCTTAATGCATCTCAAAAAGTCAATAATGTTGCTTATTAGTTATTATAGGATATCATATAAAATACCTCTCCTATCCCTTGATATGTATAAACTTGCGATAGCCTAGTTGAGAGCAGAATGGACTGACAAGACGAATGTCCGCAGGTTCAAAACCCAAGCGCACCTCTGACTTTTATAAAGTTATGTGTGACTTAACACTTGCTTTAACACCTTCGAAGCGACACGGATTATTCCATACTTTTCTTTGTCGCACTGTTAGCTAGATATGCACAAGATGTTTCAGACCTGGTTTCGCACTCAACGTGTTACTGGGTAAAAACATCGTGAGGAAACTAGCATAACTGTAAGGTTCTTAAAAAAATCGAAGGTATGTGAAGTCTGCCAATCAGCATTATGCCAGCATGGTGGCCTAAACCCTGTCAGTAGAGAAGTCCGTGCCCAGCAGTGGGACAGTATATAATACAGGGTTGATATTATTATTTACTTCTACTAATAATAAATTATGGAGCGCCAACCCAATGGCTTATTACAACCATTTTTCAAGAGTTCAAAAAAAGGATTTGCCATAACCGAATAGATATAATACAAATAGTTATTAAAATGTAAGTATTTTTAGTTATTGTTATAATAACCAAATATAATATAATTTCAATATATCTCGTAATTTAGGATTATCTAGAAATATTTGTAAATAATGAAAGTATTCTAAATGTATTTCGTTAAATATAAAAACTCTAGTAGTACTCTAGGTATTTCTTTGATATTTAGTATTTGGCATAAATTTTGTCACATATAACTTGATTGGTTTGTCCCCACACTTATATGAGCTTTATGTCCTGGGTATTAAGAACTACGAGAATAGGTCTCATAGTTTTTGTAAAGATTGAAGGACCCGTTTCGTAGTTGGACCTCATGGATATTTGTCTTAGTGTGAGGACAAATTGGCTTTTCAATGTTTTTCTCGTCTGAATATATGAAGCCACATAAATAATATGCCATCAAGATAAATAATAGTTCATTCGGGTTAAGAAAATAGTTCATTAATGTACTACGTTTCAATCTCTAAATTAGGTCCCTGGGGGCAGAGGAGACATTCACATTCAGTCACTTGTCCGCTCTTTTTCTCTTTTTCGGCCATGGATCAGTACTCTCATGCCCTCGATTGTACTAGTTAATTAACCCGAATGAACTTTATTCACTCACTTCCAACTTTTTAGTTGAAAGTTAATTTTTATTGAAATCTATACTATTATATAAAGCTGAAGAGTTTGTTTGTTTGTTTGTTTGTTTGTTTGTTTGTTTGTTTGTTTGTTTGTTTGTTTGAACGCGCTAATCTCAGGAACTACCAGTCCAAATTGAAAAATTCTTTTTGCGTTGGATAGCCCTTTGTTCGTGGAGTGCTATAGACTATATATCATCACGCTATACCCAATAGGAGCGGGGCAGTAATGGCTAATCTCAGGAACTACCGGTCCAAACTGAAAAATTCTTTTTGTGTTGGATAGCCCTTTGTTCGTGGAGTGCTATAGGCTATATATCATCACGCTATGACCAATAGGAGCGGAGCAGTAATGACTAATCTCAGGAACTACCGGTTCGAACTGAAAAATTCTTTTTGTGTTGGATAGCTCTTTATTAGTGTAGTGCTATAGGCTATATATCATCACGCTATGACCAATAGGAGCGGAGCAGTAATGGCTAATCTCAGGAACTACCGGTTTAAACTGAAAAAATATTTTTGTGCTGGATAGTTCTTTGTTCGTGGAGTACTATGGGGTATATATCATCACGCTATGACCAATAGGAGCGGAGCAGTAATGGCTAATCTCAGGAACTATCAGATCGAACTGAAAAAATATTTTTGTGTTGGATAGCACTTTGTTCCTAGAGTGCTATAGGCTATATATCATCACGCTATGACTAATAGGAGCGGAGCAGTAATGGCTAATCTCAGGAACTACCGTGTTTGAACTGAAAAAATCTTTTTGTGTTGGATAGCCCTTTGTTCCTGGAGTGCTATAGGCTATATATCATCACGCTATGACCAATCGGAGCGGAGCAGTAATGAAACATGTTGCAAAAACGGGGAAAAATTATTAGTTTTGAGAGCTTCCGTTGCGTGCGCTGCGTAAACGATTAAAGTTATGCAACAAAGATTTATGACGGGATTATTCCTCTTAAAAAGTTCTAAAAAAAATATTATAAAACAAAGTCCCCCGCTGCATCTGTCTGCCTGAACGTGTTAAACTCAAAAACTACCCAACGTATTAAGATGAAATTTGGTATGGAGACAGTTTGAGACCCTGGGAAGAACATAGGCTCCCGGGAAACTACTACTTTTATAACGGAAAACTTTAGCCTGAAAATCTTTATAACGCGGGCGGAGCCGCGGGCAAAAGCTAGTATAGAAATAATATAAAAGACCGTATCAAATAAAAATACTATTTGAATTATTTTTGGTTTGAACTAAGGGGATTTAATGATCTCACAATTGGCTGTAAAATTAAACAATTCATGTTATTGATTAATAAAAAATTGCTGTATTAGAAAGAATTTTGTCAGTGGGTCACTTTTTGACCCGAACTATTTCCATGAGTCTCGTAAGTACTGCACAACTGTAGTTCGTGTAAAGATGATATTCTTGTACCATTACACAGTGATATGATTAGAAATATTAAATGTACTTTAATCTGATGGAGTTTTTGTTCATTATCATCTACATCTCAAACAGTAAGTAAAATAATAAGGTGGACTGAATCTGCGCTAAGTCCGCCTTTACATTTTTTTTAAATAAAGTGTACTAATAAAAATAAATTAATTAATTCCCAGTATTTAATTATCCTAAAACTATCCTTTATGAATCAATTAATATAATATTTGAAACATGGTCCTGGATTAACATCACAAGAACCATCACACATTACGCCTGAAGAGGCAGGCAGAGGCGCAACCACGGCACAGTTTTTTGGCTCTGTGTGCTCCATCCCATGATGTGATAGGAACCTATAACCATATCTGGAACAAATTCCAGACTCAGAGTTTATATTGAACAGAAAATCCCAATATCCCGGGATTTGAAACCCAGGACTCCGAAGTGGCCTCGTACCGCGCACAACACAACTACGCTACCGGAGCAGTCATAATAAGAACAATGTTATAATAGGCTCCGTCACTCATTTTACCGGAGCGTCCATATTTAAAACAATATTACAAAACAAAGTTTACAATTAATACACTAATATACTTTATTTGCCTTTGCCCTACTTCTTCTTGCCTTTGCCCTTGCCCTTGGTGTCCGGTTCGGGCTCCGGCTCGGGCTCGGGCGGCGGCGGAGGCCAGTACTTATCGAAGAACGCGTCATCAGCCGCAAACACCAAGGGCAGGATCTGATTGCGACGGTTCCATTCTTCCCGTTCTTTTTCTTCTAATTCTTCTAACTCGCGTTCTTCTTTCGCTTTTAACTGTGGGAGTAAATGAGATCTTAAATTATTTGGAAACATTGTTTATTTAACTTGAACTCTAGTGCTTGTGTTAGAATAAATGGAGCCTACACTAACTGGTTTCGCATTAATAAGGGTGTGAGACAGGGATGTGTAGCGTCTCCATGGCTGTTCAACCTATTCATGGATAGCTATCTAAAGGATATAAAAGAGAGTGAGTAAGGGCTGAGGATGAATGAGTTGTCACTCAATTGTTTGCTCTACGCTGATCAAGTAATTCTTGCTTCATCGGCGGAAGAGTTGCAAAAGTTAGTGACAATTATGGATGGTGCTTTTGGGAGAAAGGGTATGAAAGTGAATATTAATAAAACGAAAGTTATGGTGTTTGAAAGGGACGATAGCATGACAGAATGCAACATTATAATCCGTGATGAAAGGCTACAGCAAGTAAGAGAGTTTGTGTATCTGGGTTGTGTTTTTACTAGTGATGGAAGGAATAATAGTGATATAGATAGACGTGTGAGTGCAGGGAATCGGGTGAATGGGGCGCTGCACACTTTTATGGGTAGTTGCAAAGTGTCCAAAAAGGCAAGACTGGCTGTCTATAGAGGAGTGTTATTGCCCACTCTGATGTATGGTAGTGAAAGTTGGGTATGGCAAAAAAGCATGAAAGTAAAATTAAAGCAGTGGAAATGAGAGCGTTAAGAAGTATGTGTGGGGTGACTTTGAATGATAGAGTGCGGAATACTACGGTAATGGATATGTGTGGAGTGACAGAGGATGTAGTTAAAAAATTGAGAAGGGTATGCTAAGGTGGTTTGGGCATTTGAAGAGGATGGATGATAAGAGACTGACAAAGAGGGTTTATAAGGCGAATGTGGATGGAAGAGCCGGTAGGGGTCGACCGCACCGAACCTTCGAATGTCAGATATCTGACATTCTCAGTAAAGGCCAGGTCAAAAGTACCCGGAACCGGAGGGAATGCATGAAAGTATTACTGAAGGTTGAGGAAGCGCGAGAAGTATGCCAGGACCGTGCAAAATGGCAATCTATAATCTCTGCCTACCCCTATGGGATAAAGGCGTGATACTATGTATGTATGTATGTATTATTTAATTTTTACGATGAGAGTTGTTATCAATAAATATAGTGCCTCAAATATGCTGTCTTATAAGGCTGCTAAATTATAAATATATATATATGATCATGGGCCATATTCCGTCTACGGGGGCATATCCGTCTCTTTGCAATTACGTGCGTTGTCTAATAAGCATTCTCAATTCCTGTGGAATATACGGGACATATATCTTAATGTTAGTTATAAATGTTTAGTGCGGATTGGCAAACTTCACATACCCTCAAAATTATTATAGAGAACTTCTCAGGTATACAGGTTTCCCTTAAATGTTTTTCTTCACTGTTATAGCAAAGAATACACATAACTTTAGAAGTCAGAGGTGCGTGCTCTTGGGTTTTTACCCTGCGTATATTCGTCTTAGCAGTCCGTTCCACTCCTAACTAGTTTATCGCTGTTTACCCTTATGCCTATCCAATTGGGGAGACCGCACATTTTCAAGCATGTTGCAGAAAACCTAGTTACAATAATTTGCTCGAAACTACTGCAAAAAATCTAGAAATTTCTAGAACATCGAAACTAGCCTCCATCAAAGCCAAATACTCTTCTGTATCCGCTTCTTTCTTCTTCCCTTTGACTGGCGGCTTTGATTCTTTCTTCGGGGACTTCTCTTTCTTAGGTTTTGCTTTAAGAGGTGCATACAGCCTCTTAGGATTCTGTATCTGATAGGGAGCATCTATCAGCGTATATTCTGGAGTAAAGGTGAATACTGAACGTACCAAGTTATATTGGTAGTCGGTGCTGAATCTGTAACGAAACATCTAAGATAGAATAAGGCACAGTTGGAAAATATAAAACTGTCAAGCTGTTTGATTTTAGGAATATAGTCTTGGCCTTTACAATTAAGTCAGTGACTAGTATAATGGTGAATTAAAAAAGTATTTCCAGTCACCCAGTTTTATTTTAGAAGGTCAGAATTTCATCTTTCTTATGGAGATAAATAGATATCTATTTTACACCACTCATGTGGTGGTTATATAAGTAAATGACAATCACACAAACATACTTATTAACTTAATATAGCACGTGTGACAACAGGCGGTCGTATTGCTAAAACGACCTTTTCCAGACAAAACAAAGGTCTCTGGTATAAACCCTGGGTCCGTTTTGGCGATATATTCGCTAAAACTCATCGCTTTTAAGTACGGGATGACATGAAACACTATGCTTACAGGTCAAAAATGTAATGTATGATCCTGGTCAAATCCCGAAGGCAGCATTCATACGCGGCGCCTTCGAAGGTGACCACGTGTTTGGATTCCGTCGTAGCAGGTCGGGATCCTTGGTCATCAGTCTCCTGGGTTTTGTAGTACACCCCCGCTTCATCCGGGCTTGGTAGACGGTCGTTCTCCGCGACGAATATTGCAGCTGACAGCATGTTGTCCTGTTTTCGAGGTGTTAATTGTTTTGGAAAAATTGGGTTCGAAGGGAGGATTGGTATTTGTTTTTGTAAGGTTTAGAACTAGAAAAAAAAATGGGTAAAGGATATTTTATATTAGATCATATCTTTTGTAGCCGGCTAATAATTTATGGAACAAGAAATTTTATTTGCATTAAAAATATATATTTCAGAATATTTTTAGTAAGTCTACCTATAGTATAAAAATTCTTTGATGTATGAGAGCTTCATAGGACCGTATAATACGTAAAAACTGTCCATTGTTAATATCTGTATCATACTTACTTGAAACCTCTTCAACATTCGTTTCCTATCAGCCGCGTCGAAGTGCTGCATCTCTTTCATCCATTCGCAAAACCACAGTATCAACACTGCTTGAGTGGCTAGAACATAAACATTTATCACATCACGCCTTTATTAGAGGGAGGGAAAGGCAGGCAGGGGAGTATACCCACATTTCGCCACCTATCTTAAGCCCCACGTAATAGGGATTATGCTGTTGCCATTAACTAGGCAAAATTCCAAACTGACATCGAGCAGAAAACCCAACGTTAATACACCAGGAATCGAACCCAAGACCGCCGCATGGCAATTGGTGTACAACAGCTACACTGCGGACTAGTATTATTACTAACGTCGATCCATATCGTCCTCCTGAGCTCTTCGCAGCAAATTCGCCAAAGTGTCCAGAAACCAGAACTCCGCCAAACTGCTTTTATATTTAGTACATCCGACAATCGACGCTAGGGCATCTATATACTTCTGCTGGGCTGTGAAAGCTATCCTAGGTATAGCCGTAGGGTCTATATCAGTCTTGAACTCATCTGGTAACACGTGGATCCGATTCTGCTCCTCTATTTTGCGTATTTTGTCAGGCAATAGCTTTCTGAGCGAAGGCGTTGGGAACACGTCTGGCTGTTCCTCTGGTATTGCTTCTGTCTTCTCCGGTTTTTCTTCTTCTTCGATTATAATTTCTGGAACGGGTTTTTCTTCTTCTTCGCATGGCACTGTTGAAGTTTACAATATTGTAATATATATTATGCGTTGATGGATTGTCAAAGATTTGAGTTTAATAGATAATAATATAATTATGACCTTTTTATTTTAATAAATAAAGTTAAATAATTATTAGATAAGCATTCAGTTACACTTTACGTTTTCGGACTGGTTTGCTTCTTAATCTATACTATTATAGAACGCTGAAGAGTTTGTTTCTTTGTTTGAACGTGCTAATCTCAAGAACTCCTGGTTAAAATTGAAATTTCGATGAGATTAGGTATGGAGATAATTTAATACCCTGGAAAGGACATAAGTTATTTTCTATTCCGGGAAAATATAACTCAAATAATAACTCTTTCACGCGGGCAAACCCACGATCGAAAGTTTTTATTTACAAATTACTTTTTGATCAAAACTGTTACCAATTTATTGAACGTCAAATCCTAGTGTGCGATTCTATAGAAGAGGTACCTTGTTCCTCGCTCTCCCCTGATGTTGTAGAGGACTCAAGCGACTCCGGAGCGGACTTCAAACACTCCAACCCCGACTCCGACAGCAACTTCTGCAGAAGTACTTCGTGAAGATCTTCTATCTTGCGCGAAGTCATTGTAAATACCTACAGCTTAGAATGGAACAAAACTTCTTTGAATATGTCTATAGTAAAAAATTTATCAACATTAGTATTTAATTTTGACAATGACAATCAAAGAGAATTATAATATAATAATGACAATCATATCTGTTATGTGAGCTGTTATGTCTCAAAAGAAACAAAGAGTATGTAAACACTAATATATAAAAGAAGTATTGAAACTTCACTAGTTTTTTTTATTAGTAGTTTTGTTTTCTTAAATCGCACCTATAGAATTACAATGACGCATGTGCAATAAACCGTTTAATCAATTTTATAATCCACATTTGAAAAGTGATATACTGTCGAATGCAACATCGACTTTCGTGTAATTATCGAATTGTAATTCTAAAGGTGCGAAATTATTTTACATAGTTTTATCATCGGCTATATTTTCAGTAAAATTCGTAAGTACACAAATAACCTGTGTTTAAGCTTGCTACTGTGATCTGTTCTTTATAAGTCTGTGATGTGCCCCCATTACTACATTTAGGAAGTTGAGACAGTAAGTATGGAAACTATGAGTTTGATTATATAAAGAGCATTGCATTATATAAAGACGCGGACAAAAGTACGTATTATTTGTCATTTTTATCTGTACAAAAAATTAAGAACTCAGAGTTAAAACTGATTAAGGTGTTATCCCCTTAAACAAATTTATTCGCGAAGATCTACATCACACCCACACTCACACCTTTTATACTCGAAGAGGTAGGCAGAGGCACAACTGCTGGACCAACTTATGTCTGTATTCCGTCCCATGATGTGATAGAGGGCGAGCCTATCGCCATATCGGACACAAATTCCTGACTCGCGGCTGAAATTGAGTAAGTCTCATCACTGCCCGACCCGGGGATCGAACCAAGACATCACCACAGTGGTACCTAAATACAACTACGCCACCGAGATAATCATCTACACCTTCGTTAAACAATTAAAACTTCAATCTTTTTTTTTAATTTAACGTCTAGTTAAAGCGTTGAGTGACGCATTTAGTTGAGACACCTCTACCTACCCTCTTATATGCAAATCAGCAATACATGTTTAAACAACAGCGTGACGCGTAATGACCGGATCAAACAAAGCTGGAATATGTCGGAATTCATTAAAATCACTTAACGGTGCAATAAACGTGACGCGGCCCTAATTGGAACCGCCGAAATGTGAGGGGACCCTAAAATGGAAGGGCTTTACTGATGTGGAACAAGACATGAGAGAGGGGCTTTTGTAAACTAATGTAATAATTATTTATATGGGTATTCTTATCTGTAGCAATCAATGTGGCTGGTGTACTCCTGATGTTTATGTCTTTCCTATTATTATAAGCTTTAATTGCATTTGGTTATTTGGATATTAGCTAGTAATTGATGTATATATCAACCACAAAAGTAGATGAAAACATTATAACCTTTAATCGAAAATGTTTCTTCTTTATCTAAAATAAAGAAAACACTATGAAGTTGATTTTAGTGAAGAAAAAAGCAATTGTAGATACAGACGCAAAAGTTTTAAAGTGAATTTGATTTTCAATTTGATCATTCACTTTTGTTGACTATACCTATCATGCTAGATGGATTCGAATGACATTTGACACATGGATTTAGCATTTGCCAGGAAATTCACGCGAGACGAGTTACGACCAAAAGCTAATTATAATAAAGTAGGTCGGATTGAGATTAGGTGATTAATAAATCAGACATATGTAGCCAGTGTAACTATTGGACATAATGAGACTTAACATCTCATATCTCAGGATGGCGAGCGCAGTGGAATACCAAACTATACCTTGTAATTCAAAGTTTTACATAGTGTTTCTAGTGTTTATGGGCGGTCGTATCGCTTAACATCAGGCGAATGGCAAGCTCGTCTCATCATTCATATCAAAAAAGGCGTTTCACTAATATCAGATTTTAGATGCTTCTCATGATATGGAGCTAGAGAGACATCGGATGAAGGAACCAGATAAAGAAAAGGATGAAAAATAACTATATAAAGGTGGTAGGTACACAGCTATCTTCTGACTTGTCCCACAGCCGAGTGAAGGAGGCTCGGCGCTGCTAGGGCTGGCACTCCGCCTGTCCTAATTACAAGGGATACCAAAACACCACCGATTATGTTGATGTATTCGATCCGGCGTCCGATCGACTACTCACACGAATATAATATACAATTTATAGTAAATAATAAGGGCCCCTATTGCTTCTGTTGGGGCGAATCCGTCTTCTTGCAATAACAGGCGTTCTATTCGAAGGACAGCTTCGATAGCCGTATAGGTTTCCCGCTCTCTCGCCCACCTCTACAACTCCTATAAGCCAGAATTAATAGTGGCACGCAATTTATGAAGCTCGGCGAGTCTCAGGGAAAACTAATATGTCATTTTATCCCGCAACGGAAGTAATCAAATACAAAGATAGGGAGGGGTTGGCCTAGTGTGGATTGGTAGACTTCACACACCCTCAAATTCCTATAGAGAATTTCTCAGATATACAGGTTTCCTCACGATGTTTTCCTTCACCGTTAAAGTAACTGATAACTTATAAAGATTACACACATAATTATTTTAGAAAAATCAGACGTGTGTGCCCTTGAGATTCGAAACCGCGGACATTCGTCTCAGCAGTCCGTTCCACAACCAACTAGGCTATTGCCGCTTTTCGCCAACACAACATATCTGTCACCAAAAAAAAAAAAAATTATGTATCAAACTCATCAGGACGTAGGTCAAACCTGCCCTACATGCACTTCTGCCAACCCTCAAATATCATGAACTTATGATTTTTCGTTACAAAATTGTGGAGCATGCTTATTCGTGTGAATAGGCCGAGTGGCCTCACAGCGCCGAATCGGCCGTACTTAAGCCTTAAGACGCTCGGTCTGTCTAGGATCAAAGTAAGCGCAACTAGGTCAATAAGTCTTGACTGAGGCCGCGATTTCGGCGCTTTATGTCAGGCGGTTTGGGTGGGGAACTGTTCACAATACTTAAGGTGTTCCAGATATATGAGCACTTTTTAATGTTTATTGGGTTTTATATATTTTGATTATTAGTGGAGTATTATGGCATTGTCTTTATTAATGTTGTGCCTAAAAATAATTCATGAATGTCGAATGTTTTTTCAAAATAATCATTGTTTTAGTTTGTGCTTTTATATTGTAGTTTAGTGTGAGTATGGTGTGTGTGAAATTTCTGACTGAAAGTGTGATGTCGGTGCGATGAATTGTTTAAGAGGAATTTTAGTGCCATTAGGGTGTGTAAAATTAAAATTACTTTTTATTAATATTTATTTCATTCGAAACTTACACTTTTTATTTTACATCTAAGTTTCGAGTAACATTGTAATGTTATTTTCAAGAAGATAAATATGTGGTTTCTTTTCATTTAGTAACGCAATTTTAAAATGATCCTGTACACATGCATAATAAATTATAGCGTCTTTCTTTTCTCCTGTTTCTTGGTAAGCAACAATTGTCGACTATGTTAGGTTCCTTGAAATAGAGGTTGAGTCTATTCAGCTATTTACGGGGGACGATTTCAGACTCTGAACGGACAGTGAGTAGAATTCCCAATCTTTGCTTGACCTGGGAATCGAAGAGACCTTAGCACGGCGTAGCGCGTACACTAAACAAGGGTATCATATAATAAGTATACCGAGATGGCCTTCGATACTTACAATATTAAAAATTGTAATCACGAACCGAAATTCTTAAAAATTTTAGCTGTTGTTAAAAATCAAATAGAAACTTCTCGACTTTTACCATCGAATTGAAATTGAAAACCATTGAATCGTCCACTACGTTATCGATGATTTGCCGCTGGATTTTGATAATTTCGACATTCCTATCCATTGGTTCTAAGTAAAAGTTGAATATGTGGTATTTGTAAGCGGGAACAATGACTCGGCGACGGATGCGCCACGTACAGACGGAAATCACGCCCAAACTGATAGCAGTTAGGCGCAGTGCTGACTGGAGGGTGTTTGAACACGTGTCATGATACAAGTTCACTATTACAAGGTTCTATCTTTAATTTTTTGCATAATTTGAATTATATTTATTAAATAATTATATGTATTTTTCAGTAAATATTTTTAATATCACAAAAGATAATTAAAGGGGAAACCATGTATGATTGTTATAATTTGTACCAATATGAAAATTTTAAATATCATTTCTCTATAGGCAAAAATTATTATAGGACTTTGTGTTAATGAGCCAACGATATATTCAATTTACTGTACCTTTCGCTAATAAACGAAATAGAAATAGGTGTTTATGTTGTAGGGAAATAGAGTCTAAAATGCAGGTATGTAGGTTTCCTCGTAATCTTTTCCTCTATGGTTAAAGCAAACGATAATTCACCAAGAATACACACATAAGTTTAGAAAAGCCAGAAGTGTGTACCTTTGAGTTTTGAACCTGCGGACATTCGTCTTGGCAGTCCGTTCCAATCTTAACTAGGCTATCGCCGCTTTTCTGATATAGCATCATCGCGAGCATTGGACCGAGTCCTTAACCCTATGCATTCTAGGGTTAGAGACTCGGTTGCTTTTACTCCCGTTGCTGTAGGCACCGGCATAGCAACAATACCCGCGGTGGCGTTCTTCGACGCATATGAGACGGCCCTGGAGTAGACAGAACACACATCACGTATTTATCTCCAAAGGGGTATGCTGAGGCGCAACCTGGGCACCCACTTATCGCCAAGTGTGTCCCATCCTATGATATTATAGGGGTTGAGCCTATCACCATATCGGACACAAATTCCAGACTCCAGGCTGATACAAAACAGAAAAACCCAAATATCACTGCCCGACCCGGGATTCGAACCCAGGACCTTAGAGCGGTGCCGTATCGCGCATGCAGTATAACTACGCCACCGACGCAAGCCGGCAGTCTAGACAGACATATTCGCTAATTTTAATTCCGGAGAAGTCACTAATACGTTTTTAACTTGATGTAGTTCGAAGTTTTATCCATCAAGGATAGCGTCACTTGTATAGCTGCGCGAACAAAACCTTTATACCAACGACAGTCAATCAAGTCCCTTAAAGCAAGAAACATATGTTGCCGTCAGTGTGCACCGGGATTGTAGAAAAAATCGCATTCGTTCCCGATACGCACTCCGCATAATGTATACAAAGTGTGCTTGTGTGTGTGCACACACGGCAGCTCATTTAATGCGTGCATGGCAAAAATGCAACTCCGCGACTTGGTTAAATATCGGACGGACAGCGGCGGCTGTGGAGCCGTGTTCGGTGTTATTTTTTATTTCAATGACGAGACGAGCTTGCCGTTCGCCTGATGGTAAGCGATACGATCGCCCAAAAACAATAAAAACACCATTCAACACCTTGAATTACAAAATACAAAGTATTGTTTGGTATTACACTGCGCTCGCCATCCTGAGACATGAGATGTTAAGTCTTATTATGTCTAGTAGCTACAATGTTCTTCAAAGCGGAACACAACAGTGACTACACTGCTACTTGGCAGTAGAAATATATTTATGAATTGTTAATGCTAAGAAAATAAGGCTTTTGGAGGTCAATTATGGGTTATAGATATTTATAACACGTAATGACTCTTGGGACATAAATCAGTAATGTCGTTTTAAAAGATAATATGTTTATGACTCACATAAGTCCAATGTTGTCTTAGACCTTCGTCGGATATTTAATGTTTTTATCGTATCACATACCGCTTCAGCAATCCATTCTAGTGTATCCAATCGTAAGTAAATTATAAAACAAAACCTTAAAATTGAACCCAGAACCTCCCAGTTTTAATCCAACACGCATCCATCTCCAATCCTCCATTAACACAACTAAGAAAAAGTTTCAACTCCATCCCCTCCGATATTCCCAACTTCCCCAACTGACGAGGTGAATGAACCCACGAAATGCACGCACACACGCGCGCGCCGCACACAGCGGTCAAGGCAGGACACGTTGCCGTAGGTTGTGCGATGTCAAGTTCAATGACCCCGCACTTAATGTCAACCCACAAAAGTTTAAAGCATTGAGGTGTGCCATTTCCAGTCATTGTACTGGTACTTTCGGACTTTTTGTTTACGTTTGTGATCTTGGAGAGTTTGGTCTTTGCACGTGTTAGATAACAGCCTATTATAATCTTAGTTATGATGCTTTATGCTGCTTTATAGTCTTGATTAGCTAGAAGTGCCTCACAGACACATTTCTCAGTATTCGTCTAAGGTTTTTCGTCTTTAGGATAATTAGAAATGCCGTTTTATTTTAATTGACTTTGGCTCTGAGAAAATTTGTAAGCGATTGATCCAGATTGATTGCAACTAAAAGTTCCTCGTTGATGATAACCACAAGAGTTTTATCTTAAATATTATGGGACGACTATGTGACTGATGTGTACCTATTTATTATTTTTACACACACGCACTCACGCCTTTTCTCTCCGAGGGGTAGGCAGAGACGTAACTGGTACATCAACTTTCCGCTGTGTATTCTGTCCCATGGTGTGATAGGTAGCGAGCCTATCGCCAAATCGAACATAAATACCAGATTCCAGGCTGATACTAAGTAGAAAAATCCAATATCACTTTGCCCGAGACGGGAATCGAACCCGAGACCTCAGCTGCAGACGTACCGTATTACAACGACGTCTCTGAGGCAATTATTATGTTACATCATTTCTAAAGCTTTGTATCTTATAAACTTAACCAGCTTTTGCTCTCTCTGCCCGCGTGTAAGTATATTTCCAGAAGGCACACTGTTCCCATTTTCAAATCTTTTGTAACAATTTTTGTAACCCAGCACTATCATGATTGTAATTTCTATGTTTATTTCTTTCAGATATTAATCCTCATACGAATTAACTTTCTTGCACAGCAGAGAAAAACAGAACTCTAGTTTTCAAGAAATCGTTTCTATTTTGTTTTATTGTTTTAAGCTTCTTTGCGCATAAGTGGATCTCACTCTTATCATCAAGTGCAGTGGGGTCAATATATTGTGCCCGTATAAAAAAATCTCCAGTCGAGCCGGCCTATACCAAACAAAACTGGGTGTAACACGGCTCTACCACACATACTGTTGTGTATACAACAGTGAAGCGAGTAGTTTGCTTGAATGCCTCATTACGACGCACGCCGGATTTGAACCTGCGCCTTTGAACACCCCACGCATTCATTGAATAATTACCATTAGGTTTTTTTACATGTCGCCCCATTATGGGATTTTTGTATGGGATGCTTAAATTAGGAGGTTTATTCTAAACTAAAGTTTAGTATGCGCAATATAATACAAAGATGATATTCATTAATTGTAGCCATTGGGCCAATGTAGCGAATTCGATCAAATTATGTCAAATTGTAAAATTGGTTTGAACTAGTAAGCCAAGACGTGGGCCACTGTGCTCAGAAATGCCCAAATCAGCTGATAGAGCAATAACGTGGCTACAGAACCATTATTATTTAAAACAAGTTATATGTGTCTCATAAGTGAGAGTCCGCCTGGGTAGGTACCGCTGCAATGCCTATTTCTGCCGCAAAGCAATATGTAGTCACTATTATGTTCCGGTTCCAAGAACATTGTAGCCAGTGTACCAACTGGACATAATGAGACTTAACATCTCATGTCTCAGGATGGCGAGCGCAGTGGAATACCAAACAATACTTTGTTATTCACGGTGTTGGATGGTGTTTCTACTGTTTATGGGCGGTCGTATTGCTTACCATCATCTCGTCATTCAAAGCAACAAAAAAAATATTAATGCAAAAAATACAACTGATAATTTTTTTATACCTTTATATTTTTTTTATCTTTAAAACAATGTTAATTTCAAAAATAAAGTTTAAAAATGTAACAGGAACAATTATTCATTAAATATTCGATAGGACATCGATTATGTGTATTTTGTACTAGTTCCCACAGCCTAGCCGTTTCGATTGACCCCAGCACTGTCTGAATTCGCCTTTGAGTATAACTTAGGAACGGTGAAAGTTAGGTTTTCAATGCTTAATGTCAAATCTGTGTATAATACCTTTTATATAATAAAAATAAGCAAATTGGTTGTGTAAAACAGACGGACGGACTCATAAGAGAATTCATCTATACATATTATATATTATTACCTAAATAATATTAGTAACAAACATTATTATTTTTGCCGCTGTACTAATATATAAATTTGCATGCTGTGGTCTCCTATAATTGAAGAGGCACGTCACATTGTTAATTGTACTAATATTACGACATTGTATTTATTATATGCCGTGTATCCTTTGTTGGAGGTCCTTAAATAAATAAATAAATATTATAAAACAAAGCCCCCTTTTCTGTCTGTATGTATGTGATTAATTTTCTCAAAATCAACTGAACGGATTTTTATGAAATTTGGTATGGAGATAGATTAAGACCCTGGGAAGGTTATAGACTACTTTCTATCCCGAAAAATATAAAGCGGGACTTTTATCCCGAAAAATCCTTCTCGCGGCCGAATCCACGAACAAAAGCTAGTAATTTTATAAAGTATATTTCTCGCAATCTCGTTTTACATTTGAGCAATAAATGAACTTCGATGATGTCACTATTGCAGCATCCGATCTAAATCCGAAAACAACTCTCGAGCGCTCGACGCTGGATCCGCGTTCGCTTTCACTTTCCAAAACCAAAGGAAATCTGTTCAAAAACAACTCATTCAATATATTTGTATATTAAGTTTACTCGACTTTCTAAATTAATACATACATACAACTCATATCGTATATTTGTTTATTATGTTTTTTGCGATGCTCTACCTACTAAATTAATACATACACATCACGCCCTTATCCCATAAGGGTTGGCAGAGATATTGACTACCACGTGCTTCATTATTGACAATTGAGGGTACTGTCTTAAAAGTATTATTATGTACTATCAGGATATAATAAGTAGCCCTTTCAATTCAGCACATGGTCTATCATTGTGCCAGTATTTAATCAAATGTGTTTAGTTTTCGGCGTTTACAAACAAACATTCACAAATTCAAATTTCTTTGGGCTTTGTCCTTCGGGAGAAAGTTTTTCCGGGATAAACGTATAGTAACCTATAGCGAGAGTGATGTCGCTTTCTGTTAGTGAAAGAATCTTCAAAATCGATTCTGTAGTTTCAGAGATAAGCCCCCACAAACCTAAAAACAAACTCATAAACTATTCCTCTTTATAACATCAGTTTAAGATAATGCTTTTATTTTTATTGTTTATACATACTACAAATTTATTAAAGATTCGTATAATACCAATATATAGTAATATTTTTATATTTTTATTATTCTTAACAATGATTTTATGGATTTAAAAACTGAAATAACCACGACATAAGATACTAAAATAATAAAAATAAATACTATTATAGGGCTCATATAAATGTCCTATCAATACCAAAAAATGTACGAAAAAGACCGACTTTACATTTTCTTTCTAAAAAACGAAGTAAATGCCTTTACGTTAAGGAACATTTATTATTAAATTCGCGATTATAAAGCTCCATACGCGCAGTCAAACTATAAACTACATCGCAAATCGCTTAAACATTATACAATCATTATAAACAGGTGTAAATTAGTTTAATAAACAAATTAAAAGACCGCGCGGCACAATTCGCGCCAAAACTCCGCCGTTTGGGCTGAGTGACCAATTAACACGAAAATATCTCGTTGCCACGAGTTAGGCCGCAAATTAGGTTCACTCCGAATTTTGTAGTTAACTTCTAAAATTTGGTAAATGGACATTTATTTTCTGTTCATTTAAATCTGGTTCGTGTTGAAGTTGTTTAAAATTATTTTTCTAAGTCTACGTTTAAATAATTGAGAATGTTTTGTTTTCATATTCTAAAATAAATAAATTTAAGTATTTTGTTAGTTACTGTATTCTCTTTATTTAATTTTAGTTAGTAAATTACTAAATATGACAAATATTTTTACCGAGGTATTTTAAGTCGACTTTTAAATATATTCTGCCTACGCACTGGACACTATCAAACAAGAAATTTATCCATGGTCATACAATTATTTTTACATCACTACTTTAAATACAAACATAATTCCATTAAAGTTAGCCGCGTTATCGCAGTCTCCTGTACATTTTCTAATTAGTGACTGCAACTTGAAGTACTAGGGATAAAGGAGCGCTAAGCGATTTCCTAACCTATAAATGCTTTTATATTTTTTTCCAATTCCCAAGTTGAATGACCGCTGCGGGGTGCGCGGGCGTGGGGCGCGCGGGGTAATTCATCACACTGCAATAATGTGAGTAAACGCAGCCCGGGATGGGACCTAGATGCGAAATAGGGGAACGGCTTGCCCGCGAAGCAACAAGCGCTGCATAGACAACCTACTGTTAGACGGTGGCGCTTTAAATTACATTTATTTTGCTTGGCCGACCGGTTTTACGATGCATTTATTCGATTTTGAAAGACTGGCTCATACAGATTAGATTGTTTTAAAAATATATTCGTAAAAATAGAACGATTTAAATATTTCTATAATTTTTATGCGTTATTAATTTCAAAAATAGAACGCAATATTTTTAAAAAAGTGGACAATCATCGATCTTTAATAAAATAGTAAATTTTATTATAGAGCAAAATATTTTTTTATAGAACTGCGAAGGAAATACACCGTAATGCTCCGCGTAGTCAGGTACGCAGTCAAATCTTATAAAGCGCTACGCACATTTGTCTATGAAGCGCTTGATGCTAGTTTTATAAAAAATCATCCCCTATCTATCGCTGACAGGGGCATCGTCTATTGGTGGAATGCCCCAACGTGGGTTTTCTAACTAAAATCATGAGAACGCCACCCTTTGTGCCAACACTGGCTTTAAACAAAACAATGCGCCATTTTACTTGTTTTTTTTCTCTCCCCTGCTGCTAATCTATAAGGGTTGCTGGGGTAATGACCGCCATGGAAAGCCAGTTTACAATTTACGCTCAGCTGATTCGCTTTTAACAATAAATTATTACAAATGGAGTATTTGCATGAAATTAATTAGGCGTATTGATTGTCGTGAGATGTGACTTTTGTTTGTGTATATGTCCATAACTGGTGATTGCACCTGCTTGCGTTTATAGAATAAGTAATGAAATTCCATTTAAATTTTTATTTAATATATAATATTTTAGACTGTTGGTTTTAATAAATTTAAAAATGTGGTAAGTACTTACAGATTAGATAATTTAGCTTATTTTTACGAGTGGGTTGCAATATTTATTATCAAATAAAATATTTAAGTTTTCATTCAATTAACTAATAATTATTATTTATTTTAATTATAGGTTTTATAGGTAGTTCTCTTTAACTGTGATGTTCACTCTAGATCATGTTTGTATCGTAGCCTCCGGTTTTAATTTCAACAAAGGTATTTTAATAATAATAATAAATTTATTTGTATTAAAAAAACAGACAAATCTTAAATGTTACTAAACTCAGTTGTGTACAAATGTTAAAGTGTTGTTCATTGCATTACATTATTATATTATAAAAATAAATATTATTTTGTATAGGTGTGTGTGTTAAATCGAAGTTTTAAATGCACTATAGAGAACTAACAATATACAGAAGTGTTAACAAACTTCCCCTCTTCCTTAGATCTTGGGAGAGGTCGGTGAAAACTGACATAAAAATCATATCAGTGTGATGAACTCTGGGGGACCGGTCGGCCCGCGGTTTTTGCTGTCCGCCAGGTGACGGACCCTTAATGCTTTTATTGTGGCGAGCGGTCGGCTACCCTATAGTGCGGCACAGCGATTACGACTAGCGATTAAGTTCGGATGAGGATGAGGAAATATTGTTTAAGTTTAACTAATCCACACGATAAATTCTGCTTTTTGATAGAGTTTGCATAACTTTAACCCGTTTTGTTTATTAGTAAATTATTTAGGAAAGATAAATTTTGCATTGGTTTTATGCCCTATATAAATGGGCTACTGGTATTGTAAAGAAAAGATTTTGTAGAGCCGGACTGTAAGTTAACAGCACGAAAGGTTTGACACTTTGATTTGGTTAACCACTGCCTTATAAAAGGGTGTAAATGAAGAAGCTTCTTGATGCTTATTGACTAGCCTTGCACTATTAAAAATACTAATATACCTACATAAATATATAATATACCTACATAATATAAAAAATATGTTTTTCAATTCAAAATCCACGTACTTTCCAACAAGTTTTGCAAAAAAAGAACTGATCGCCAAATACTCGACTCTAAAGCCGAACAAACAGGTTCCCATTCAACTGGTATGCGGTTCGAGTCGCGACTGAGTCTTTTTTTACATGTACCGTTAACAATTTCACTCAATAACATTTTATGCACAACAAAGTTACTTGCAATTTTATATGTTTTGTGTAGTGTTATGCCAACTTAAAAATCAAAAATAAGTTACTGAGAGAAATGTATCATAATAACTGTTACGGTTTTATAATATCAGCTCTGGATTATATACTGTCCCACAGCTGGGCACGGGCCTCCTCTACTACTGAGGGCTTAGCCCTTAGTCCACCACGCTGGCCTAGTGCGGATTGACAGACTTCACACACCCTCCAAATTCTTATAGGGATCTTTTTATGTATTTCCGCACGATGTTTTCCTTCACGCAAGCGATGGAGCTGTGAAGGTTTGTTGACCTATAAATTGTCTTGGATCGTGTTTACAATCCAAACCCTTCAAACTGTAAGTTGAAAAGTTGACCCTACATTATAACACTGGCGAAAACGAAAGGCGTTTCAAGTTTTCTTTTCGTTTATATTAATGTCTAAATAATCGAAATGACAAGTTCAATATGTTGTATGCGTCCTAGCTGAGCGTATTCCGATTAACCGGAACATACATGCAAATGTCAAGTGTGACGTACGCGACTCTAGATTGTCTTATATAACTAATATGCTAAACGCAGAGCTTCCTCGCTTACGGTTCAGCACTCGCAAAGAATTGAGTCCAATGGATAGACAATTAGACCACAAAGATTTTGGCCGCCGTTTTGCGTGCTCGTAAGCTCTGTAACTGGCCGTTGTAAGTTGAACTTCCTAATTTACTGTGATCTGTAACATAGAGAGGCCAGACTATGTTTTTGATTCTATATGGAATTGTTTTATTTTTCGTCATACATACGTAAAACAAGTATGGATATTTAGGCAAGACAAAATGTCTGTTATTGGAAAAAACAATTGGAACTTTCTCATAACATACGTAAATTTGTAGCCTACATGAATACTATGCCTTATAAAGAGACACACGATATAGAAAAAAAACGCTCATAGTGTCCATGATTGGTTCCTACACAATACACAAATAACCTAAATCAGAATACGTAACAGGTTCTAAAAACAAAATAAGTAAGTACATACTTTTTACGGTTCATTTATTACCTGCTCTCGACACTGGCCACAAGTCAACCAATAAATAAAAGAACAAAAAAATCTAACTTCAAATCAGCCAATAACAAAGCGCTCGTCGAGTGATATAAAAACTCCGTGATCCGGTTTTGGAATTAGAATGCCGAAAGTCACGTATGCGCACGCACACGACCTACCTCAACGAAAAAACAAAATGTCCGCCGAATTACGAATGCAAAGCGTTATTTGAATGATAAAATGTATATATTGTGGATATTTTTGGAACGTGGCGCGGCCGTTCCGTGGAACAAAGACAATTTTTGTTACGCACACAGAACAACACGCACACTGGTGCGAATTTCGCAAAAAACCACATCGAATGTGATAATCGGTATTCATGGCGCAGACGAAAATGTTCGGCATCGGCATGTGTGAGCGAGATGGCCATAGCCCCGTTTCGCTCTGGCCAAAATGTGGCTGATATAAGAATGACGCTTGTAAGGCCGACGACCTTAGGGTGGAGTTGCTTCAACCTATTTTTTATAGAAAAATATGAACATAGAAATATCTACATACGTCCATACGCCATGGTTTAAAATTGTTGGAGAATATTATAATTATATTGCGCAGTCACAGGAAAAACGTGATTATGTTTTTAATTTTATTTATACAAAAAAAAAGTTTCGTGTATAATATATAAAAAATACAGTGTCAATAGGATTTATTCTATCAAGTTTTATAGTACTTATATAATTTAATTATTGTTTCTTGTACCAAAAAGCTCGGGTCTGGTTTGACGGTAGGTGTCGCTAGTCCCGGCCATTCGTCTTTTATTCGCGTGAAAAAAAGCGAGTCGTCGACCGACGCCAAGGCCGCGTCGAATTCGTCGCCTGCGCCAGCGCAGCCTCGGCCGCACGCTGCCAATGTAGCATAAGACGAGATTTTAATTATTTGTAAGATAAAAATGATTGGCAATTACATTGAAAAATGCAATAAAAAAGGAGCAGCCGCCAGTACGACGTTCTACGAAATAAAAATACATGGATTCGATCCCCATATAGAGACAGTATTTTTGGTTTGGATACTGTTTAATAAAACATGGTTGATGTATGTTTAAAAGATATTGTTTTTGTTCCTCACTCCTATAAGAAATATAATCGGACACAATATGTTGGGTTTTTGTCATCCTATTGGTAGTTTTATCATATTATACCTATATGTCCTCAGAAAACTTGACGAACAAAATCAGTGGCAAATAACATTTAAAATAAATAATTTTTGCATAATGCTAATAGTATAATACTGTTTATTGCGTAAGGTACTAACAATATAATACTTCCCCTATTGATTCTATGAGAAGAATTTTACACATCTTACCTATCTATAAAAAGAATACCTATCTAGAAGAACATTAAAGCGACACATTTATTTATAGAATACCTATTTTGAACAGGAAAATGTATTTTTTCGAGTTATATGTTTACATCTATCGCAAAGAATGCGTGATGTGGAGATTCGTTCTGCGCACTGCGATCGCGACGGGCGACCGACGACTTCTCACAAATGTAATTTAGTTTATACGGTTTTTGTATAACACTTTAACTGTGTATGTGTTCAAGTAAAACTAGGAATACTAACTACTACAACTGATACTTGCTCGCAGCTCCGACATTTTGGAATTCGTTTCCGAAATAATAACAATAATATCAGCCCTGTATTATATACTTGCCCACTGCTGAGCATGGGCCTCCTCTACTACTGAGAGGGATTAGACCTTAGTCCACCACGCTGGCCTAGTGCGGGTTGGTAGACTTCACACACCCTCGAAATTCCTATAGAGGACTTCTCAGGTATGCAGGTTTCCTCACGATGTTTTCCTTCACCGTTAAAGCAAGCGATAATTTACAAAGAATACACACATAATTTTTTAGAAAAATCAGAGGTGTGTGCCCTTGGGATTTGAACCTGCGGACATTCGTCTCGCCAGACCGTTCCACAACCAACTAGGCAATCGCCGCATTACATACAAATAATACAATACTTTCCGAAATACAAATACTTTATAGTAATCGGAGTTAATATAGTTCTACAAGTGAAATAATTTATAGAATGACATCGATAATTCCAGAGAATAGCGTGTAAAAGTAATTCAACATAAATGTTACATCATCACAGAACCAGCAACAATTATACAATAGTCTTCCAAATAATATAATAAATAGACAGTAAATCAATAAAGATATTTAAAACAAAGCCTAGGAAATTTGTGTGAGGTGAAATATTTTTGCATGTAAAGATTAATTTTAATTTACTAACACTCATTGTAAGTAATATGATAGGAGGATAATAGATATATTGTCTTTTATAAGTGAATAAAATTATTTAAGCCCATGTTCTTTTACTAAATTACACTTATTTCCAATTTATGAAGTTACGAGGATGTATTAATCACATCATTACGTATAGACTCAAAACCCTTGAACTTCATATTTAAATCGACTGAACACTTTTGATAGAGTCAAGAGGCGCATCGGTCTTGCTTAAGTACCATATTGTATGTAAAGGTATATTTTATTTCGGTATCAGTTTGACTTTAGGGAATCTGATTCCTCGGTGCTAAATCACCATCCATTAGAATAATATCAGCCCTGTATTATATACTGTCCCACTGCTAGGCGCGGACCTTCTCTACTACTGAGAGAAGTTTGGCCTTAGTCGACCACGATGGCCTAGTGCGGATTGATAGACTTCACACACCCTTAAAATTCCTATATAGAACTTCTTAGGTATACAGGTTTCCCCTCGATGTGTTCCTTCACTATTAAAGCAAGCGATAATTCACATAATTTTTAGAAAAATCAGAGCTGTGTGCCCTTGGTTTTGAACTAGTGAACATTCGTCTCAGCAGCAGGGGCGTAGCTACCGCCGTATCTGCCGTATCAATTATACGGGGCCCCCGAGCCACTGGGGCCCCCAAAGTGTGTAAGGAAAAAGAAGTAAAAACTTTCTAATTTATTTTATTTTACAAATGACAAAATTCTATAAAGCAATTACTTTTTATCCCGCCTTAGATTCAGTGCCATGGTGTAAACATCTTTTTATACTTATGAAACAACATGTCATTATTTTAGAAATTTATTCCACGACCTTAAATCTCTATTTGCATGCTTCTGTGCATTACTACAATATCATACCTACTAATCATGCTACTCAAACACTGATATTGTGTAGTTTAGATTATACGAATTGTAATCAGTTAATCTTAATCGTAGTTTATAAAGTTAGTTACATATATTTCAATATTGATCATAGCCATTACATGGCGTGGTCTTACAGGATTGATCATTTGTATGTTTTATAACCATAATTAATGCTTTTTATGAATGATAATATAGGAACTGAATTAGACTCATTAAAAATTAAGTGTCAGGTTATAGAAGACACGAGTAAATGTACGGGTATGTTTACTCCCGAACATGATTTTAAAGTACTTTCGTTGAACATCAGAAGCATATATAAAAACTTTGACACCCTAATGATAGCTATAAAGCGCTTGGACACGCCAGTTGATATATTAATTTTGACAGAATGCTGGTTGAATGATTCACTTATTACTCCACAAATTCCGGGATACAATTCCTTTAGAACAGAAAAAGGTATC
Source organism: Manduca sexta (assembly GCF_014839805.1). Classification (NCBI taxonomy): domain Eukaryota; kingdom Metazoa; phylum Arthropoda; class Insecta; order Lepidoptera; family Sphingidae; genus Manduca; species Manduca sexta. The sequence goes on along the minus strand of NC_051132.1, from coordinate 2,913,715 downwards.
AATCAAAATAGTGGTGTTGTTGTATATTTGCGAGATATCTGGAACGGCACGGCCCTGGAACCAGCCATCAGTGAAGCTAACTGTCTGGCTATTCACATTCCTAAAGTAATTAATATTCTTGGTGTATATCGTCCACCATCTTTTCGGAATATAGACAAGTTTTTGCTCTCACTCGATATCTACATGAATAAGTTAAGCGAATTACCATTTCTGTTTGTTGGAGATATTAATGTGGACATAGACATATCGAGCAACCTGCAGAGCATAGAATACCAATGTTTCATGGCCGAGCACGGCCTTCTTCCGGCCTTTACACAACCAACAAGGTACTCATCCTGCCTCGATCATATCTATGTCGAGAAAATAAATCTTTGTCACCCACCTCTAGCCTCTGTGTGCCATTTCGATATCACGGACCATTACCCAGTCACCTTAGGAATTAGCTTAAACAAACGCAAGCCTCCCAGGCCTAATAGATTCGTGATAAAAAGAGATTTTGATGCCATTAAAAACGATCTTGCAGATACGGATTGGTCAATTGTTGAGGATTGCGAGGAAGTAAATTCGGCTAATAAAGTTTTTACGCAACTCTTTTTAGATATATTAAGCAAGCATACACGCCAAGTCAAAGTTAGCAGAACTAAGTTTAATTTGAAGCCGTGGATTACTCCAGGACTGATGCGATGTATGCGCCATCGCGATGCATTGCACTTACAAACTAGAAATGATCCAAAAAATGAACTGCTCCAAAAAATTTACGCGCGTTATCAAAACTTTTTCGTAGATCTTTTAAGAAAAGTCAAAAACGAATACCAAGATAAAAAACTAAAAGAAAACAATAACAATCCTAAGTTACTATGGAAAACAATCAAAAACATTTGTAATATCACCACAAATAAAAATGAGCCCAGTGAGTTATTAGAGTTAGGGGGCTGCTTAAATTCTCAACAATCAATAGATTATATCAATAAATACTTCTCTACAGTTGGACAAAAACTAGCAGATAATATTCTCACTACCACAAATAAATCTCAGGCGGACCTTGTGAAAGCAGTTACCATTACAAACTCCCCACCCAACTCATTGTTTATGACACCCACATGTTACGATGAAGTTGGTAAACTTATAATGGAATTGCAAAATAAGAAAGCACCAGGAATGGACGGCATTAGTAACGCACTCCTAAAACATGTAAAGAACGAAATATTGAAGCCGCTAACCTATATTTTAAACCTAAGTTTGTCTAGTGGAACCTTTCCGAATGACTGGAAACTCACGTCCGTTTATCCAATTCATAAAGATGGCTCTCTAAGGCCCTTGTAGAACATTACAGACCCATTTCACTTTTAGGAGCTTTTTCTAAATTGCTCGAAAAACTTGTAAACAAACGTGTCGTTGATTATCTAGAAACACACAATCTCATATCCTCCAAGCAGTTTGGGTTCCGAAAGGGAAAGAGTACAGAAAATGCAGTCACCCTGTTAACCACTTCAGTTTCAGCACATCTTGATAATAAGCAGTCTTGCATTGGTATCTTCCTCGACCTGGCAAAAGCCTTTGACACTGTTTCCGTCCCTATACTATTAAAAAAACTGGAATGTATGGGTATTCGTGGGGTCGCATTAGATTGGTTTAAGAGCTACTTATCAGAACGGAGACAGTGTGTAAAAATTGGTCATATAATTAGTAGCCCACAGTATATAAATTTCGGAGTTCCTCAGGGCAGCATTCTAGGGCCCACATTATTTCTTATTTATATCGACGATATTCATAACCTGAATATTCCAAATGCCGATATCCTGTGCTACGCCGATGACACTGCTGTAGTATTTCATGGTCCTTCCTGGGACTCGGTATGTTCATCGGCTGAGAGTAGTATAGTGGCGATATCTCAATGGTTGCAACGGAATCTTCTTACACTTAACACGATGAAGACAACCTATTTATGCTTTCATAAGAGCTCTG